>NC_136071.1:1199845877-1200225877 GCF_964261635.1 Lissotriton helveticus | reverse complement strand
GCAGCAGGACTCCCTTGCATCTGTAGGACTCCCTTGCATCTGCAGCAAGACTCCCTTGCATCTGCTGCAGGACTCCCTTGCATCTGTAGGACTCCCTTGCATCTGCAGCAAGACTCCCTTGCATCTGCAGCAGGTCTCCCTTGCATCCGCAGCAGGACATTTCAATAAGGTAACGAGACATTTGATGCAAGGCATGCTGTTGCATAACGGGTTCGAGTTCCCTTATGGTACTCCATAAGTCGGTCACAGTATACACATCTTTCCGCATCCATTTAACTGCCTGTTCTGCTATTGCCTCCTTTTCACTATATCCCACAGCTGCTCTCGTGAATAGTCGCTTTGCGTTTAGCCCACTTGGAGCCTCCGTTTAGCCCACTTGGAGCCTCCAACGGAGTACGATCCCTGATTTCGGGTGTCGCACCAGCCGATTGTGAGGTCCAAATGGGACTCGGAGATGCCAAAATTACATGAGAATTCCCCTGGGGGTGCCGCGCGTCAGGAATTAGGGTAGGCATGCCTCTTAGTGAGGTAGGTGTGGTACTAGATGTACCTGCGAGCGCTAGAGACACAGCTAACTCTGGGGCCGAGGCTAAGGGAGCAGTGGCCGTCTGAAAGGGTACAGCGGGGTATATGGTGGGGGAGGTCAAACATCCAATAAATCCTCTATTTCGTCTTCAGCTTAATTTCGAGTAATAAAACTTTTGTCTGCCTGCAATCTAAACTGTCTATCCAAACAATCGATGTTCTGTTCAGTCTGATTTTTATCATAGGCGATGGCTTTCTGAGTAACAGTCTGTCCCTGTTTTATCTTTATTAATTTCTCTGCTCTGATACGTCTTCGCTTCGCTTCTTTCTGCCATGTGTTGAGGGAATCAAACATGGCTTGTCTGCTGCGTTTGGCAAACTTACGATCTTGTAAATATTGGATCTTCTTTTCATCAGAAAACCCTGTCAACGGCCACTGTAATTCTACATTATCTTTGGTATATTTATGCCATAAGGTATTAAACAACAGTGGTGCAATCCCGTGTTTACAGTACATATCATGACTGGGGCTCCCCTCCGGAGGGGTCGGCTGGCTTTCGTCCATTCTCGTACCCTTCCGGCAAATACAGCCGAAAAATAGCTTACTGAAGCACAGCATTATCTTTCTGTAGTCCAATCTTTTTAGCTGAAAGGAAAAAGGTTATTTACAACACTCTCATACACATGGCCATGTTTGAAAATGACTTCAACTATCCACATACAAGGAACATACAACAATCTTCAGACAACATAAAGGACAAAACAACTTCGTACCAAAGAAAAGGCAGAGCCCGTCGACTCCTGCCTATGGAGAACTCATATACTTTCCAAATTTTCAACGAAAAGCCCAAAACCAAGTACTCTTGTCCTTAGACCACCTAGAGATAGCCACACAGGTTCTCAAACCACAGACTGACCTACGGACCATCCGGCAGCCTTCTTGGTTGACCTCCCAGACTATTCTGGCTTAGCCCACTTTTTCAAGCGTTGCTCCTGATCTGTCCATGGGCTACCCAATCGTGACCGCCAGCATTTCCGAGAGCAGTCCGGCCGGATGTGAACTCTTTCACAAGTCACACCTAGGCGTCTGGATCATATCTCTATTATTCACCAAGTTTACTCAAAACAGGAGCGTCCGCCTGTGCAGTCTCAGTACTGCCCCGTCAGACCCCCTTCAAGTTCTCCGTGGCCTCCCACCACCAAATATTTCAAACCAAAATCAAAAGGATATCCAACACAAAACAAGACGAATCACTCACCTGGTGCACTCAGGTTTGATTGCAAGTTTCTCCCCTGCCAACTCCTGAAGACCAACACGGTCTGCTTCTGGGTTACACCTGTAGGACTCCGGCGTGGGGTCACTAGCAGCTGAGGCTCTCTTGATCGGGAGAGCGGAGTAACCCTCAAACCTTTGGTGAGTCCTCCCCCTCGACTAAGATTACCATTCCCAATGTCCCGTTCTTTTCCGATTATGGAGGGACGACCCCAACGCGGAGTCCCGGCGGAGTCGCCAACTGAAGTACCGAAAAATAAATAAAACCATATAGAGCTATACTTACTAATAGCCCCCAATATCAATTACCAATAATCAGTCAGTTGGCAGCGTAGAAGGTTCAATCGTTTATTAAACAACAACCTGACCCCTCGAGGTCCACCGAGAAGACTGCTGGCACATTATCAAGAGATCACATATATACTGTTACATTTCGAAACCGTTACCTAAGAAGGAAAAATACAAGTTGGTACAGGTTGTTGCAAAGGAAAGACCATATATGGGACACAAAGCATCCTCAGTTTAGCTCAGCTCGTTATAGCAAGGTCGATGAGGGTGACTCCCTTCTGCCAGCCCTAGGAGAGTCCGCACAGCGCCTCCTGGAATGTGCTTATCCAGCCTACCTCCACCTACAAACTTGACAGGCCTAACATGCAGAAGCAGCAGCTTGTTACATTTGTCAGACTATTTCTCGAGAGAACGGCTCTCGCTAAATGTAATGGTAGGTTTCCACTAATGCTAAGAGCAGACTAGGCCACAAAATCGCGCTGGTCGGGTTAATCTATATTGCCCGTTAGAAGACGAAATATAGAATAAGGTGTATATCAATCCCTAAGCTACTACGTGTGCGAGTTTATTAATGCCCAAACACTCTCACTAAACTAAATAGGTATATCACGCTAATTTCTAACTACTACTATGTGTCTTTAGTTTGCTCACAGGGCCTAATTCAGATTTCAGTTCCTCATGAATCTGCAGCAGGACTCATTTGCAATGAGTTTGTTAAACTCATCCCAGACCTTATCAACCAGTGAAGCAGAGCACCAGGCTCCTCAAGGGGATGTAACTAATCAACACACTGGTCCTCATAACCTGGCATGCCCCTGGGCATATTTGGCCTCTCTGTAGGAGCCCAAGGCGCTGCCCTTGTTGCTGGGCCCTGGTCTCAGGGGACACAGGGTTGTGGAATCTGGAGCACAAGGTCTTCAGACAGAAGTCTGGAGTCACTCACGTAAGGGGTAATCTCCTAAGTTTATGTTAGGGCCTTACCTTACACTTATCTGCCAAGTCTCCAGGTCCATGTCTGACTACTTAGGCCAGGCCCAATTATTCTTACAACGTTGGGACTTGTAGTCTTTTTCAACCCGTACAAAACAGGACTGCAACTCCCAGAATAAAAACAAACACAAAAAAACACTGAACTTGCTTAACTAGTCACGCATGTACCTTATACATTGGTCAGCTTTCTGATGTGAGGGTGGGTTGTGGTGTGACTATAGCACAAGTCAGAGGTACACGCAGGTACACAGCGTCCCCCCACTCTTTTCACAGGGTGGACGCCGTCCCCCCTGCCAAGAAGCTGGGCCCCACAGAAATACGCTGCATTTGTCCTGGTGTCATTTTCAGACACCGGGGCACGTTCAGCAGCGCCTGCACGATCTTTGCTTTCATTCCCAGCAGCGACGTGCAGGCCGCGAGGGAGCTTTTTTCACCTCCAGCTGGGACGAAGTTGAGGGGCCATCAGGCCTCTTTTTGTTTGACCATCATGACTGGAGGCAGCTTGGAACCTCACACTTAAGTGTAAATACCACTCAGGTGAAACAAAGGCACACAGCTTGTTATCTCTTCACAGGTACTTACAAGAGGCATGTTTGTTACTTTGTTCATTCCCTGTATATAATGGATGCATTCACTGAAAGAATGTCAGTTGTATTGGTCTGCCCCAGTATTTACACAAATAACAGTTTCAATAGCAATATATTATTTCTTTTATAGCGCTATGCAACCCAATACAGGGTGTCACAGCTCTTTCGGCAACATACACATTATACATTGAAAATAAATCATGCACATGAGTACATCATTGTACAAGATGAGTTACAATAGACAGTCAGGGTTACAAGGTGTAGGAGTCACATGTCCTTCTGACCTCGCGGTGGTCTTTTAGAAGGATTACAATTTATGAACTGCGGCTAACAAAAGGATCTCTGTGTTAACCCGTTCGACGGGAGCACGGAACGGGTTAACACAGAGATCACTACCTTGCGGGTGCTGCCATTGGCCAATAGCCGACAGAGCCCTGCCCACTCAGTAGAACGCCCGCACCGCGGCAGAAAAACCACCGCGGTTAAGGCGTTAAAAACAGTAACCCACTTTACTACCTACATAAATAGTCATCTGTCACGTCCGTGTTAGATGGTGTGCTTTGCAGGAGACATATTTACCTTCTCTACTACTTTCATTGGAAACTGGGACTTCACAAAACACAGATCTCTCCAGCAAGTGCATCAACCACCAGAGTTATCTCACCATTATTACTATTCACTGAGATTTAATGGGCACCTTCACAGCAGAAGCCTTAACCCAATCAAATATTTTGAAATTGAGACTTTTGCAACCAATTAAGCAGAACAGATCTATTATCAAGCTTCTCATTGTTGTCAATTGCTTTATGGCAGGGTTTAAAAAAATAAATGTTTTAGTTGAGGTCCAGGTTTCGCGTCGGGATTGCGCCACTTTATAGGCACAACCCCAACGCCAAATCTAATTTGTTAAATCTCATAATGCACCTAAATGTACTTATGATATACCTGATAAACATATGTGAGGTCTTAATATCTGATGTCACTTCTTGTGATGTCATATCTAGTGAGGTCACTCCCTGTGATGTCATATGTAATCTCACGCATCGTGACATCATGTGCTGTGATGGCACGCGTCATGATTTCACTTGCATACTGCCTAACCTGATTAGTTCCCTCACTTCTATTTTTTTAGGACTTATGCCCTGGGTGTGACTCCCACTAGCCTTAAAATCTTGGTAAATCAGCATCAACGGCATGCCATTTTGGCTGCTTATGTAGCTAAAATACCAACAGTTGACCAGAATGTCTCGAAAAGTGTTCTCGGAGAACCCCCTCCCCAAGGTAAACTCCAGACGTCAGAGACCTGTGATTGGTTTTGCAGAACATTTTGGGGCTTACTCCCCAGTCCAGCATAACAGACCCTATAGCCCACTTCTGAAATTGTTTAATTCATCTGAAATTATTTGTAATGTTATCATAATCTACACTCAGTCTACTGGCAGAGCTTAATTTGAGAAGGTGGTTTCCGGTGCTCAGTCCTATCACTTCATTGTGAGCACCATCTCTTATGGCAATCGGCCACATGGTGGCGCTGTTTCTTTAATTTAGAGATGAGCACAATAACAGTTGTTTATTAAGTCAATATACATAAAAAATTACTAGTGCCTGTCACTCAAGCTATTCTTGGAGTTTGGTGGCTGGAATAGTCTGAATTGTCACCCTTTGAGTGTGATGGTAGCAGTTGTGTTGTGATAGGATTGTCACTGGCTACACTGTTAGGGTTAATGGGCGGGCACAGCAGCAGTGACTTCCCTATGAGTTGCCTTGCAATTATTCTTCTTACAAATTAAACACTGGTGGTAGCTCTGAAGGAAGAGTAAAGGATTTAAGCACAGTACAATGCAGGTGCCTGTGGAAGGGCCTTAAGCGAAGTGATCCCTTGGGACCAGTCTTTAATGAAGAGAACGTGTGCCCCACCTGTGCCAGGGTAAGGCAGGAGCAAGCAACCAGTATCAGGACTTCCGCCCTCCAAAGATGCCACGTAAAATTATGACGGTCCTCCCACTCCTGCACGCTGGCATGTGTATATACATCAAAGGTAAGAAGCAGTTACTGTAGTGTTGCCTCCTTCAAAAGTGTATTTTACAAATGTAAGGACCAGGCCTTTAAGTTGGGCGTGTCCTGCTGGTGCTGAGCACTGTCAGTTCTATAAAGCTGGTGCTGAGACGGGTCCCTCTCGGGCTCTCCATTTTTACCCTCAACCTCAGTAAGAAAAATAAATCTTAACTTTGCAACAGTGCCACCCTCCACTGCCATTGATGCATCTTCAAAGAGACTCCTTATTGGAAACCGCCATAACATTGCATGCCTTACATCGCATGCCTTTACAACACGGCTGTTACAACGACTTCCGTCGTTACAAAGCGAACCCTTACATCGCAAGTCGTTTCAACAACTTGCTGAAGGGGGCGCTTTTATAATCCAACACCTTCCCTGCTGTTGCACAAACTGGAGTAGGAATAATAAATTATACTATGCCTAAATCCAGCGCACCCCCTACAGTAAGTCGTCGAAACGACTTGCGATGTACTAGTTTGCGTTGTAACAATGCTGTTTTTGTAACAACCGCGTTGTGAAGGCATGCAATATAAGGCACGCAATGCAAAGTTATGTATTCCTCCTTATAGTTCTTTCACAGTCTCATCATTTCAAAATGAAAGAATTTTCATATTCTATACGACATAGCCATAGTTGTTGCTTATTTATCTAATCCAACTAACAACCATTGACAAAGCCAATAGTCCTGTCTTGTTGTAGGTATAATGTTACTTGTTGTAATATATATCTGGATGCAATGACAGAAGCATCAAAATACCAGTCAGGGGGCTCACTATGCTAAGCAAAGATTTTCGGTTTACGTGTTTTTAAGCCACACCTCTAATTACATCAGCCACACCCCTTTGAGGGACCCCCCTAGTTTTTTCATCCGACTTAAAGCCCTGGTTTGCTCCCAGGATGCTTGTTTTTGGTCCATGGAAGACTTGACCTGGCAGTTAGGGCTGGTCTGGAACAGGGTCAAAACTGATTTGCATATGGCTGGGTCTAAATTCTAATGGCTTGGGGTGCAAATAAACGATGGATTTAACCCAGATCTGTGACTAGGGGTGAATGTTTGATTAGTTCAGCATTTCATCCATCATCTGTTCTTTTTGCTTCTTGTTGGGAGCAAATGCAACGCTGCTTTTGGAAACTGACTTCGGAGTGGAAGAAAAAAAAGAAAGCCTCTCCTGGACCCTCAATGTCCCAGCATGCACCTGTCTGGGAAGGTTTCAGTCACTGACCAATTGATGAAAATCACTTCTTGCTTTGGAAAGTAACTGGTCCACCCAGGATAAGCTACACGTATAGGACATGGAGGGCCAGAACGTGTCATCTGCTTTTAACAAAATCTAGGTGCTACAAATAGGAATGGGATCATTTTAGGGAGAGACCAAATGCACATATTACCTTCATATTTAAAGCAAGACAATAACATTAAAAATGCAAGGTCTCCTTCCTTAAAATGGAATGTTCTAAAAGAAGAAAGCTCTGACCTCAGCTGACCTCCTTAAAATACCTCCTTGGCTTCCCCAGAACAAATTGTCCTTAAAACAAGCCCCCCTTCGGCTGAATCAGTCCCACATACAGCTGTGCCCCCACCAGGCTTCCGGCAAGATCAAACCTGCTTTAAAGTGCTTATTCAGGTAAATGAACAAACAAATGAGTAAATCCCACAGACTTCCCTGCTGTCGTCTTAAATGGCGTATCCTTATAAGCATCAAGACGGACATGTTCTAGGGGGGGCTTGACAACGGGTGGATAAATTCTAATTCAGTTGCCAATCACCTTGGACAAACCAGAAACATACCTTGGAGATGTGTCTTTCTGGGCAGTGGCAGCAGGCTTGCCTTGATAAAGCTGTTAACATGGCAGCTCATGGGTCGTCCCCTGTTTATGGATTGCACCACCTGGCAAACTGCCCGCGCCAACAAGCCTGGGCATGGCTTCCCATCAGCACCAGGAAAACAATTACACAAACTCTCATCACCAGCCGACTGGACTACGGCAACGCACTCTATGTCGGCACCAGCACCACACTCATGAGAAGACTCCAGACAGTCCGGAACGCAGCAGCCAGACACATCCTCAACCCACCCAGGAGGACCCAGATCTTCCAGCACCTGAGAGACCTTCATGGTACCCCATCCAGGAAAGATGCCAGTTCAAGCTCCCGACCCATGCCTACAAATCCGTCCAGGGCCAAGGACCGCCCAGATGAACCACTGCCCGAACTTCCACCATTCATCCAGAAAACTCAACTCCATCCACCCCGCCCTTGCACAGACACCGCGCATCCGCCGCTGCCGCACCAGAGGACGCCCCTTCGCCCACTTTGGCTCCATACATGGGACGCCCTCCTCCTCAACCCCAAACATCACCCTTCGCTGACAGACTCCAAGAAAAAAACTCAAGACCTGGCTCTTCGACTGAAACATGCAGCCTAGTGCCTGGATACCCTCACGGGGATAAGCAGCGCTATGCACGTTCCAATTGATTGACTGAATGACCATCCTGCCTTTCACCAAGATTTGATTGCAGAGGAACAAGTGAACAGCTCCGGACAGTATACTTGTAACTTGTTGGTCCGGCAGCCGGTGATTCTGCGGTCTTCTGACAGCCCCTCTAACAAACTCATACCTGGCCCGATTACGGAAGCCGACTTCGAGTTGGACATTTGTTTTTTCTAGTTCTAGGAATCCTTTCATTCAACCAGGGACTGAGCTCTTCCCAATTCCTCTACCCTCGTCTTCTCTATCATCAATGCATCACCCATGTTCACGTGATCTTTCCAAGATGAAAATGTTGGACTCTCTTAAATCTGTGCAGCAAATGGGTTGTGAAAAGAAGCCTGGTGCATTGGCATACCACCCCAGGGACCTCTGCCAACAGTATTTAGATGTCAGCCTTTACCTTGCCATGATACCCTCAGATCGGTAAACAACCTTTACAACGCAAATTTTACCACGCAGTGCCTTTACGATGCCACTTTTACAACGCAAACCATTACAACGCATTGCGCTGGAGGGCGCTCTAGGATAGGGAATAGGTTTAATTTACTGTCCAACACCTTCCCTACTATCCACGGGGACTGGAGTTGGAATAGTAAATTAAACTATTCACTATCCAGCGCCCCAAAGCATTATGCGTTGTAATGGTATGCGTTGTAAAACTCGCGTTGTAAAAGCATGCGTTGTAATGTCATACATCCCCTCAGATCTAGTGACTGCCCAGACATGGGCACCACAGTGAGCAGCTCTCACCTTGTTGGATGGATGGCAGACTTCTTGAAGTTTGCTGCAACCCTCTGGCTGTTCATCAGCTGACTAGTCCTTGTGGCACCGTCTATCGTGGTAAGATCACCATCCGAGCGATTACCAGGAGAACGCCTCATGCTGCCTGCTGGAAACCCTGGCTGCCAAGGTTTCCCAATGTACCCTGTGGCCTAGGACTTACAAACAAAGGGTGCAGACAGTGAGAGAGCTCTATCCTTACCCCACGGACAGGAGACACTTCTGAGGAAAGTACACACCCTTCACAACTCAGCTGAGCAGCAGCCGGGTGGTACCTGAATGCCACTGCTGAGGGGCCCGATTCACAGAACTAACTTAAGACAAAACCCTAAACTTACTACCATTTTGGTATTCACAGAAGGCACTTACTCATTTTGGTATTCACAGAAGGCACTTACTCATTTTGGTATTCACAGAAGTCACTTACTCATTTCGGTATTCACAGAAGGACTTACTCATTTCAGTATTCACAGAAGGCACTTACAAATGGTAGTAAGTTTAGGATTTTGTTTTAAGTTAGTTCTGTGAATCGTGCCCGGGGTGTTTACCCCCTATCCTGAAACAGCTGGAGTCAGATACTAAATCTGAAGTCTTGTGTTTGTTGATGTTGTGAACAATCCATTTTCTTTTTCACCAAAGAAATATTTCTAATAAACCATAAACGTGTGAAGGCAGCTGGGCCACAGCTGGCTGCCCCCTCCTTGCCCTGACCTTGGAACATGAATTGATGGGTAATCAGCCAGGTGGGATCGGTTTCTGATTGGACCCTGTGCTGTCCAATGAACTTAGAGATCTGAGGATATCATGTCCATCTCATGAAGGGAATGGCGGGCTCCTCCCCAGCCCTCTCTTGAAAGTGAGAGAGGGTTCTCATGGTTCGACTTCCAAGGCCTCCTGGTGTGGGCGTGGCCTTCGAAGGCTCTGCGAATAAACGTCTGTGCAAACTCCTGTTTGTAGAGCAGCAGCGCCCTCTGCAGACTCTTCGGCAGGGCAGTCAGCAGAGCAGCCTCCCTGTGTACCTGAGACGAATCAGAAATGCTAAGAGCATTGCACTGTGCAGGAGAGTCTTCCGTGAGGGCCCCTCACGGATGGCAGTGACGCCTCTCTGTGCCTGGGGTGCCAGCGGGCCTGTGCTGCGCAGAGATGCTGAGCTCTGCTGGGGCTGTGCAGGGTACCAGGAGACAGATCACGGTGAGTGTGTGTGTGTGGGGGGGGAGGGGCTCTGCTGGTGCTGTGCATGGCACTAAGAGACAGGTCAGTGTGTGAGGGGATGCTGAGCTCTGCTGGTGCTGTGCATGGTGACAGGAGATGGGTCCCCATGTGGGGGGGCTCGCTGCCTTCCTTTCCTGTCCCCAGCTTGATCACCTGTCTGGTACTACCAGCTGCGCGCAGAAGGTGATTCATATATTTCCAGGTCACCTGTCCATCTAACCCTTCAGGCTAACTCTGGTGTGGCCTGGGTGCAAACCCTTGTTTGCATATTTATTGTTAATATTTTTAAATTATCGCTTTAAATTTTAATTGATATTTTTGAATGTAATTGTTAATAATAATTAATAGTGTCAATTTGGGTTGTGAGGTTTGCTGGGGTACGAGGTGGGAAGTTAATTAAGTATAAACAATTATTAATTAATTTTGTATTAATATTAATTATCTAATTGATAATTAATTATGTAAATTGTGTAATTTTTAAGTGGCATTTTAGGTGCGGGCTGTTTTGTATATAGAGGTATAGGGCGGGAATTTAATTACGTAATATAATATTAAATATTGCTAATTACTTAGGAAAATAGTGTAAACATAATTTTTTTTAAAAAATTTTAGGAGTGGGTTGTTAGGTTTGTAGGGGTGTAGGGTGGGAAGTTAATTAAGTAATAATCAATGAAGAAGTAATTATTACATTCTAATTAAATATTTCATTTATTAATAATATGTAAATTGTTTAAAAGTCATATTTTGGTTTGCTGTGTTTGTAGGGTAATAACATGGGAAGTTATTGAATTATACTTAATTAACAAATAGTTAACCATTTATTAATATTTATTTTAAATATTACTCAATATGTTAATTGTGTTATATTTTTATTTTAATTATATTTATTTGTGTGTTACTATGTTTGTGGGAGTATAATGTTGTATTTTAATTAAATGATGAATTAATAACATATCCTTACATTTTACATTAATTAATTCATTTTTAAAAGTATTAAAAATATACATATTTAATTATTTTTAAATATATAAATTGCTCAAACACACTGACATGCTTCTTAGTATGATCCATTGGTGTTTAAACAATAAAAAACATCTTTTTGGGGCAGATGTCTATCGCCAGCTAAGAGGAACAGCCATGGGCACCTGCTTTGCCCCAGCTATGATAATTTGTATATGGGCTGGTGAGAGGAGCAGGAGGTGTTGGCACATGCTTTTGCACAAGAAATGATGCAGTATGTGATCATATGGTCACGCCATTTCGATGACCTTTTCATCATATGGCATGGCACTAAAGATTTAGCAGAGAGCTTTGTAGAGAGAATTAATGTGAATAAGTCTCTCTACAATAGTAAATGTTTTTTTAATGTTTTTATTTGTTTTCACTTTTTAATTTTTTTATGTTTTGTGTACTTATAGATATGTATATGTGTACATACTTTTTATATTAGTAAATGTAAAACAAAAACAAAAAACATTATTATAATGTAATATACATAAATTAAATATTAGTTTTTAATAGATATGTGTATATAAACATACACACATATATGATTTTATGTGTGTATGTTTACATAAGTATATATTTATTTTAAATATTAAATGTTACTTACATTTATGTAATATACATTATATTATAGTTATGCATTAAAATGTTTACGTTATACTATATCAAACTGTATTTATTGAAAAACAATATTTTGTAATATTTTTAACAATATTAGTGTAAAAAATAGTTTTTCACTAAATATTTTTATACTTACCTTTATAAGTTTAGTAAATGATATTTGTGTGAACAATATTTTGTACACAATATTATGTATCGTGATATTTGTATGGTCGATATTCTGTCACTGACCCGGTGGGACCGTGCATGTTCGGCAGGTCTGTGACTGGCAAGACTGGGTCATGGTTGCCCTTCCAACTCTGAGAGGAGCCCCCAAGTCTCCCCCAAGTTTGCAGCCCACTGCGACCAATCAGAGGGCCTGAGGGGCTGTCCTGTCCTGCAATGATCCAAAGTCCCTGGACTGACACAGCCTGGAAGAGCTGTTCTGGTCTCTAACCTGTAGCAAGATCTGTTTATGATGGCCTTGTGTAGTGCCATTTCCAACATAGACACGCTGGGAGGAGGAGGCTTTGGACCAACAGTTAAAGAGCATTATCTATGGGGACTGTGATCCTGAGTGCAGAGTAGGAACGGCCAGTGAGTATGAGGGTGGGGTAAAAGGCATGGCTAAAAAACAATCTGCTTAGACTTTGACGGGAGGGTCTCTGCACACACCTTAAATGAAAAATAAATGCAAGGTGATTTAGTGAGAATAACTGCAGATGGCTCTGAGTGACCAGAGAGACACCAAAATTAATCTTGGTTGATGCTGTGGGCTAAAGTGACCTGCGTATTTCTAGTGCTCCGAGGTCCCGGCATGTGACAGAAAGCACAAGTCATTATTTTGAACTTGAGTTATACACAGTACAAAATAGGCTATTATTTAGTCTTAAGATAAAATAAGGGATTTCAAAATATAGATTTTAGTAATACACATTTAGACGGTACCTAGTGAAAATATTTGAATAAGTGTCTATTAAAAGCTTACACCCCAGAACTCAGCTGCAAACACGCTTACATTGCCTTCCAAATAGAATACAACTTTGTCATCATAAAGTGTCAAGTGACACCATCCATGAAAGCCAATATTGAGTTCCAAGCAGCATTCACACTTGCAGACTAACAAATGGTGCACGCTCACAATCCTTTCAGGCGGCATCCTGGTGAAAGGCAGGTTCCTTCTTTATCCCCCTGTCCTTCAGCCGGCCCCGCAGCACAGGAGGCTCCTCCCTCTATCCCTTCCGCTTCCGCTGAGGCATCTCAAACGTCTGAACGGACCATTCCTGGAGGGTTGTCTGTATAACAAAAAGTAGGGGAACTGTTTGCAAAGCAGTGAAAGAAAGAACAAAAACAATGATAATAATGCAGGGTTATTATGATTGTATTTGCTCCTGCTGTGCAGATTTGTGGGGCGGGTGGGCTGTTGTGCTCTCAGAACAGGGGAGGATTGGTTTCCCCCTCCAAGTGGGCATGCCTCTTTGAACGTTCCTCTCGGGCCGGCCAAAGAGTCATACGCACCTCGCATGTTCTCCATGCATGCTGCATCACAGCCTGCATGGAGAACATGCTCAGGCCCCGTCCCCTGGCTGAGTGCTGAACCATGGTGCTCAGACCAATCACAACGCTGCATCACAGCCTGCATGGAGAACATGCTCAGGCCCCGTCCCCTGGCTGAGTGCTGAACCATGGTGCTCAGACCAATCACAACGCTGCAACACAGCCTGCATGTAGAACATGCTCAGGCCCCGTCCCCTGGCTGAGTGCTGAACCATGGTGCTCAGACCAATCACAACGCTGCATCACAGCCTGCATGGAGAACATGCACAGGTCCCATCCCCTGACTGAGTGCTGAACCATGGTGCTCAGACCAATCACAATGCTGCATTGCAGTGTTCTGATTGGCTTGAGGGAGGGAGCCTGGCTGCTTCCTGTTCCAGCCCAGAGAGAGGAGAAACTGCAATGACGGGACAGCAGCGAGGAGGTAAGTTTGTTTCTTTTTCTTTTTTTACCCCCTCTCCTTGCCCCCACCGCCCGACCTGCAACTCCCGATCTGGGCCGGACGCTACTGACTGTGTTACATTAAAAAAGTATGTGCAACCCTACACCACGCATCTTGCTCAAGTCGACCTCTGCTTTGCCCCATAATGCTCGAAGCACCCCATAAGTAGGAAGAAGAGGTGATTGGAAGCCAGATGCTAGAATCAAGAACAGGAAAGCAGACATCCTCAGGGGAATCAAAGAGTACCTGGCCAGAGAGCCAGGACAGCTGTTCTGAAAAGCAGAGACAGGATTTAATCATCAGGCGTAGCTCAGGGCGCGGTGAGTGACACAGCATTGCACCTGGTGCTGCTCAGGGCGCGGTGAGTGACACGGCATTGCACCTGGTGCTGCTCAGGGCACGGTGAGTGACACGGCATTGCACCTGGTGCTGCTCAGGGCGCGGTGAGTGACACGGCATTGCACTTTGTGCTGCTCAGGGCGCGGTGAGTGACACGGCATTGCACCTGGTGCTGCTCAGGTCGCCGTGAGGGACACAGCATTGCACCTGGTGCTGCTCAGGGCGCCGTGAGGGACACAGCATTGCACCTGGTGCTGCTCAGGGCGCGGTGAGTGACAGGGCATTGCACCTGGTGCTGCTCAGGACGTGGTGAGTGACACGGCATTGCACCTGGTGCTGCTCAGGGAGCGGTGAGTGACACGACATTGCACCTGGTTCTGCTCAGGGCGCCGTGAGTGACACAGCATTGCACCTGGTGCTGCTCAGGGCGCGGTGAGTGACACAGCATTGCACCTGGTGCTGCTCAGGGCGCGGTGAGTGACAGGGCATTGCACCTGGTGCTGCTCAGGGTGTGGTGAGTGACACGGCATTGCACCTGGTGCTGCTCAGGGCGTGGTGAGTGACACAGCATTGCACCTGGTGCTGCTCAGGGCGCGGTGAGTGACACGGCATTGCACCTGGTGCTGCTCAGGGCGCGGTGAGTGACACGGCATTGCACCTGGTGCTGCTCAGGGTGTGGTGAGTGACACGGCATTGCACCTGGTGCTGCTCAGGACGCGGTGAGTGACACGGCATTGCGCCTGGTGCTGCTCAGGGCGCGGTGAGTGACACTGCATTGCACCTGGTGCTGCTCAGGGCGCGGTGAGTGACACGGCATTGCACCTGTTGCTGCTCAGGGCGCGGTGAGTGACAAGGCATTGCACCTGGTGCTGCTCAGGGCGCGGTGAGTGACACGGCACTGCACCTGGTGCTGCTCAGGGCACGGTGAGTGACACAGCATTATACCTGGTGCTGCTCAGGGCGCAGTGAGTGACACAGCATTGCACCTGGTGCTGCTCAGGGCGCGGTGAGTGACACGGCATTGCACCTGGTGCTGCTCAGGTTCAACTCCTCCCACTGACCTATCATTTCTTATATCCAATCATCAATATCTAATGAGTGTGAGTGACACTGGGAGGTATATGTGACCTGGAGGATAGATTTACCTTCCAAGGCCTGAGACTGAGGCAGCAGTGTACGGTGAAGGACGACTTCGGTGCATAAGACCGAAGCCTGTAAGATCTCCTTACCCTGAGGGATAGCTTCGATGTGTGAGACCTCAGCGTGTACTATCTGCATATGTGGAGAATTAACCACATTATCTAAGACCCTAGCAGTTTGTACCTGTATACTCTGCAGAATAGCTTTAGTGTATAAGATATGAATCTGTAATGCCTGCACCCTCAGGAAGAGCTGTGATGTGTTTGCATGCTATGAGAGAATGCTCTTGTGTATGAGATCAGAGCATGTAATATCTGCACCCTCAGGCAGAGATGTGATGTGTCTGCTCTCCCTGTAGAGCAGGTCTAGTGTACAGGATCTAAACCTGTAATATCTGCACCCTCAGGCAGAGATGTGATGTGTCTGCTCTCCCTGTAGAGCAGGTCTAGTGTACAGGATCTAAACCTGTAATATCTGCACCCTCAGGCAGAGATGTGATGTGTCTGCTCTCCCTGTAGAGCAGGTCTAGTGTACAGGATCTAAACCTGTAATATCTGCACCCTCAGGCAGAGATGTGATGTGTCTGCTATCCCTGTAGAGCAGGTCTAGTGTACAGGATCTAAACCTGTAATATCTGCACCCTCAGGCAGAGATGTGATGTGTCTGCTCTCCCTGTAGAGCAGGTATAGTGTACAGGATCTAAACCTGTAATATCTGCACCCTCAGGCAGAGATGTGATGTGTCTGCTATCCCTGTAGAGCAGGTCTAGTGTACAGGATCTAAACCTGTAATATCTGCACCCTCAGGCAGAGATGTGATGTGTCTGCTATCCCTGTAGAGCAGGTCTAGTGTACAGGATCTAAACCTGTAATATCTGCACCCTCAGGCAGAGATGTGATCTGCCTGCTTACCATGCTTACTACAGAGGACTACAGCAGAAAGGGGCATATTTACAAGGCCACGGTAAGCCACGTTAAGCGGTTTTGCGCCACTTCCTAAATATGGAGAATGGAGGAATCCCACCAGAGCGTCAGAAAACATTACGCTCCCGTGGCGTTAGGGACTTGTAAATATGCCCCGAAGTATGTAGTTTAGCTGTAGATTGTAATTATGATGAGTAGAAGGAGTGAACAGATAATCATTGGGGGATATCACAGAATGTGACCGCATCCAGAGGCTGGAGGGATGGTTTTTCGTTAGTTTATTCATTTAACCCCTTCGACGCTCATGAAGAGCTCAGCTCGTCATGAAGTACACCTCTTGTACGCTCATGACGAGCTGAGCTCGTCATGAACCGCGGGTTTTTGAATTTTCCAGCGCACAGCGGGAAAATGCACCGCATCGATGGTGTTAAGGTGTTTGTGTAGTTCTTTATCCAGGTTAAGGCCAACGGTGTATTTTGATTCCATTTGTCTAATTTTCTTCTGTCACCCCCTTTCTCATTTCTTTGAACATGTTCAATTCCAAAGTATGTAAATGAGGCTGGGTCCCTCTCATTCAGTCTCTCATAGTGTCTTGCAACAGGTACATGTGTGGAAAATTGAGTATGTGTACAAAAACAAAAAGCATGTTGAATGTTATACTTTGATTAATGGTATACATCTTTTGCCATATTTGCATACTATACATTTATGACATTTCCGAAAATCCTAATTGATGCTGACTTATCCTGTTTGATTCCTCTATTTGAAAGTGACTGTGGGTGGCCATGTCTGTACTGACGGTGCTCTTTTACTGGAATGGGTGATTGATTAGCTGGTTTTACCTTAATGTCTGGATCATGACTGATGAGATGCCAATGGCATTTGAAAATTTTACACATTCTCTTGTTATGTTTGCTGTACTTTATAATCAACATTATTGTCATTTGTATATATATATATATATATATATATATATATATATATATCTGTGTGTGTACATATATATGTACATAATTATATATATATATGTATGTGTGTGAACATTATTTAGTCAGTATTGATCCTCTGGAAAAAATGGTGCAGAGGATAAACTATTTATGAATTCTCTCTTTCTCGTCTCTTGCAGGATTCTCAGATGTGCCCTGAATTTGACTGACCTCCGCTGCCTGCACCAACCCTGTCTTCAAGCGCTCTCCTGCACTAGACCATGGCTAGAATGGATTCATCCACAGCCGATGTCCAGCATGTTCTCACCATTGACCAAATCCGTTCCATCAGGGCCAACAATGACTATGTGGAAAGACCCTTTGTCTCCTTCAAGGCTGCCCGGTCCAACCCCATGCTGTCAGAGCTGGTTACAAAACCAGATTGGTCTCAAGACTTTTTGGTGTCTTCCACCCATCATGAACTTCACCGAAGCCAAAGCCACCCTCACCATCAAGCTCACGTGCACCAGGACCTAAGCCATTCCAGCACAATCAGCTCTGTTTCCCGCAGCACCACCGCTTCAGACCAAAGACTCATCACCGGGATCACGCCTTCGCATTCCGGACAGTCGTTCATCAGGACACAGCCTAAGGTCAGTGACCTCAAGTCCGATGGGCGTCTTGCAGGTATCTTGGAGAAACCTAACCTGTGTGCTGACCACCTCTTCATCTGTGAGGCGTGTGGACGGTGCAAATGTGATGAGTGCAGCCGCCCGCGGAGCCTGCCCTCCTGCCTAGTCTGTAACCAACGATGCCTCTGTTCTGCAGAGAGTGTCATCAACTATGGGACGTGTCTGTGCTGTGTCAAGGGCCTCTTCTACCACTGCTCCGCCGACGATGAGGACAACTGTGCTGATGACCCTTGCGCGTGCAGCCAGGGCTCATGCTGTGCCCGTTGGATGACCATGAGTGTCCTGTCACTGATCATGCCCTGCCTTTGCTGCTACCTTCCTGCGGTGGGGTGCCTCAAAGTATGTCAGCTGAGCTATGACCGCGTGAAAAGGCCTGGCTGCCGCTGTGCAAACCACACCAACACTGTCTGCAGGAAAATCTCTGCCTCGAGTGGCACGTCCTTCCCCAGACCCACGCATAAACCAGTATGACCTCCCAAGATGGCGGCTGGAGCTTCTTCTACTTCTTCACCTCTTCCTGCAGTGCAGCCTACGAGAAACGCCAACAGTTGCTATGCCTCCTGGGGATGGTGAAGCACAAGAGACAACTCACAGTGTGGAGGGGATGGATTTGCACATCTTGGCAATGGATAAAGGGCAGCCCGATGCAAACATCCAGCACATGCGCACCGAGCGCCATTTTCTGTCAATTAAGTATGCAAAATAATGGAGAACCTGTGATTTTGGATGCTTTCTGAATGCTGTGGGACTGTCTCATCTTGCTAGGCATGGCCTCGATACTCTTCAAGGGACAGAGCCCATTCTGCTTCCTGCATTCTCTTTGCACTTTCTGTGACGACTTCGCCGGACGAGGCTTGTACTGGCTCCATCGCCTTGGCTGTTGTGTAACGAGTCTAGATGGCGGCTGAAGGGGGCGGGGTCATAGATGACCCTCCCACATAGAGACATCAGCTGAGTGGCATTCAAGCCTATCAGTGGTAAAAGGTGAGATGCCACTGGTGTCTGTGAAAGTAAGATTGAGAAAGCAAGCACAGGCATGCACATTCGCGCATGCGCATGAACCGAGAGTTGACCTTGAAACTTGTAGAGGTGGCAGGTAAGCAAAGGAAGAGAATGTCCCTGGTTGAGCATCCCAGCAAGTCATTCTCATTCTACATGGTCACTTGTCAGTTAGAAGGGCAGGCGGTGAGCACGCGGTGCGGAAACAGGGCCCTTACTCTTCCTATAGGCACTTAATGGTACGGGCCACTAATTCAGATGCCCTCAGTGGTGGACTGGTCTCATCAAATGTCAGGGCTTCTGGAAAGCCAGGAAGACAGAGGCAGAGCCTCTACCTGTCAACCTCTTAACTCAAACATGCGGGTGAAGCCGGGTGTTTAAGAGGGTGATCCCATTAAGGTGAATGGAGAATGAACAATTTTTTGTAGGGTGATGTAGGTTTGAAAAGTGGGTCACCCCATTGAAGGCTATGAAGGCATTTTGTTTGTCGCTTGGGTGAATACAAGTGAAACGGTTGTGGCATCCGCCAAATTTGGGTGAGTTGACTGGTAAGGGAGCCGTTGTCATGTCAGTCTCACAACTGACTTAGTTCCAACCCTACTGACCAGTCAGAGGCAGTGACCTTTGCTCAGTCTTTCAGTTGGCCTGATCATACACCCTGTAGCATGGCAAAGACTCAGTGTTTATACACCATTCTATCCTTATCTTGACACTGCACTCAATACAAGGCACCTCTTGATGGCTCAGGGAACTCTCCCCACAGTCAGGGGGTCCCCTAATATGTGATCACTTCCCCTAGGAAGAGTCACCGTGCTCAGGTGGTTTCAGTGTGTAAAGAGTCAATGGACAGCGTATCTTACAGTTCCACTACATTCATTAAAGGGTACCTCAGCACAGGTTTTATGCATCCTGCAAAAAGAAGGGAGGCAGGGCCCGGCCCTCCCCTGATCAGAGGTCACTCACACGCCTCCTTTCTTGCGACAAGCTGTGTGCTATCAGCAGGAGGCAGGCCTTCACGGAGCTACGTAAAGATCACTTATGGCCTGATTTAGGTCTTGGCGGATGTGTTACTGCGTCACAACGGTGATTGATATCCTGTCTGCCGAAATATAAATCCCATTATAACCTATGTGCGGCCCACACAGAGACTGAACCCCAGGAGTGACACACAGAGTGGAGGCTTCCATGCAGAGGAGAGATATGTGTTACATACAGAAGAGGCATATGTGTTACATACCAAAGAGGGATATATGTTCCAGACATAGTAGGGATATGTGTTACACACACTAGGGAGATATATGTGTTACACACAGAAGAGGCATATGTGTTACATACAGAAAGCAAACCTGAGGTCCCTTTCACACAGTCCTCAAAGCTGCACACATACACACCCAAGGTCCCTCTCCCACAGTCCTCACAGTCGCACACATACACACCCGAGGTCACTGTCACACAGTCCTCACAGTCGCACACATACACAACCGAGGTCCCTGTCCCACAGTCCTCACAGTCGCACACATACACAACCGAGGCCCCTCTCCCACAGTCCTCACAGTCGCACACATACACAACCGAGGTCCCTGTCACACAGTCCTCACAGTCGCACACATACACAACCGAGGTCCCTGTCACACAGTCCTCACAGTCGCACACATACACAACCGAGGTCCCTGTCACACAGTCCTCACAGTCGCACACATACACACCTGAGGCCCCTCTCACACAGTCCTCACAGTCACACACATACACAACCGAGGTCCCTCTCCCACAGTCCTCACAGTCGCACACATACACACCCAAGGTCCCTCTCCCACAGTCCTCACAGTCACACACATACACAACCGAGGCCCCTCTCCCACAGTCCTCACAGTCGCACACATACACACCCGAGGTCACTGTCACACAGTCCTCACAGTCGCACACATACACACCCAAGGTCCCTCTCCCACAGTCCTCACAGTCGCACACATACACACCTAAGGTCCCTGTCACACAGTCCTCACAGTCACACACATACACACCTGAGGCCCCTGTCACACAGTCCTCACAGTCGCACACACACACACCTGAGGTCCCTGTCACACAGTCCTCACAGTCACACACATACACACCTGAGGTCCCTGTCACACAGTCCTCACAGTCGCACACGTACACACCTGAGGTCCCTGTCACACAGTCCTCACAGTCGCACACGTACACACCTGAGGTCCCTGTCACACAGTCCTCACAGTCGCACACATACACACCTGAGGTCCCTGTCACACAGTCCTCTCAGTCGCACACACACACACCTGAGGTCACTGTCACAGACTCCTCACAGTCGCACATATACACACCCAAGGTCTCTGTCAAACTGTTGTCACAGTCGCACACATACACACCTGAGGCCCCTGTCGCACAGTCCTCACAGTCGCACACACACACACCTGAGGTCCCTGTCACACAGTCCTCACAGTCGCACATACACACCTGAGGTCCCTGTCACGCAGTCCTCACAGTAGCACACACACACACCTGTGGTCCCTGTCACACAGTCCTCACAGTCACACACACACACACCTGAGGTCCCTGTCACGCAGTCCTCACAGTCGCACACATACACACCTTAGGTCCCTGTCACACAGTCCTCACAGTCACACACATACACACCTGAGGTCCCTGTCACGCAGTCCTCACAGTCGCACACATACACACCTGAGGTCCCTGTCATGCAGTCCTCACAGTCGCACACATACACACCTGAGGTCCCTGTCATGCAGTCCTCACAGTCGCACACGTACACACCTGAGGTCCCTGTCACACAGTCCTCACAGTCGCACACATACACACCTGAGGTCCCTGTCACACAGTCCTCACAGTCGCACACATACACACCTGAGGTCCCTATCACACAGTCCTCACAGTCACACACATACACACCTAAGGTCCCTGTCACACAGTCCTCACAGTCGCACACACACACACCTGAGGTCCTGTCACACAGTCCTCACAGTCGCACATACACACCTGAGGTCCCTGTCACACAGTCCTCACAGTCGCACACACACACCCAAGGTCCCTGTCACACAATCCTCACAGTCACACCCATTAGCAAACACCCGGGTTCCTTGTCACACAGTCCCTGTCATACAGTGCACACAATATTACAGTTGAGATTCCTAGCACATACACCATACATCATTGCCAAGCTGTGCACACTGTGGTAAGTGCTTTCTGAAATCACACAATTTATAAATAACCCATTTGCCTTTAATTCTTGACTCCTATAAGTAACCCCCACACTGTCCATGTGCCCTCACTGGCCGCAGCCTAGACATGAGGAGGAATAGATCTCAGGAGGACATATCATTTGGCCCTCCATGCCTTCTTGACCCTGACGTTGATCTGCTTCAGGCTAGCTCCTTAAGGCAGCATGGTGTTTACTGCAGTTAAACAAAACTCTGCAGTGACATGGGCAATGGCTATGTTAATGTGTGCACACCTAGGATTATGCAGTATGCTGTGTGTGCATATCAATTCGGTGCAGTGTGCATATGTGTCCACACGAAGAGCTGCTCACCCGGTGCCTTTCCTCACCTCTGAAGTGCACTTACTCTGCTGCAGACGTACACCACTTCCAACATGGTGGTGTGGAGAGGCTGCTCTTGGTATGTACAATGATCACAACGCAGGGCGCCCTGACACCACCCTGCTGTGTGCTGCTTCTCCACCCTGTGTGTTAATGCAATAGGAAATCCTAACACCAGTGTCCTGTGTGCTGCTCCCACACACTAGACTTTTGTGACACCCACCTGCTGGGTGCTGCTCCTACACCTTATACTCTCTTATGGTGGGATATCCCTACTGTGTGCAACTTCTACACCCTACATGCTATTGTGATATGGGATCCTAACACCCTCCGGCGTGTTACTGAAGCCCCTGTGCATTAACATATTAAAGCACCTTGTAAGACCTCTATTGTATTCCACTCCAACAACCCTTACATTTTTATAAAATGATAAACTCGCCAACAATCAGTGTGCTCCTCCTACATCCTATGCACTATCGTGATAGATCATCCACCAGTATCATAATATAACACTTCTACATCCTGTGTAACATCATAATTGTACATCCTACTACCATCCCACTGTGCACCCCACGTGCTCCCTAAGCACTGTCAGCATAGGACTCATTGCCAGCTTCTTACTGTGTACTACTACTACAGCCCGCATGCTATCGCACTAGAACAACCACAATATGCCATTCCTACACCTTGTGCCCTCTTCCAATAGGACATTTGCCAATGCCATACTATACTACTCGTTTTTTCACGTTGTACTCACTTATTTATTGCAGTT
This sequence comes from Lissotriton helveticus, assembly GCF_964261635.1. NCBI lineage: Eukaryota > Metazoa > Chordata > Amphibia > Caudata > Salamandridae > Lissotriton > Lissotriton helveticus. Next base: position 1,200,202,709 of record NC_136071.1, on the reverse strand, counting down.
AGCTGTACTACTGACCCTGAAGAAGGCCGTGACACTATTGTAGGTCTTTTGGCCGAAACATGTTGGTCTTGATACAACATAGAGTCCTGTAATGACGGCACCTGTGTTACCAGCTGTATTCTGTTTTTAATCCTGACACCGGTTAGCTGAATAAAAGTTGCAGCACAGCTAACCCCGTAGCCAGTTTTAAATCACTCACATCACAGCACTGCACTACTTTCCAACACACCAGGCTCACATAGGGTTTTAGAACACCCTCCCACTGCACACAAAAACATCCCTGAGCATCCCTGAGCTCCTCCCTCGCTGTGAGGTAGTTGTAGCCCACGCGGAGACTAGGTCTCTCACGCGAGGGGGCACCCCTATGATGAAGCATGACACCTCTGGTGTGTGAGTAGAACTATCCTGAAAAGTGAATCCACATTGCGCGTAAGAGTACACTCAGTCTTTTGTTGGACCTCCCTATCATTATGGACCCGAGTCCATGTTTTGTGATATGATTAATGAGTAGGGAGTAGGCTTCCGCAGGTCCTAAAATCTCCCCAAGCACCCTTGTGTGATTACTGGCAGGATATTCTGCCATCATCCTACTGCGTACTGCTCCTCCGCCCTCTCCATTATTCTGATTGGACATCCATTCTGCTAACATCCTACTGCGTGCTGCTCCTCCGCCCTCTCCATTATTCTGATTGGACATCCATTCTGCCAACATCCTACTGCGTGCTGCTCCTCCGCCCTCTCCATTATTCTGATTGGACATCCCGTCTGCCAACATCCTACTGCGTGCTGCTCCTCCGCCCTCTCCATTATTCTGATTGGACATCCCGTCTGCCAACACACTATTCATTTCATCGATGCATTGATCTCATCCGTCCAACATCCTTCACTCTTCTTTTCTATCCTATAAATATTGGCTTTCAGGCAAGTCATCAACACCCTACTATCTTCTCCAGTGCCCCAAGCATTGAGTATCCTGATATTCACTAACCCATGCCTTGTACATTGACTATCCCGCCACACATTAATCTGAAACCCTATGGATTGGCTTTCATACTCATTACTAGTCTGATATCCTCGGCAGTGACTTTCCGCCTGAAAACTACTCCAATACTTTATACATTGACTATCCAACTGCTTAGTACCCAGTACACCATACATTGACTAAGGCCAATTCTTAGTACTTTTATACCCAATCCTTCTGCTTAATACTCAAATACCCTCTCCGTTGATAATCCTGATCACCTCTCTGATACAATAAGCATTGCTTACGACTCTGATACCCTATGCACCGACTAGCTCAGTGCCCACTACTCTGATATTGGATGCACTAACCATCCTACTACTTACTAATCAGATGCTCTTTGCATTGACTGTTCTACTACTTAGAACTCTAGTACCCTATGCATTGAATATTCCAGTGATTACTACTCCAAACCCCAACTTTATAAATTGATTCACTTTTGGCTTAGTACTCCAGTATACTATGCATTGATTATGCCAGGGCTTAGTGCTTAGTACTCCGCTGATAATCCTGATCACTACTTCGATGCACTAAGGATTGCTGACAACTCTGATACCCTATGCACTAACTAGCTCAGATCAATTCTCTGATACTCTATGCACTGACTATCCTACGGCTTACTACTCTAATTCTCTTTGCAGTGGCTGTTCTACTACTTAGAACTCCAGTACCCTATGCATTGATGAGTCCACTGATTACTAGTCCAGCACCCTATACAGTTACTATCTTCCTGCTTAGTATCCTAGAACACTATGCATTGACCATGCCAGTGCTTAGTACTCCACTGATAATCCTGATCACTACTTTGATGCACTAAGAATTTCTTACGAATCTGATACACTATGCACTGACTATCTCAGAGTTCACTTCTCCAATAATCTATGCACTGACTATCCTACTGCTTACTACTCTACTTGTCTTTGAATTGGCTGTTCAACTACTTAGAACTCCAGTACCCTATGCATTGAATAGTGCACTGATTACTAGTCCAACACTCCATACATTGACTATCTTCCTGCTTAGCATCCAAGTACACTAAGCATTGACCATGCCCATGCTTAGTACTCCGCTGATATTCCTGACCAATACTTTGATACACTAAGCATTGCTTATGACTCTGATACCCTATTTACTAACTAGGTCAGAGCCCAGTACTCTGATACTCTATGCACTGACTATCCTACTGCTTACTAATCTGATGATCATTGCATTGATCATTCTACTACTTAGAACTTCAGTACCCTATACATTGACAATTCCACTGATTACTACTCCAGAACCCACTTTATAAATTGTCTCTCTTATGGCTTAGTACTCCAGTGCACTTTGCATTGACTATGCCAGAGCTTAGTGCTTAGTGAAACCAATTCCAAAAATTCTTTATTTCGGCCACATGGGCCATAAAAGAAGCAGTAGAAATACATACAAATAAAAACACAATATATACAGTAAAAACAACTGGACCTGCAGTGTTTAGAAAAAACAGGGTAAAATGAATTAACCAGACATTTTCTTCCTTATTATCCATGCTGCCATTAAGAATTTGGAAACCGCAAACACAATGTGGCCCAGGGTATTAGTTTTCATCACCCTGTAAGCCTGTAAATAGTTCCTGAAGCCCAGATTCCGGCATAGAGGGGCTAGCCAGCGCCTCCTCGGGCTCCGATAGGCGTGGCAACAGAACATTATGTGCAAATCATCTTCATCCTTAACTTTACAGCATGGGCAGAGCTTGTCGCCCCCTAGCGTCCATTTATGGGTGAAGACTTTAGTAGGGAGCGTACCAAACCTCCATTGCAGGAACAGTTTCCTCGCCAAAAGAGGATAAATAAAATCCATAAAAGTTTCAAAGATATAAGAATTTTTGGATACTAAAAAACATCCCGTTAGGGTGCCACTGTCATAATCATTGCCCAGGTCAGCGAGGTTTTTGTTCTTATAGAGCTGTGCGAGGGATTTGCGCGATAGCCTTCTACATCCTTGAACAGGGTCATCCCATAGGTCTGGTAGCTTAAGGTCCGAGCATTCCGACCTAATAAATGCCAGCCAGGGGATCTTGCCATTTACATCCAACCTCATGACGTGTATAAGGTCCTGCCTGTAGTGATGCAGCTCCTCGGTGGTCCATACCCGATGCCAGAATTTCAATGGTTTCGACCGTAGGTCCTCTGCAATTGACGGGAGACCCAAGTCGAGTCTTAAGGGGAGGAGTGGTGTACCTTGCGGGAGGGCAAGTAGACGCCTAAAGAAGCAGTTTTCCACCCCTGCCATGACCTTCCCAGCTTTGTGGCCCCACAGTTCGCTGCCATACAGGGCAGCTGCCTTCGCCTGTGTCCTATACATTTCCAAAACCGGACTAACAGGCTTAAAGGTGGACTTGTTGGACACCCTCAAGAGTGCGCCCGATAGCTGGGAAAGTTTCAGCCTGGATCTTGCTACCTGGGAGTCCCATGCCAGATTTTCTTGGAGTGAAACCCCCAGATATGTAAAAGTAGAGACCCTTTCCAGGCTAGTTTCCCCCAGTTTTGGATTGGGTCTGGTCTTGGAGGGAGGGTTGAAGATCATGAACTTGGTTTTATCCATGTTCACCTCCAACCCATGTTGTCGACAGAAGTGACCAAAACCATCCACAATCCTCTGGATCCCCATAGGTGATTTGGAAAGGAGGAGGGTGTCATCGGCAAACATTATTGCCGGGACCCTCCTTCCACCCAGGACCGGGGCGTCATTGTCCCCAACAGCGTCAAGATGTTGAATGACGCTGTTTATGTACAGGCAGAACAGTGTCGGAGCCAGAACACAGCCCTGCCTGACACCTCGGCGGACCGGGAATCTGCCTGAGGGCTTACCATCCCTCCCGCACCTCACTACCGCAAAGTTGTTCTCATGCAGCCTAATGATGATTCTAAGGAGGTGGGGGGGAACTCCTAGCTTCTGCAAAACCTCCCATAACTTCCCCCTCGGGACCAGGTCGAAGGCTGACCTCAGGTCCACGAAGACCATGTACAGTCGACCTCCCTCTAGCGTGACCGTCTTCCAATACAGGAGAAGGAGGCGAAAAATTTGGTCCATGGTCGACGTGTTCTTCCTGAAGCCAGCCTGGAGGGGGCTCATGATGTCATTGGCCTCGGCCCAGTCCAGGAGATGATTCAAGATGAGGCGGGCAAAAAGCTTTTGGGGCACATCTATTAGGCTTATAGGCCTATAGTTAGAAGGGAGCAAGATAGAACCCTTCTTGTGGATGGGTACAATCTCTGCCCCCAGCCACGTCCCAGGGATCGCCATACCTTCAAGAATGGCATTAAAAAGAATGAGAAGGTATGGGCCCCAGATATCCGGGTGGTGCCTAAATAGATCCCCGGGTAACCTATCTAGGCCTGGCGCCTTCCCCACTGCTAGGCGCTTGAGGGCATGCTCCACTTCCCCCAGGGTTAAATCCATTCCAAGCTCCTGGGTACCCATGGGCAGTTGCAGCTCTGCTGCCGGGCAGGAACTAGTATCTTGGTAGAGAGCCCCAAAGTGGGCCTCCCAGACCGCAGGGGCTATATTTGGCTCTATCGCTTTACTGAGTTCCCCTGTCCCATTATTCACTAGGGCCCAGAATTTCCGGGAGTCCCTAACTTTGAGGGCATCATAAAGATCCTGCCAATGGGTCCAGTCCCACTCGGACCTTGCAGCCACCAGCACTGATTTATGGTACTTCCTGAGGTCACGTACTTTGGCCTTATCTGAGCCCTCTTTTATTGCTGCAATGAGCTCAGATTTTGCCACCCTACAATCTTGGGTGTACCAGGAAGGAACCACGGTCCTTTTCTTCCGGGTTGGGACCTCCGGATGGAATACCTCGGCCAGGTCCCTCACTAGATCCTGGTGGATGGTTCCCAGTTTCTCGTGATAGACTGGTGTTCTTGGTTCATTCAGGAGAGTATCCACCTCCATAAAGCTCGGAAGTGCCAGCTCATATAATTTCTTAATAGACTCTTCCGAACTCACCAGCTTTCCCCACTTTACCCGACGCCTGTTTGTGGTCAGGGACAGACCCCCCAGGTCATCTCCTTGGCCAGCTGGGGAGGGGTCCGCCATGGGCAGAGGGCACAGGATGTTTAGGCAGAGGGCATTGTGGTCGCTGTCTGACCTCTTAATTACCCTAAAGTCAAGCACTTTGGGCCAAAGTGAGATATCCACCATGATGTAGTCAAGCCTCGACTCCTGTCCCCTCCTATTGAAAGTGCAGACTGAGGGGGTGTCGGAAGGGGTGCGACCATTACACGCCCTCAGTGCGCAATTCAAGGTAAGGGACGTGAGCTGTAGTGCTAGAGGGGACCATGCTTTAGGGTGGGGTGAGGACGAGGGTGGAACCCCCCAATGGTCATCCTCGGCCGTTAGGGCACCATCCAATAAACCTTCCAGTGGTTCAAAGTGGCAATTGAAGTCTCCTCCAAGCACCACCTTGAGGTCACCCGGAAGTTGGCCCAGGAATAAGGCCAGATCATCTAGGGTAGGTGATTCATTTGGCGAGGCCACTGGACGCGAGTAAACGTTGACAATGGCCCACGAGGATTTATCAGGCCAAGTGAGCCGCACACACTGGATGTCCTGCGAACATGTATGTACTTGCTCCGCCTGACACCCAGTGTGACTCGCAATCCAGATTGCCAAGCCCCCAGATGGCCTCCCCCTCCCAGCCCATTTGGCAGGAATTTCATAGATTTCAAACCCTCTCCTGGGCTGGGCGGCCCTCGCCCAGGTCTCCTGGAAGAGGAGTATGTCGCATTCACCTACCAGGGAATCCCATTCAGGAGAGCCTTCCTTGTTCGCAATGCCTGCCACATTCCAGGAGAGAATCCTCAATCCTGGAACAAGTGACGGGGTGCCCTGGGCTCCAACAGGAGATTGCAGGGTGAGCATGGATGAACCATCGTCCAGGGAACCAATTCCGCAGACAGCAGTGGCGGCAAAACCTAGCCGCTCCACTGCCCCTGCCTGCAGAATATGGGCTGATCCGGTGTCGAGCAGTGGACCCAGTTGGGACAGGGTATCGTCTATATTAGCCTCGCTCTCGTTAGCGGTGTGCATCCGGGTTGATTCCACCATGGGGACCACATCCGATCCCACGCAAGCCTGCACATCCACCACCATCCTCCCGGGATCAGACAGGACTGACCTAATTTGTGGTCAATCAACCTGGTCCAGACAGGAAAACCTGTTGTGATGTACAAAGCTTGCCCGGACAGTTGGAAGGGGGTGCCTTGATCTATAGCGGGAGCCATCTATAGCAAAGCCCACCCTAGTCCACCCCTTCTCACTCCCACCCACCATGTTGGTACCACTAGGATAGAAATAAGAGAGGGGTACGAGTTCTATATTGGACTTGTCAGGCCTTACAAGCCAGTTGCAGATGTAGTTTGCAACATGTGGGCTCCTAAAACTTTGGACGATGCAATCCCCTGGCCTGTTTTTAATGGTAGGGCCAATCCACGGGATCCTCCTTACCATCAGGACCTCGCCCTTCAAGTTTGGAGGCAGCGGTCTATTTATACTGAGCCAGCTTATGACCTTATTACGGAGGGAATCTTGAGACTCTCTAACTCCACCAGTTAGTTCAGGAACTCCCACCATGATTGCCGTAAAAGGAACAGCTTCTGGGGGCAGGTTGACCACCCTACGTCTATCAAGGGGGGGGGCAGGACCATCGCTCAAGACATTTACAGTACCCACAGCCACCCTTGTCTGCGGCGCGAGTTGCGGCGCAGGGGGTAACTTGGATCTCCTGGGGGCCGGGACAGGGGGCCTAGATGCTGGTGGTAGCAAAGTGCACGCCTGAGGGATAGACGCGCCATTTGCACTAGGCAATGCCCTACTGGAACCCTGAGGCAATGTGGAGGAAAGTACCCTATTCCCAGGTGGATCCCCAATAGCTATAGGAGGATTTACAATCATACCAGGACTATTCCTAGTATGGTTATTTTCCCGGGACTGGAGTAGATTTTCTATTGCTTCTAGTCTAGCTGAGATGGGGATTAACAGATTCTTAATAATAGTTGTGAGCGATGTAATTACTAAATCTGAACTGTTGGATGTTACCCCACCAAAGATAAATGGGCCCGCCAACACTGGTGGTGGCACAGAGGCTGGCGAGGCCACATGATCCGACCCCGACCCAGATAGAATAAGCTCTGGAGAGACCGAAATGTCTATTAGTGCTTAGTACTCCACTGAAAATCCTGATCACAGCTTGATGCACTAAGAATTGCTTACAACTCTGATACCCTATGCACTGAGTAGCTCATTGTTCAGTACTCTGATATTATATGCATTGACTATCCTATTGCATACTAATCTGATACTCTTTGCATTGGCTGTTCTATTACTTAGAACTCCAGTACCCTATGCATTGAATAGACCACTGGTTACTATTCCAATACCCTATACAATGACTATCTTCCTGCTTAGTATTCCAGTACACTATGCATTGACCATGCCAGTGCTTAGTACTCCACTGAAAATGCTGATCAGTACTTTGATACACTAAGCATTACTCACAACTTTGATACCCTATTTACTAACTAGGTCAGAGCCCAGTACTCTGACACTCTATGCACTGTCTCTCCTACTGCTTACTAATCTGATGATCATTTAATTGATCCTTCTACTACTTAGAACTCCAGTACCTTATGCATTGACTATTCCACTACTTACTACTCCAGTACCCTTTGCGATGACTATTCCACTGATTACTATTCCAGTATCCTATGCATTGACTATTCCAGTGGTTACGTCTCCGGTATCCTATGCAGCGACTATTCCACTGATTACTACTGGAGTACCCTATGCACTGACTATTCCACTGGTTACATCTCCAGTATCCTATGCAGTGACTATTCTACTGATTACTACTGGAGTACCCTATGCACTGACTATTCCACTGATCACTTTTCCAGTATCATATGCAGTGACTATTCCAATGATTACTACTGGCGTACACTATGCATTGACTATTCCACTGATTACTACTCCAGTATCCTATGCATTGACTATCTTACTGTTTAGTACTCTGATCCCCTATTCTTTGACTGTCTCAATGCATTGACTACGTCAGTTTTTGTTGCTGTAATACCATGTGTATTGACTATACTACCACTCCCTACTTTGGCAATCCTTCTACTTGCTACTTTAGCATGCATTGACAGCTTGAATGGTCGCTACTTTGATATCCTATGCATCCTCACTACTCCTACATCCTGTGCACAAACTATCTTGCTGATCTCTACGTTCAAAAGCTATGTTTTAATAGCTGCATTGCCTTGTACATTAACTGCTGCTCACTACTTCGATACCCCATACATTGAGTATCGATTCACGCATTACTACTCACATTAGCTATCTTACCAACGACTGCTTTAGTTCCAGAAACATTTGCAATCCTGCTACTCGCTAGTCCAGCCCCATATTGACTGAGTATCATAACTTTTGCTACACTCAATCTCTGTGCAATAAATGTGCTTCTGCTCTCTGCTCCAATACGCTCTGTACTGACAGTCCTTCTCTCTACCACTTTTCCGTGACGGTCCTACCCCATTCTCCCCTACTCCTCTTCGCTATGCACTGAAAAGTCTGTGTGCACCACTGCTCTGATACACACTGCACCGACCATCGAAACTGATTTAATACGCTATGCACTGAATATAGTATTCGATAATGCTCTTGTACTCTATGCACTGATACACGCTGCACCGACTATCGAAACTGGTCCAATACTCTATGCACTGACTTTAGTATTGGATATTGCTCTTGTACTCTATGCACTGATACACACTGCACCGACTATCGAAACTGGTCAAATACGCTATGCACTGACTATAGTATTGGATAATGCTTGTGTACTCTATGCACTGATACACACTGCACCGACTATCGAAACTGGTCAAATACTCTATGCACTGACTATAGTATTGGATAATGCTCTTGTATTCTATGCACTGATACACATTGCACCGACTATCAAAACTGGTCCAATACTCTATGCACTGCCTACAGTATTGGATAATGCTCTTGTACTCTATGCACTGATACACACTGCACCGACTATCGAAACTGGTCCAATACTCCATGCACTGACCATAGTATTGGATAATGTTCTTGTACTCTATGCACTGATTAACCTTTGATGCAGTGGTTATATCTTCTATGCACCGGACAATTCTCCAGAGATATGCACTAATGACGTTGCTCTTACCCTCAATGCGCGCTAGTCTAATAGACACGTTACCATTGACCTATGATCATACAACCACTGCCCTAATATTGTTAACACTACATATCCTTATGGAAACTTTGCAGACAATTCACCAATACCTAAATGAATGACTAACCACAGAAGAAGACATTGATGGACCATGCACTGTCTGTAGCCCAGAAGAAGCTTTACATGCCCTATCCTTATGCTATTCCCTATAACTTGGCCTCTTTACACCTGTGTGTAGCCTAAAACATGGGATCAAGACACTGTGAAAATGGCTTCATTATTCTATGAACTGACTGATCTCTCTTCAGTGTCCTATGCAAAGCATACTCTTCTTACAACATTGTGACTTTCCGTAGAAAAGGTGCAGCACTAACTTTCATTGACACAAGCTTCCAGTATCAAATCCATCAACTGCCAGGAAGACATACATATGGCCTAACTGTCAGTAGGGCAACACTCCAACCGGTACGCACCGCCCCTTCATCAGGTCAAGTCTCAGATACATTATACATGGATTGTGCCTTAGGACATCCCTGCAAAACCCTCACTATACTATGCATCACAACTATCAAAGATGTGTCTCTACATTCAGGAACAAGACTATAGTATTATTTGTGTAGTCACGCTACGCAAAGCTCCGCGAAATGGTAAAAAATCTCTACGAGTACGCAAAAGTTCAGTGAACACACAGAATTGCGTGTTCCGCCCTTTGTTCCTGTTCGCGAACACTGTTTGCGTGCTCGGGGAGAAATATCTTGCGAACATGCATTTTGAAAGTGCAAACAAGCAAAAAATTCGGAAAGCAGATTTTTTGGCAATTGCGCATTCTCCGCGGAACGTGAAATTACCCAAAATCCGCAAATTCAGCAAGCGGAACGGAATTTAACGCACAGGCATAGTATTATGCATCCCCTTCCAATTTAATTGTCCACATACCATATGATTTACAAGGGCATTCTCTCAATAATATTTATTTATTTATTTTATTTATTTGCAAACTTGTACCGCGCTAGTAATCGACTCCCAAAGGAGTATCTCCGCGCCATTGGCAGCATCTGAGAGCAAAAAGAAGGCCCAGTCATATATATTAATTGCCCAACCAGATAACTAGTAATTGAAAAGGAATGTTTTTAATTTTTTCCTAAAGGGAAGGTGTTCCTTACATAGTCTAATTTCCTTGGGAAGTTCATTCCATAGCTTTGGGCCGGCTACTGATAGAGCCCTTCCCCCTTGTCTTGTCTTCCTGAACCTGGGGACACATAACAGTTCTTGGTCCCCATATCTCAGAGATCTAGAGGGAACGTATGGAATGAATTTTTTGGTTAGGTAATCAGGACCTTTAACAATAAGGCACTTGTGAATGATGCAGCAAGTTTTGAACATCACCCTCTGTTTCACTGAGAGCCAATGAAGTTTAACTAATAATGGCTTTGAGGGAGTACGGGCCGGGACATTGAGAACTAGGCGTGCAGCAGTATTTTGCACAACTTGTAGTCTAACAATAATCCCCTCATTGGCGGCTAGCAGCAAACCATTACAGTAATCCAGCCTACTCAGCACGAGCGACTGTACTAGTGTTTTCCTGGTGGTGTCAGGTAACAGGGGGAATACCTTCCGGAGAAGCCCAATAACATGGAAACAGGAGCTGACCACTTGATTGGCATGTTGTTTAAGGGCGAGCTCCTGACCCAGTTTAACTCCTAGATCTTTCACGACCACTTTGGGCTCAGGGACTGGGCCTAGATCTTGAGGCCACCAGTCAGGAGTCCACAGGCGTTTGGCTTCCCCAAAGAGCATCACCTCAGTCTTACAGACGTTACACTGTAGGAAGTTTGCTGCCATCCAATGTGCCACTTCTTTCATCCCCCGGGCAAAGGAGTTACGTACTTCAGGAGTCATGGTTTTAAACGGAAAGAGGAGTTGAGTATCGTCCGCATACGATACGGTGATAAACCCGTGGGATCTCATGATGTTCGCTAGGGGCGCCACGTAGATGTTAAATAACGTAGGGCTCAGACAAGAGCCCTGTGGCACCCCCTTAGAGATCTCCACCTCCTCTGACTGATATGGACCCAAAATGACTCTCTGAGTACGTTTGGTGAAAAAACTGCTTAGCCAGGCCAGCGCCTTGCCTCCCAGACCGATGTCAACTAGTCTGGAGGTCATGATGTCGTGTGACACCGTGTCAAACGCCGCTGACAGATCTAAAAGCACCAGGATAACGGAATAACCCTTATCCTGTAGCATATGAAGATCGTCAGCGACGGACAGCAAGGCGGTCTCAGTGCTGTGCCTAGGCCTGAACCCAGATTGGGAGGGATCTAGCCCCCCCGCACTTTCGATGTATTTTGACAAGTGCCGATTCACAAACTTCGGCACTTGTGGAACTTCCCTGTCCTGAGCTCTGACCCTTGTCTTTACATAAGATATTTAGTTAGGCCTTCAGTGCCATATGCACGTATTACCTTCCAGTGCCCTACATGTAGTTTATTTTTCTCCACTTTGCGATGAAATATCTGTCCACCTCTGGTTCCATATTTGCCAGGTGTGCCCTTCAAGCACCTTATGCACTCTGTATCCTTCCTCAACAATCTATGCACTGTGCCTCCCCTTCATCACTCTATGTCCAGTGTACTCAGAGGCTATGGCTTCTACACCTTATTTACACAGTATTCAAAGGACCTGCCCCTAATGTACTCACCTGGAATGCTACTCCAGAACCATATGCATTATGTCTATGAACTATGCATTGCACATCCCTTTGGTGGCCTCTACAATGTGCACCTCTCGCACCACCACATTTCTCCCTGCTCTGTGTATCCTGGTACCCTATGGCATGGGTGTCCCAGTTATCTCTGTCCTTTGCACTGTATTGTAAATGTAATGTAAATGTACATGTATTTATATAGCGCAAATCACCGACACGGTATCTAAGCGCTTGCTTAGGGAACCCGTCCTGGTAATCCCCTGTGAGAAACCCCGGCAGGGTGTCCACAAGGTGAAAGCCAGGCATCCCGCCGTGAGGGGCCGTAGTGGAGATTAAGCAAGCTATTGCCCAGAGTCGCAGAGTGTGACCCCGTGAGTCGAGTAGGCACCGGAGTGAGAATTATCGAGTCCGTGGAATTTTTGAGCCCGAGACCCGCCGAGGCGGGGAATCGAACCCTGGTCCACGGTCGATCTCAGCTTCCGGGTCTGCCGCCTCTAACCACTGAGCCACGCTTTTCCACTGTTCACACGCTTGTCCATTGTCCACCATCCTAGTTCTCCATGTGCTGTGCATCCAAGAATCCTGTGGGGTGTCCCATGCATGCCTTTCGGTGGCCTCTACACTGTCATTCTGACCACAGGTCTCCATGCGCGGTGTACCCTTTTGGTGGGTATCACCCATGTATTTCTTCAGTGGCCTCTGCCTGATACCCCACCACAGTTCTTCTAGTGTTGTGCTTCCGGGCAACCTCTGCGCTGGGTACCCCCGCGCATGCCTTCAGTGGGCTCTGTGCTGCACTCCCTACCACAGTTCTCCATGCGCTGGGATTCTAACTATGCTTTGTGGTGGGTACCCCCATGCATGTCTTCTGTGGCCATAGCACTGTCACCCCCACAATGGGTCTCCATGAGCTGTATATCTAAGTATCCTGCGCGGTGGGTATCCCCCACGCATGCCTTCAGAGGCCTCTGTATTGTCACCCCCACCACACTTATCCATGCACTATGTATCCAAGCATCGGTGTGTATCCTTATGCAGGCCTTCAGTGGCCTCTGCACTATAACCCCGCCACAGGTCTCCATGCGCGGTGTATTCCAGTATCCTATGCAGTAAGTATCTCCCAGGCATGGCATCAGTGGTCCCTGTGATGTGACCCTCCCCACAGTTCTCCCTGTACTATGTTTGACATTAGTTCTTGCAGTGGGTATTCCCAGATCCCTGCCCTCTACATTATGCCCACCCTGAAACCCCACAATCTCTCTGGGCTATGGATCTGTAGGACTCAGATCTAGTGCTCTATGCCATAAGTGTCTTGTGCACTGCCATAGGCACCGTGTATCTGTAGGATTGAGATTCAGTGCTCTATGCAGTAAGTGGCCCATCCAGTCTGTAGAAGTGAATCCAGTGCTCTATGCAGTAAGTGTCCTTTTCAGTGCCATTGGCACTGTGTCTCTCTTCGACTGAGATCCAGTGCTCTATGCAGTAAGTGTCCCATCCAGTGCTACTTGCACTGTGTACCTCTAGGACTGAGATCCAGTGCTCTATGCAGTAAGTGTTCCATCCAGTGCTACTGGCACTGTGTATCTCTAGGACTGAGATCCAGTGCTCTACTCAGTTAGTGTCATGTCCAGTGCATAGGCACTGTGTCTCTCTTCGACCGAGATCCAGTGCTCTATGCAGTAAGTGTCTCATCCAGTGCTACTGGGACCATGTGTCTCTAGGACTAAGATCCAGTGCTCTTTGCCTTACGTGTCCCGTCCAGTGCTACTGGGACCATGTGTCTCTAGGACTGAGATCCAGTGCTCTATGCAGTCAGTGGCCTGTCCAGTACTACGGGCACCGTGTGTCTCCAGGACTAAGCTCCAGTGCTCTTTATGTTCAGTGTCCCCTCCTGATCCTCAGTTTCACACTCTGGTCCCAGACAGGATGGAGTGCATAAGAAGGGTGAGAGGCAGAGTCTTCACCTCTGGTCAAGGGGGACAGAGATCCTTGTGCTGCCAGTGAGAGGTGGAGGGTTGGACAGGAGGCCTTAGGGCCAGGCCTGCAGTGCATGAAGGAGTCATGTCTATTCTAATGTCGGTGGATACCTTCCCGGAGAGCTGAGGTGTGCCGCGCTCCATGTCTGGTGACCATGTATCGCCGCAGTGACCTGACTCCAAGACACGTGTAGAGGATGAGACCTTGGCCTCTTAGCCTGACTTCTCCATGAGGAGCAGCAACGACACGCACCGTGAGGCCTTCTTGAGGTGAGCTGCCAGCCCTGGTTCAATCCAGAGTGTTATAGGAATTTCAGATGCCCCCCAAATTCAAGCCCCCTGTATCTCTGGTCGTTGGAATTCTTGTCGCTTTGTAGTGTTCACAGGGTTGCTGCAGTTTGGCTTCCTGCTGTCCTTCACCCCCTCTAGCCTTCTGACAGCCATGGTGGACACAGCATGCCTGAGATATGTCTATGTTGGTGTTTCCCAGGTGTAGGACATGAGGCAAGTGTTTGCTTCTGAATGTTGAATGACCGTCACAATCCCTTCCCGTAGATCTGTTGAGGGGATCAGACACATGACTTCTATGACCATGGACAAGTTAGGCATTGCTGACACGACATGATGACACTGTTGGAAATGCCCTCCAAACCCAGGCAGTGGAGACACTGCTTGCATTGGTATCAGCCAGTCAAGACACTGCTTACATTGGTATCAGCCAGTCAAGACACTGCTTGCATTGGTATCAGCCAGTCAAGACACTGCTTACATTGGTATCAGCCAATCAAGACACTTCTTGTATTGGTATCAGCCAATGAAGACACTGCTTACATTGGTTTCAGACAATGAAGACACTGCTTACATTGGTATCAGCCAATGAAGACACTGCGTATATTGGCATCAGCCAATCAAGACACTGCTTACATTGGTATCAGCCAATCAAGACACTTCTTGCATTGGTATCAGCCAATGAAGACACTGCCTACATTGGTATCAGCCAATGAAGACACTGCTAAAATTGGTATCAGTCAATGAAGACACTGCTTGCATTGGTATCAACCAGTCAAGACACTGCTTATATTGGCATCAGCCAATGAAGACACTGCTTACATTGGTATCAGCCAATCAAGACACTTCTTGCATTGGTATCAGCCAATGAAGACACTGCTTACATTGGTATCAGCCAATGAAGACACTGCTTATATCAGCACTGTCGCCTGTGGTCTAGAATGTATTGCCAGGGATTGCTCTGCTTGCAAAGCCTAGCAATGCCTAGCAATGCCCAGCGCGCAGAGAGACTGGAGTACTTAGTGCTCCGTACAGCAGTTCAGTAAGTCAAGGGACGATTCATAATCCGATCTACGCCTCTCACAGGTGCGTGGACTACATGATATAGGAATCGTTTGCATTAATGCTACTCTCAGGACAACACACATGAAACCACTGGATCCAGATACAACAGTGTCCTGTGTGATAGTCCTTCCCTAATCTCTGTGCCCTTAGAGGAGCTCGAGCATGATATTCTGTTTCCGCATACAGAGCCTTGATGGATGCACCAAACACACAGGACTGTGCCCTGTTACTAAACACAGAGCATTGTCCCCCTACAAAACACAGAGCACCAAGAACTGTAACTGAACATTAATCATTGTGCCCTCTACTAGCCATAAAGCCTTTATCTAATCTTAGAACCGTGTGCCTTCTACTGAACATAGAAACCTCTGATGGCTACTAAACACAGAACCATGTCTGAGATACCAAAAACAGAGCCATGTGCCCTCTACTAACCACAGAGCCATGTGTCGGCTACATAACACAGAGCCCTGTGCCCTCTACTAGCCACAGAGCCCTGTGTCCTCCACTAAATGCAGATCAATGTGCCCTCTACTAAACTCAGAGCCATGTGCCCTCTACTAAACTCAGAGCCATGTGTCCTCCACTAAACACAGAGCCATGTGCCCTATACTAAACACAGAGCCATGTGCTCTCTACTAAACACAGAGCCCTGTGTCCTCCACTAAACACAGAGCCATGTGCCCTCTACTAAACACAGAGCCATGTGCCCTCTACTAAACACAGAGCCATGTGCCCTCTAGTAAACGCAGAGCCCTGTGCCCTCTACTAAACACAGAGCCCTGTGTCCTCAACTAAACACAGAGCCATGTGCCCCCTACTAATCACAGAGCCCTGTGTCCTCCACTAAAAACTGAGCCATGTGCCCTCTACTAAACTCAGAGCCATGCGCCCTCAACTAACCACAGAGTCCTGTGTCCTCCTCTAAACATCACGCCATGTGCCCCCTACTAAACGCAGAGCCATGTGCCCTCAACTAACCACAGAGCCCTGTGTCCTCCACTAAAAACTAAACCATGTGCCCTCTGCTAAACACAGAGCCATGTGCCCTCTACTAAACACAGAGCCATGTGCCCTCTACTAAACACAGAGCCATGTGCTCTCTACTAACCACAGAGCCCTGTGTCCTCCACTAAAAACTGAGCCATGTGCCCTCTACTAAACTCAGAGCCTTGTGCCCTCTACTAAACGCAGAGCCCTGTGCCCTCTACTAAACACAGAGCCCTGTGTCCTCCACTAAACACAGAGCCATGTGCCCTCTACTAAACTCAGAGCCATGTGTCCTCCACTAAACACAGAGCCATGTGCCCCCTACTAATCACAGAGCCATGTGCCCTCTACTAAACACAGAGCCATGTGCTCTCTACTAACCACAGAGCCCTGTGTCCTCCACTAAAAACTGAGCCATGTGCCCTCTACTAAACTCAGAGCCTTGTGCCCTCTACTAAACGCAGAGCCCTGTGCCCTCTACTAAACACAGAGCCCTGTGTCCTCCACTAAACACAGAGCCATGTGCCCTCTACTAAACTCAGAGCCATGTGTCCTCCACTAAACACAGAGCCATGTGCCCCCTACTAATCACAGAGCCATGTGCCCTCTACTAAACACAGAGCTGTGTGCCCTCTACTAAACACAGAGCCATGTGCCCTCAACTAACCACAGAGCCCTGTGCCCTCTAGTAAACACAGAGCCATGTGCCCTCTACTAAACACAGAGCCATGTGCCCTCTACTAAACTCAGAGCCATGTGCCCTCTACTAAACACAGAGCCATGTGCCCCCTACTAATCACAGAGCCACGTGCCCTCTACTAACCACAGAGCCATGTGCCCTCTACTAAACACAGAGCCATGTGCCCTCTACTAAACACAGAGCCATGTGCCCTCTACTAAACACAGAGCCCTGTGTCCTCCACTAAAAACTGAGCCATGTGCCCTCTGCTAAACACAGAGCCATGTGCCCTCTACTAAACACAGAGCCATGTGCCCTCTACTAAACACAGAGCCATGTGCTCTCTACTAACCACAGAGCCCTGTGTCCTCCACTAAAAACTGAGCCATGTGCCCTCTACTAAACTCAGAGCCTTGTGCCCTCTACTAAACGCAGAGCCCTGTGCCCTCTACTAAACACAGAGCCCTGTGTCCTCCACTAAACACAGAGCCATGTGCCCTCTACTAAACTCAGAGCCATGTGTCCTCCACTAAACACAGAGCCATGTGCCCCCTACTAATCACAGAGCCATGTGCCCTCTACTAAACACAGAGCTGTGTGCCCTCTACTAAACACAGAGCCATGTGCCCTCAACTAACCACAGAGCCCTGTGCCCTCTAGTAAACACAGAGCCATGTGCCCTCTACTAAACACAGAGCCATGTGCCCTCTACTAAACTCAGAGCCATGTGCCCTCTACTAAACACAGAGCCATGTGCCCCCTACTAATCACAGAGCCACGTGCCCTCTACTAACCACAGAGCCATGTGCCCTCTACTAAACACAGAGCCATGTGCCCTCTACTAAACACAGAGCCATGTGCCCTCTACTAAACACAGAGCCCTGTGTCCTCCACTAAACACAGAGCCATGTGCCCTCTACTAAACTCAGAGCCATGTGTCCTCCACTAAACACAGAGCCCTGTGCCCTCTACTAACCACAGAGCCATGTGCCCCCTACTACTAACCACAGAGCCATGTGCCCTCTACTAAACACAGCACCATGTGCCCTCAACTAACCACAGAGCCCTGTGCCCTCCACTAAAAACTGAGCCATGTGCCCTCTGCTAAACACAGAGCCCTGTGTCCTCCACTAAACACAGAGCCATGTGCCCTCTACTAAACACAGAGCAGTGTGCCCTCTACTAAACACAGAGCCATGTGCCCTCTACTAAACACAGAGCTGTGTGCCCTTATTTAAACTAAGAACCATGTGCCTACTACTAAACATAGAAACCTGTGCTGCCAGGTGCCCTCCAATAAGCTCAGCCATGTGCCCTCTACTAAACACAGAGCTTCATGCCGACTACTAAACACAGAGCCATGTGCCCTCCAATAAGCTCTGCCATGTGCCCTCTACTAAACACAGAGCTTCATGCCGACTACTAAACACAGAGCCATTTGCCCTCCAATAAGCTCTGCCATGTGCCCTATACTAAACACAGAAAGGGTAAATCCAAATAAGCCACTGGGACCTGGGTATGAAACAGTACAGAGAAAATGTGGTTCCAGTGAAACAATTCTTAGGAACCCACAAGGTTTAAAACACATTAAACAAGAACACACTGATACAATTATGGATTGCTTGTTCAATGTTATTTAATCACATTGAACGGTTGAATGCTTGTAAATTAGAATATGATTCAAAAACGCTGTACAAAACAAGTGCTCCACAAAAAGGGGAGCACAACAAGGAGGGGAAGGTTGTGTGCATCAAGTGAGGGTTGTAAAAGTGTAAGGGAAAGATATTGACTTCATACTCATCACAAACTTAATTACCACACACTTAAATGATAGAAAATTACATCGCCATGGTTAGAAATACAGTATCACAGTGAAAAATCAGCCAAGGACAATAACGTAGTCGACGTTTCGACCCCCAATACAAAAGGTAGGCTACTTGGATCCTTACAGAGGGGTCTTCCTCAGGGACTAAAACAAAGGAGGCACCATAGACCACCCTTGACTGGAAGCGGTGAAGTTGAGGTGGGGCCCGTGGGCTCCAAAGGACGGAGTGCGGGTGGATGGCACTTGTTAAAAAGTATAAGGAGTGTAATCCTTATAATGTCTACTAAACACAAAGCCATGTGCCCTCTGCTAAACACAGAGTCCTTTGCCCTCTACTAAACACAGAGCCATGTGCCCTCTATTAAACTCAGAGCCCTGGGCCCTCCAATAAACAAACAGCCCTGTACCCTCCACTAAACAAAGAGCCACGTGCCCTTCACTAAATACAGAACCCTGTGCCCTCCACCAAGCACAGAAAAATGTATCCTCTAATAAACATAGAACCACGTGCCCTCTACTAAACACAGAGCCATGTGCCCTCTACTAAACACAGAGCCATGTGCCCTCTACTAAACACAGAGCCATGTGCCCTCTACTAAACACAGATGCCATGTGCCCTCTACTAAACACAGAGCCATGTGCCCTCTACTAAACACAGAGCCATGTGCCCTCTACTAAACACAGATGCCATGTGCCCTCTACTAAACACAGAGCTGTGTGCCCTCTACTAAACACAGAGCTGTGTGCCCTCTACTAAACACAGAGCCATGTGCCCTCTACTAAACACAGAGCCATGTGCCCTCTACTAAACACAGAGCCATGTGCCCTCTACTAAACACAGAGCCATGTGCCCTCTACTAAACACAGAGCCATGTGCCCTCTACTAAACACAAAGCCATGTGCCCTCTACTAAACACAGAGCCATGTGCCCTCTACTAAACACAAAGCCATGTGCCCTCTACTAAACACAGAGCCCTGTGCCCTCTACTAAACACAGAGCCATGTGCCCTCTACTAAACACAAAGCCATGTGCCCTCTACTAAACACAGAGCCATGTGCCCTCTACTAAACACAGAGCCATGTGCCCTCTACTGAACACAGAGCCATGTGCCCTCTACTGAACAGCGCTATGTGCCCTCTACAAAACACAGAGCCATGTGCCCTCTACTAAACACAGAGTCCTGTGCCCTCTACTAAACACAGAGCCATGTGCCCTCTACTAAACACAGAGCTGTGTGCCCTCTACTAAACACAGAGCCATGTGCCCTCTACTAAACACAGAGCCATGTGCCCTCTACTAAACACAGAGCCATGTGCCCTCTACTAAACTCAGAGCCATGTGCCCTCTACTAAACACAAAGCCATTTGCCCTCTACTAAACACAGAGCCATGTGCCCTCTACTAAACACAGAGCCCTGTGCCCTCTACTAACCACAGAGCCATGTGCCCTCTACTAAACACAGAGCCATGTGCCCTCTACTAAACACAGAGCCATGTGCCCTCTACTAAACACAGAGTCATGTGCCCTCTACTAAACTCAGAGCCATGTGCCCTCTACTAAACACAAAGCCATTTGCCCTCTACTAAACACAGAGCCATGTGCCCTCTACTAAACACAAAGCCATGTGCCCTCTACTAAACACAGAGCCCTGTGCCCTCTACTAAACACAGAGCAGTGTGCCCTCTACTAAACCCAGAGCCATGTGCCCTCTACTAAACACAGAGCAGTGTGCCCTCTACTAAACACATAGCCATGTGCCCTCTACTAAACACAAAGCCATGTGCCCTCTACTAAACACAGAGCCCTGTGTCCTCCACTAAACAAAGATCCCTGTGCCCTCTACTAAACACAGAGCCATGTGCCCTCTACTGAACAGAGCTATGTGCCCTCTACTAAACACAGAGCCATGTGCCCTCTACTAAACACAGAGCTGTGTGCCCTCTACTAAACACAGAGCCATGTGCCCTCTACTAAACACAAAGCCATGTGCCCTCTACTAAACACAGAGCCATGTGCCCTCTACTAAACATTGAGCCATGTGCCCTCTACTAAACACAGAGCCCTGTGCCCTCTACTAAACACAGAATAATGTGCCCTCTACAAAACACAGAGACCAGGGCCCTTTGCTAAACACAGAGCCCTGTGCCCTGTACTAAACTCAGTGCCCTCTGATTCTCAGGGTACTGAATGCAGACCCATGCGCCCCGTTACCACAAAAGAGGCTTGCGGCCAGAGATTCTAAGCATGTCACCCCATCACAAGGAGTCCCTTCACCTCACTAAGGGGGGTGGGCTATGTGAAGCTGCCTTGTTAGACGAGGGCCTGAGGATGCTGTGGGTGGTGAGTGGTAGGAGGCACTCTATGGAGGGCAGGCGAGGCATCACAAGAGGCTGGGTTTCAAGGGAGAAGGCTGGTACCCCAAAAGCGTAGGCAAACTGTGCCCTTCCTGCTCCTCGACGCAGAACAGACACATCAGCTTTTATTTTTTTATGTATCACACTGTCTATGGTCAGTACCTGTCGCTGTCTTTGCCAATTACACCTACTGTATCATTAAGAGAAAAGAAGTATTTATTTTAAAAGTTTATTTTAAAGAAAAATACATATTTATTTAAGAAATGCCCTGCCTTCATTTCCTCCTGTTATGCTAAGAAGAATCACTGTGGAGGTAAAAGAAGTGATTGTGCAGAAGGCAGCACATGCCTCTGGAATCAGCTACTCAATAAATATATATATATGTACCCATCCATGTCATTGTGTTTTTGTTGGGATGGGGGCGGGGTTTCTGGGGGACTGCCGTCTGGTTTAGGAATGTGTAGCTAATGTTGCCTTTGTCTTCAGGAGATGGTGCTGCAGGATGAACAGAAGAGATGCTCCAGCTCTCTAACAAAGAGTAGGGGTGAGGCCTACACTGTGTTGGGTCCTGCTGGACACAGTCTAGTGTTTTACCAGCCTCTCCCGAGGGCTGACCCGTACAGCCAACCCACACCCATCCAACACAATTGTCACTGGTCAGGTGACCCTGCCAATAAAATAGCCTGAGTGCATGTGCTTGTGGCCAGTTCTAACTATGGGCGGAAAATCCGTTCCGCTAGAAGAAATTGCGGATTTTCTGCAATTTCGCGATCCACGATTCTCGTGAAATTGCCAAAAAATCTGCAAATCCGCTCACGGGTGGATTTCAGTTAAGGCAGGTGCCCGAGTTGAAGAAAGCTAACTTTGCAACCATTTTAGAATGGCGCCGGCAAGCTGCCGGAGTTGAAGTTGCAACTAAGCAACTCTGGCAGCTTGCCAGCGCCATTCTAAAATGGTTATAAAGTTAGCTTCAACTCAGGCACCTGCCTAATCTCTGTAAGTGCTTCCTGTGGGCCAAAAATTAAACCTCAACAGGAAGCACTTACAGATATAAATAAAGCAGGTGCCCGAGTTGAAGCTAAAATTCAGTAAAGTTTTAATCAGCCCAAAACATTAGTGAGCACTGTCGAGGCTGGGCAAGTGTGCTTTAACCCCATATATGCCATCAAAAATTAGCTGTAATACCCGAGGGAGGTCTTTGCATCCCTGAGTTTCTCGAGCGCAATCCCCGTATAGTTCCTGTGAGCAGAAGGCTGCTTTCTCCTCACCTGCTGCCCTGCTCGCTCTCTGACCCTTTATACACGAGGTATGTTGACACGCATAGAAGCACGCACCACACACTAGCGGTATCAAACGTCTTCCCGCCCTTTCCCAACTATGATGAACAGCTCACTCAAGGGACCTTGGCGCTTTTTGGCGCGGTGGCAAACTTACAGGCACACATGGTCGGTGGAGACAAACCTTCTGGCCCTTTACGCAGCTGCAGTGTAGGAAAAGCACTATACATTTACCCAACGAGGTAGCACTTACTGATTAGCCAGTAGAAAGTACTCCAGTTGAGTAGATGGAAATCGCAAAAACATCTGCGCGTTCGCGGGAAAATCTGCAAATTTGCAGACTTTTTTGCGATTTTGCGCGAATTTGCGGACCGCAGAGCCACAAAATTCGCCCATACTTAGCCAGTTCCAGCACCATATACACTGCGTCTGTGTCCTTATTTGTTATCATGTGGGCCTAGGGCCCACAACGCAACATTGGCGACGAGGCTGGTCAAATCGACTCGTCACCCGATTCCATCCGGTGCAAAATGTGACTTTTTTCTTGTTGGGGGAGGAAACAGTCTGCCTGCCACACCTCCCTGTAACAGCTGCGGTCCTGACTGCCGTGAAGGAGAAGAGTGAATTGGCCGAGCGAAAAGCCGATGAGCGACGCGCCCTGGCCCCTCAAGGTGAGGCTTGTAGCGCTGCCTATCTGGCAGCGGATATTTTTTTTAAAACCAGAGTGACCCATATGTCCATGTGAACTGGGTATTAGCTATTACCTAGCAACAATTGTTCACAAGGAACTCATTTTCACGTAATATTCTTTTTTCACAAGCTTTTACTTTGCGTTGATTAAATCATAACAAAAGAATACATTGAGTTAGACATAAGGTAGATTCCTTCTACCATTAATAAATTGTAGCAATACATGATTTATTTATTCTGAGAAGAAAGTAGCCCGAGGGATATGACAGTTTATACTCACTTCAGCCGCAATGAGTACTACATTTATTCATTGGTTTCACACATATCACATCACACCAAAAGAAACCCAGAGGAGGGGCCCGTGTAGCCCGAATGCAGGAAGGACAGCATCCACACCCTTACTGCACTAGCACCGTCCACAGGGGGCCAAAGACGATTCAGGGAGTGCCCCCAACTCTGCCTTAAGACTGCGTCACCCATTGGCCCATTGCAGGCATGAGGAGAGTCGCACATCCCGTGTGGCAAGCTGCCACCAACGCAAATGGAAGGAAACTCGTCTCCCACAGCAATCCAGGAATACCTTATCGCGGAGAAGAAAGGTTTGGAAGACGATGCAGACCAGGTCCATCAAAGCACACCTACTTCCACAGCCGTACATGAAACGGCTGACGCACCTGAGTAGACACCCAGTCCTACAGTTAGGGCCAGACCGGCGAGGGGTCCGTGATGGGAAAAGATGCACAGTTCATCGGACATGAAGGAGCTGGTAGGAGGACCCCGTGAGAAATGCTGACAATATGTGGCCTCTAGCCGCTTCACAGCATGTGCAGAGAAGACAAGAAACACGTGGCCTCTAGCCGCTTCACAGCATGTGCAGAGAAGACAAGAAACACGTGGCCTCTAGCCGCTTCACAGCATGTGCAGAGAAGACATGAAACACGTGGCCTCTAGCCGCTTCACAGTATGTGCAGAGAAGACAAGAAACACGTGGCCTCTAGCCGCTTCACAGCATGTGCAGAGAAGACATGAAACACGTGGCCTCTAGCCACTTCACAGCATGTGCAGAGAAGACATGAAACACGTGGCCTGTAGCCACTTCACAGCATGTGCAGAGAAGACATGAAACACGTGGCCTCTAGCCACTTCACAGCATGTGCAGAGAAGACAAGAAACACGTGGCCTCTAGCCGCTTCACAGCATGTGCAGAGAAGACATGAAACACGTGGCCTCTAGCCACTTCACAGCATGTGCAGAGAAGACATGAAACACGTGGCCTCTAGCCACTTCACAGCATGTGCAGAGAAGACATGAAACACGTGGCCTCTAGCCACTTCACAGCATGTGCAGAGAAGACATGCAACACATGGCCTGTCTCCCCTTTTGCAGCATGTGCAGAGAAGACATGAAACACGTGGCCTCTAGCCGCTTCACAGCATGTGCAGAGAAGACATGAAACACGTGGCCTCTAGCCACTTCACAGCATGTGCAGAGAAGACATGAAACACGTGGCCTCTAGCCACTTCACAGCATGTGCAGAGAAGACATGAAACACGTGGCCTGTAGCCACTTCACAGCATGTGCAGAGAAGACATGCAACACATGGCCTGTCTCCCCTTTTGCAGCATGTGCAGAGAAGACATGAAACACGTGGCCTCTAGCCGCTTCACAGCATGTGCAGAGAAGACATGCAACACATGGCCTCTAGCCGCTTCACAGCATGTGCAGAGAAGACATGCAACACGTGGCCTGTCACCCCTTTTGCAGCATGTGCAGAGAAGACATGAAACACGTGGCCTCTAGACACTTCACAGCATGTGCAGAGAAGACATGAAACACGTGGCCTGTAGCCACTTCACAGCATGTGCAGAGAAGACATGAAACACGTGGCCTCTAGCCGCTTCACAGCATGTGCAGAGAAGACATGCAACACGTGGCCTGTCACCCCTTTTGCAGCATGTGCAGAGAAGACATGAAACAACTGGCCTCTAGCCACTTCACAGCATGTGCAGAGAAGACATGAAACACGTGGCCTCTAGCCACTTCACAGCATGTGCAGAGAAGACATGAAACACGTGGCCTCTAGCCACTTCACAGCATGTGCAGAGAAGACATGAAACACGTGGCCTCTAGCCACTTCACAGCATGTGCAGAGAAGACATGAAACACGTGGCCTCTAGCCACTTCACAGCACGTGCAGAGAAGACATGAAACACGTGGCCTGTAGCCACTTCACAGCATGTGCAGAGAAGACATGAAACACGTGGCCTCTAGCCACTTCACAGCATGTGCAGAGAAGACATGAAACACGTGGCCTGTAGCCACTTCACAGCATGTGCAGAGAAGACATGCAACACGTGGCCTCTAGCCACTTCACAGCATGTGCAGAGAAGACATGAAACACGTGGCCTGTAGCCACTTCACAGCATGTGCAGAGAAGACATGCAACACATGGCCTGTCTCCCCTTTTGCAGCATGTGCCTCTAGCCGCTTCACAGCATGTGCAGAGAAGACATGCAACACGTGGCCTGTCACCCCTTTTGCAGCATGTGCAGAGAAGACATGAAACAACTGGCCTCTAGCCACTTCACAGCATGTGCAGAGAAGACATGAAACACGTGGCCTCTAGCCACTTCACAGCATGTGCAGAGAAGACATGAAACACGTGGCCTCTAGCCACTTCACAGCATGTGCAGAGAAGACATGAAACACGTGGCCTCTAGCCACTTCACAGCATGTGCAGAGAAGACATGAAACACGTGGCCTCTAGCCACTTCACAGCATGTGCAGAGAAGACATGAAACACGTGGCCTGTAGCCGCTTCACAGCATGTGCAGAGAAGACATGCAACACGTGGCCACTTCACAGCATGTGCAGAGAAGACATGCTGCGTCACCCATTGGCCCATTGCAGGCATGAGGAGAGTCGCACATCCCGTGTGGCAAGCTGCCACCAACGCAAATGGAAGGAAACTCGTCTCCCACAGCAATCCAGGAATACCTTATCGCGGAGAAGAAAGGTTTGGAAGACGATGCAGACCAGGTCCATCAAAGCACACCTACTTCCACAGCCGTACATGAAACGGCTGACGCACCTGAGTAGACACCCAGTCCTACAGTTAGGGCCAGACCGGCGAGGGGTCCGTGATGGGAAAAGATGCACAGTTCATCGGACATGAAGGAGCTGGTAGGAGGACCCCGTGAGAAATGCTGACAATATGTGGCCTCTAGCCGCTTCACAGCATGTGCAGAGAAGACAAGAAACACGTGGCCTCTAGCCGCTTCACAGCATGTGCAGAGAAGACAAGAAACACGTGGCCTCTAGCCGCTTCACAGCATGTGCAGAGAAGACATGAAACACGTGGCCTCTAGCCGCTTCACAGTATGTGCAGAGAAGACAAGAAACACGTGGCCTCTAGCCGCTTCACAGCATGTGCAGAGAAGACATGAAACACGTGGCCTCTAGCCACTTCACAGCATGTGCAGAGAAGACATGAAACACGTGGCCTGTAGCCACTTCACAGCATGTGCAGAGAAGACATGAAACACGTGGCCTCTAGCCACTTCACAGCATGTGCAGAGAAGACAAGAAACACGTGGCCTCTAGCCGCTTCACAGCATGTGCAGAGAAGACATGAAACACGTGGCCTCTAGCCACTTCACAGCATGTGCAGAGAAGACATGAAACACGTGGCCTCTAGCCACTTCACAGCATGTGCAGAGAAGACATGAAACACGTGGCCTCTAGCCACTTCACAGCATGTGCAGAGAAGACATGCAACACATGGCCTGTCTCCCCTTTTGCAGCATGTGCAGAGAAGACATGAAACACGTGGCCTCTAGCCGCTTCACAGCATGTGCAGAGAAGACATGAAACACGTGGCCTCTAGCCACTTCACAGCATGTGCAGAGAAGACATGAAACACGTGGCCTCTAGCCACTTCACAGCATGTGCAGAGAAGACATGAAACACGTGGCCTGTAGCCACTTCACAGCATGTGCAGAGAAGACATGCAACACATGGCCTGTCTCCCCTTTTGCAGCATGTGCAGAGAAGACATGAAACACGTGGCCTCTAGCCGCTTCACAGCATGTGCAGAGAAGACATGCAACACATGGCCTCTAGCCGCTTCACAGCATGTGCAGAGAAGACATGCAACACGTGGCCTGTCACCCCTTTTGCAGCATGTGCAGAGAAGACATGAAACACGTGGCCTCTAGACACTTCACAGCATGTGCAGAGAAGACATGAAACACGTGGCCTGTAGCCACTTCACAGCATGTGCAGAGAAGACATGAAACACGTGGCCTCTAGCCGCTTCACAGCATGTGCAGAGAAGACATGCAACACGTGGCCTGTCACCCCTTTTGCAGCATGTGCAGAGAAGACATGAAACAACTGGCCTCTAGCCACTTCACAGCATGTGCAGAGAAGACATGAAACACGTGGCCTCTAGCCACTTCACAGCATGTGCAGAGAAGACATGAAACACGTGGCCTCTAGCCACTTCACAGCACGTGCAGAGAAGACATGAAACACGTGGCCTCTAGCCACTTCACAGCATGTGCAGAGAAGACATGAAACACGTGGCCTCTAGCCACTTCACAGCATGTGCAGAGAAGACATGAAACACGTGGCCTCTAGCCACTTCACAGCATGTGCAGAGAAGACATGAAACACGTGGCCTCTAGCCACTTCACAGCACGTGCAGAGAAGACATGAAACACGTGGCCTCTAGCCACTTCACAGCATGTGCAGAGAAGACATGAAACACGTGGCCTGTAGCCACTTCACAGCATGTGCAGAGAAGACATGCAACACGTGGCCTCTAGCCACTTCACAGCATGTGCAGAGAAGACATGAAACACGTGGCCTCTAGCCACTTCACAGCATGTGCAGAGAAGACATGAAACACGTGGCCTGTAGCCGCTTCACAGCATGTGCAGAGAAGACATGCAACACGTGGCCACTTCACAGCATGTGCAGAGAAGACATGAAACACGTGGCCTCTAGCCGCTTCACAGCATGTGCAGAGAAGACATGAAACACGTGGCCTCTAGCCACTTCACAGCATGTGCAGAGAAGACATGAAACACGTGGCCTCTAGCCGCTTCACAGCATGTGCAGAGAAGACATGAAACACGTGGCCTCTAGCCACTTCACAGCATGTGCAGAGAAGACATGAAACACGTGGCCTGTAGCCACTTCACAGCATGTGCAGAGAAGACATGAAACACGTGGCCTCTAGCCGCTTCACAGCATGTGCAGAGAAGACATGAAACACGTGGCCTCTAGCCACTTCACAGCATGTGCAGAGAAGACATGAAACACGTGGCCTGTAGCCACTTCACAGCATGTGCAGAGAAGACATGCACCACGTGGCCTCTAGCCACTTCACAGCATGTGCAGAGAAGACATGAAACACGTGGCCTCTAGCCACTTCACAGCATGTGCAGAGAAGACATGAAACACGTGGCCTCTAGCCACTTCACAGCATGTGCAGAGAAGACATGAAACATGTGGCCTCTAGCCACTTCACAGCATGTGCAGAGAAGACATGAAACACGTGGCCTGTAGCCACTTCACAGCATGTGCAGAGAAGACATGCACCACGTGGCCTCTAGCCACTTCACAGCATGTGCAGAGAAGACATGAAACACGTGGCCTGTAGCCACTTCACAGCATGTGCAGAGAAGACATGAAACACGTGGCCTCTAGCCACTTCACAGCATGTGCAGAGAAGACATGAAACACGGGGCCTGTAGCCACTTTTGCAGCATGCGCAGAGAAGATATGAAACAGGTGGCCTCTAGCCACTTCACAGCATGTGCAGAGAAGACATGAAACACGGGGCCTGTAGCCACTTTTGCAGCATGTGCAGAGAAGATATGAAACAGGTGGCATGTTGCCACATTTAACAGCAAGGAATAAGAGGAGAGCGTGGCACGTTGCCACACTGCGAAGAAGAAAAGGAGTGGAGAGAAAGGAGTGTGACAATCCTGTCACACAGAAGAAGAGACCACCACAGGCACGCAAGAGAAATTAACAAGAGGATAGGAACGAGGACTTGTACCGCTATCTGAGTACACATACTAACACGAGTCAGCCACCAGGGTGCAGTGACCTCACATGAGATAGCTCAGGGGGAGTACCAAACATAAGCCGCCTGCATGCGTGAACTGTGCATCTGTCCGACGCTTCACAGTGTGAACATCCAGCCACCTGTCACCAGCTGCTTAGAGAAAACAACATCCCTGCTTGCAAACGCGCATGGCAAACGAGAACTGCACTGAGTATACAACAAGCTATGTAGCGGCAACGTCCATCTAGTCCCTCTTCCTCCATACAAGTCATCGCCCCCTGTCAGATAAGTCATCTAATGGCAAACACTCCATCATTTGCCATGTGCATCACTACCACCCCTGGAGCAGCAAGTTACAATACTGGAGTCCTGCACCATTGCCATACAACCTGACAAGAAGCACCGGGGATGGTCGAAGAACCGGTCACCACCGGCTCAATTGGCTTCCATCCTGATCCCGGTAGTGAGAGCAAGTTCTGACCAGGACACAGGAGTAGGCAGTGGCTCCGAGGTGGTCTTGTGGCTGTTCAGATGCAGACACATATGCAGCCCCAGTGCAGCCCACAGGCAGTCCTGTGGCAACTCAACCAAGGGGGCTCCCCAAGCGTGAGAGATGGGCTCGACTTTGCCTCACCGATGGATTCCAGGAGGTAGCCAGCCTGTGTAAGAGATCCCGACACTTCACGGCACACCACGACTGTCTTCAGTGGTGCAAGCAACACCATTGTCAAGCTTTCACAATGGACTCAACTGATGCTCCTGATGCACCAACTGCATGACAGCGAGGGCAGGCCGGACTAATCAACACCTCACAGGTGGACGGCCGCTCAACTGACGTGACGCCGAAGGGTCCGGGCTTCATCAGCACCATGTCCATGTCGGGCGTACCTACTCAAATTATGAATGCGTGCCAAGATGCCCGGGTGCTCCCAGCTCCCCCTGTCCACCGCCGTCCTGCAGACTGCCTCTTGAAGCTGTGAGTCTTAGTTTACTTTAGTGGTTTTTCATTCCTTCCCACAGGTGGGACTTTTGTTTTTTTTAATTTTAGTTTTAATAAAATTTGGTAGAAATGTGTCCGCCTGTACACAGTCTAGAGTTTTGCCAGCTTCTCCCACAATGTCTGGCCCATGCACCCACCCCACGCCCATCAAACATGGGCACCACCGGTCAGGGACCCTGCCAATAAAAGAGCCTGAGTGCACATGCTTATGGCCAACTCCAGTAACCAATGACACTGGGTCTGTGTCCTTACTCATTATCATGTGGGCCTGGGGCCCACGACGCAACACCCTGGAGAGGGGCTGTGTATATACTTCCGGTGTTTAACTCAGGTCAGAATCAGAATTGTCTTCTGCTTGCCCATTTGGAAATATTAAGGGCTAGAAAAATGTAAGTTTTACAAAACCTATAATTAGAAAAACACCAAAATGAGACACTTGACTCAGCAGTTGGATGTGAATTTTCCTTTGACATTGACATATGCAGTTTTTCTTTCTTGAACACACTGGACAAATCATGTCACTTATCCTGATAGCAGGATCTATCGGTACCACTCAGAGATCATTACATCTGTCTGAGGTTTGCACCCATGTTTACCTGCTCATGATCAGAGTTTTCTTTCCCATAGAACAGGACTCAAAGCCAGAAGCCCTCCTGCTGTTCTGTAAAAGAAGAGTAGTAAAGTCTGGGCTGGCGCGCGGCCGCAGCCAGGGATGCTATCACCCACCGCAGCAATCAGACCGATGACTAATTCAGAGTCTTTCAAAACATTTACCTTTCCTGGAAAGAAGCCGTCTCATGAAGAATTCAGAAGAGACTTTACTGTAGCTGGGAAAGACTCAGCTGCTCCTCAGGTGAGTTTAGGTTACCTGACTGCTATTTTAAACCAACACACTCTACACAGAATGAAGGACCAGACAGAGAACGACACACACGCGCCTCCGCACCACATCCGCCCTTACAGTAATACAGTGCTAATATAAATAAAATAAAATAATATATTTATAAAGATGCTAAGCTTCTAGACAACTTAGGGCCAGATGTAGGTAATTCTAATTTACCGATTCTTAAATACCGAATTTTACCGATTCGGTATTTATGAATCGGTAAATTAGAAGGTGGGAGATGTAGGAAATTTTGAAATCTGATTTTCCGAATCGGTAACATTCGGTATTTACCGATTCGGTAAATACCGAATCGGTATTGCCCATTGATTCCTATGGGTAAATACCGAATCCTGCAAGGGTGCAGGGGGTGTCACTTTGACACCCTCTAGCACCCCAAATACAGGCATGTGTGACATGTGGCACACATACATGCCCTAAGGGCATGTCTGTGTGTCACATGGCACAGGTGTGCATGCACAGATGTGCATGCACACCTGAATTCGGTATTTTTCCACCCAGTAGGATTGGGTGGTAAAATACCGACTCTTAAGGGCCTGTGGCACTTTTAGGAGTGTCACCTACATGTGGATTTACCGAATCGGTAATATTACCGATTCGGTATTTTACAGAATCGGTAAATTTACCGATTCGGTAAATTTACCGATTCTGTAAAATGATGGCCCCTACATGTCAAACACCAAATAGCGGTCGGTAACGGCCGAAATCGGCCGTTACCGACCGGTATTTGCTCTCCTACATCTGGCCCTTACTGAGTTACAAGTGGTAAATACATTACATAGTAAAAATCATTCAAGTGAGATGGTTTTACAATGACGTCCATATTTGCTCTGAAGTGCAGCATTGGAGTTGTTATGCCTGTTAGAAGAATTTGATGAAACTGGTGGTTGACAAGGTGGACCGCTTGCAGAATCTGATGGACCTCGTTCATCAACATCACTTGATAATTCTGGTTGATTAAGATCATGATCCCAACCCCCCTCGGAACATTATTGTCCTGTAGTCTTTGTTTAACTACTCCATTGTTGGAGCTGGCACGTTCTGGGTGGTTGAGGCGATGCCCTAGCCAGGCACTCCCATCAAGGGCGGGTGATGACACTCACTGTATAACCTGAGCTCACCTTTGGGTAGCGTGGCACTGAGCAGTCAGGCTCATCACCGAGGCGATGTGTAAAGCAAAGGCACAGCAGTCACTAACGATAAATACACTCAGCGTCACAAAAGAGACTTCATATGTGATGTATGGAAATAACATTTGTATTCAACACACAAAATAATCAACACAACATGAACATCATGTATTTTGGGCATAAATCACATTCAGGATTATTACTAGCAGTGCTAGGCTCAGCCGTGTTGCCATGACATCAGTAATATTAACACCTGGGAAAGATCCCAATTTGCATCCTCCACCCTGCCCCCCATCCCCAGCACCCTTATGTGGCGCAACACGTTGCCACCCCAGGCCCACCCTAGCAATTACTACAATTCAATACCACACAATTAGAGTATGCACCCCCGGGTCACAACGATACCAGAAATATGTACATACAGAGAATTATTCCACTATTTAGCCGCGCCATGGGCTGGGTCCGCACTAGGAATAACCAAAGTCAAAAGTAATGCTCTTTTGGCAAAAATTCAACATATCAGACAAACTGCCATCCAGTGTCGTGAATCATGGACGGTTCCCTACCATCATTCCCACACATCCACTCACTCCGCACGGCTACACGGTGCAACGCATATCAGACAAGTTCAGATGGAACCGAGCGCACACATACGCACTCAGCACCCTAATGCGGCACAACTGACCCCAGCAGGTCAACTTGTTACACACTGTGCACCCCGTTGCTCCAAACCTCCCTCTACCTTCCAACTCACCCCAACTATTCTACCCCAACTATTCGACACCCATGGATTGGAGAGACCCAGTCCTCACTCCGGGCACTAGGCCACACTCAGCTGAAGTCACTCTTCATCAGGGTCTCAGAGAAGCAGGTGTGGGTAGGCAGCAAGGTCAATTCGGAGGCAGTCATGAAAAGGTTTGGCAGCCACTTGAAAAGTTCACCAACAGGATTCTGAGCAGATACAGGCCAAGGACAATAGACTGTCACACCAAAGGGGTCCCTAATACCTTCTGGCAACAGCTCAGTTCTGCAATGCACAAGTGGGGGGGCATGCAGTCACTTGATCTGCTTCCAATCGTTCTCGGAAGCGATCCTCGAGCCCAGTCAGTCACCTTCGGGGCTGGTAATATGAACTGGCAACACAGTGTTGTCGGGAAAGGCTGGCTGTGGAAAGGGCAGTTGGTCCGCCACAATGAAGGCCAAGTAAGGGAACAGTAGATGAATGGAGGATGAAGCGGGGCCTGTTAGAAGAAGAAGGCACCCGTCAGGTATACGTTGATAAGAGTCACACCCGAAGAAGGGTCAGAGGCAAGATGGCCGCTGTAGCGTTGTGCTGAGAGGTCGCACTAATCCCTCTCTCGCATCGACGATATCATTATGTGAGGACGCTGTGCTACTCTTATCTAAACCCGGCTCTTTTCTAAATGGACACTGAATGGAGTTGCATCGTGAGTTTAGTCGGATTACAGTAGCCAAATTCTTCCAAGAGCGTCTACATCGGATTGAAGTGGCCTTGGCCTGGGTTAAGGTCAAAGCTGTAAGGCTATTCATCAGTCGGAGCATGGCGCCAAAGGTGCCTCCTCGAGAGAAGGGGAGCGAGAGATGCAAGAAGGCGCCAGAGCCTGCTGCTGTTAAAGCAGCCTCGACAGTAACTATGAAAATGGACACCCCCACTGGGAAAGGCACCGGAGCGATAAGAAAGACACTTCCCGCCCCTTTGAAGGACAAAACTGGGGCGAAAAAAGGAGAGATGCGGGGGAAGGCGATTTCAGGAGCTAAATCTGCGAGTGGGCAAACAGCGGAGGAGAGCAGTAAAAATCGGGAGACAGTCTTCAGGCAGCCTACCTTGGTCCAAGTGCTGGCTGCGAGGAATGCCGAACAGCTCCCGCAGATGAACTCTACCGAAGCAGCGGCTCTGACCGGCAACGTCCTCGAGGACGCAATGGACGCGGCAGGTAGGAAAGACGCGGAGCTCCTGGTTGCTAAGCAACGACAGGCCCCGGTAGAGCACTCTGAACAAAGCATCACCCTCGAGGCTCTTGTGGCTCACGCAGAAGGATATCCACAAAACAAAGGTGAGAGCCTGGAAGGGGCCGTAGAGGACAGTACAGGGGGCCTTAGCCCGGCCAGAAAAACGGGTGCTACATCAGCTGATATGCTCGGGGCATTGTTAGGGGTTGAGAAGGAAATGAATGAATTAAAACAGCGGGACAGTACTTGGGGGAGCAGAGTCAGTCTTGAGGCTAATATAAACATACAAAATACGCAAACTATGGGTGGAGGAGACAGTGCCTCAGTGGAACCAGAATTTTACTCAGTAAATGAGGACTCTGAATCACCAGTTTCTACAGAGATTAGCTCCGAGGAGGATGATGGGGATCTGTCTGGAACAGACTACACCGCCTCAGGAAAAGAATCTACAATGAGGAGGAAACGCGGGAAGCTAAGGAGCCAGGCATCTGGGCTTTCCGAACGCACGGGGAAACGACTGATTTGGGACTATTCTGCAACATCGCAGGTTTATCATGAGGACGACAAGACAGATAAGGAAGATAATGCCAGAGCAATACAGGGCGGCGAGGGAGCTATAGGTGGCTTGCCCCTTAAACAGGACTCTTCTGAAAATTTATTTAGCATCCTCAAACAGATGCAAGGGGAGGCCAGGACAGAATCTCGAAGAGCAAGACAGGCCACAAAGAAAATACAGAACACTTTGAGGAAAGTTAACAAGCTGTACGAAGGCTTAGCAGACAGAGTAACAGAGGTGGAGGAACGCACTGGAAGACTGGAAGACGACGTTGGTAGCTGGCAGACATTTAAATCAGAACAGGAGAAGTTAACGGAGGACATGTCCTGGAAAATGGAGGATTTTGAAAACAGGCAGAGGAGGAATAATGTTAGGCTACTGGGTGTGGCAGAAGGGACAGAAGGGCAGGACGTCAGGCAATTTGTGGTTAATTTACTGAAGGGGGCTTTCCCTGAATCCCAGTGGCAGTGGGATAGGGAGATACAGAGGGCACACAGGTTCCCATTTACAGTGAAGAAAACCCATGGTCCGGGTGACGTAGGGGGGGAAGCGGGTGCTGGGCAGAGAAACCTCCCAAGAGCCATCCTAATAAATGTAGGAAACTTTCTGCTCAGAGAAGAGATCATCGCTAAGGCCAGACCTGACAATAGGAGGACTTTTGAAGGCGTAACCTTCTTTGCCAGGCCTGATTTTTGTCATGCCACTATAGAGAGGCGATGGAGGTTACGGCAGATGATCTCCCCCTTTCAGGCTCTAGGGGTGGAGGCATACCTCTTGTTTCCAGCTAGACTTAAGGTGATTGTGAGGGGTAAACCTTGGATGTTCACATCTGAAATTAAAGCACAACTATTTCTGGAAGGGATGAAAAAAAAGAAGGAAGGGTAGCTCTGGGGTTTATATTAATCTTTGTTACTAGAGCACTGCCGGATGGCCAAGGGTGAAGAGCAGTATAGCATACAAAGAATGTTTAAGCGAGAGAGGGATGCGACCAGTGCAACCTAAGGCGGGCACACATAGGTCCCTTGACCTATTTGCCTGTAGTAAGGGGGGGAGGGGGGGATGGGGGGCTAGGGGTCGAGGGGGTGGGTTCAGGGGTCGGGGGAGGGAAAAAAAACAGTAACTACAATTTTTGTTTCAATATACGATTTAACACATTGTCATCAGATTAGATTATATGGGATTTTTACATATAGGTTGATGAGCTCAAAAAGATTTGGTCTTACTAGGTACATTTTTTTACTTTACTGCAATGGTGTGTAAAATAGCAACGATTAATGTTTGTGGTCTCTATGATACGAGTAAGAGGATGAAAATGGCAGCATACTTAAAAAACCTGCGTGTTGATTTAATTTGTCTGCAAGAGACACATATAGAAGGGACTAAGAATTATCTTTTGGAGCAATTACGATTTAAGGTTCTTGCAAGTTCTAAACAGGGTACCAGGACTAGAGGGGTAGCAATTTTGGGAAAAGGCAGGGACATCATGATTGTGAGAAAGAAGGAAGATAAATGGGGTAGATGGGTGATCGTGGAAATTAAATTTATGGGACAGACAATAACTATGGTTTCAGTTTACGGATCCACAGAAGATGATCCAGAGGTATTCCAATATTTAGATACTGAGTTGGCTCAGTGGCCCGAGCCTATAGTGTGCTGTGGGGATTTTAATATACACGATCCAGAGAGTTCCTTTACACAATCTGGGGGGTCATATCGGGGAAGGAAGAAGAAGGTATATAAAGCTCTAGCCGCTATGGTCTCCCACAATGCCTTGACTGATCCATGGATAAAGCTACACCCACATCTGGATGGGAGCACTTACTACTCTGCACCACATAAAATAATGGTCAGACTGGATTATTTTCTAATGTCTACTACCCTACTTCCTGGTCTGAATATAGAAAAACTCCCACGGGTTATATCGGACCATAGTCCATTGATCTGTACGCTTAAAATTACCCAAATGCAAAGAACACCCTCGCAATGGTCCTTCGAGAGAGCCCTACTAAAAGATTCTACCTATAGGGAGCATATGGGTCTATGGATACAACTATTCTGGGAGGTTAATAGAGGGACAGCACCTCCAGGGGTGGTGTGGGACACGTTTAAGGCTGGAGTGAGGGGAGAAACTATGAGTTATGTTTTGGCGAGACAGAAGAGGGAAAGTGATAAGAGAAAACAAATAGAAAAAGAGCTACTAAGAGAGGAAGACAGTCTGAGCAGGGCTATCGCACAGAAGCTTCCACTCGAAGAATATCTATTTAAAATCATAGCACTGAAAGCTGAAGCTGTTGAAGGTTTGGCCAGGAAAGCGGCAGATAATTATCTTACGAAAAGGGAAACAACATATGAATATAGTGAGAGAATAGGGCAAGTGTTAGCAATAAGAACTAGGCAGAAAACAGCAGCAGCAACAATAAAGGAGATAAGGGATGAACAGGGGAATGCGGTAATAGATCCTAACTCATTTAGGGAAGTTTTTAGAAGATTCTATTTAGATCTATATACCCCAGAGGACATAGCAAGTCCGGCAAATATTGAAAAATATTTCGCGAATATTCCACCTCCAATCTTGCTTGAAGAAGAAAGAGAGATTATGGAGGGCCCTTTCCACCTGGAAGAACTAGAGTCTGCCCTCGGAAGCTTACCAGCAGGGAAAGCAGCAGGACCAGACCTAATACCAATTGAATTTTACAAAATATTTAGGGATGTGTTACTCGCAGATATGTTTTACACATTGACGCAAGCACAACTAGGGGTATCTATTCCGGAATCCTGGGGCGGCGCTAATATTATCGTTATTTTAGAAAAAGGTAAACCACCAGAAGTACCAGGGTCCTATAGACCCATAACACTGATGAATACAGACGTAAAAATGTATTCAAAAATACTGGCAAAAAGATTGGCAAAAAATATTGAACAACTAGTAACTTCTACACAACATGGGTTTATACCTGGGAAAGGGACAACCCAACACATCAGGACTGTAATTACCATCTTTGATGCCGCAGATGTCCTAGGAGACCCTGTCGCAGCGCTCTTTCTGGATGCAGAGAAGGCGTTTCACAGGGTCTCTTGGGATTATCTATGGTACGTCATGAAGTGGTGCGGGCTAGGGGATAGGTTTATAACAGCTATAAAGGCCTTATACATCACCCCCACTGCTAAAATTAGTGTTAATGGAGGGCTCTCAGCTGCAGTTAGTATTGCTAGGGGGACCAGACAAGGGTGTCCTTCCTCGCCCTTACTTTTTGCTCTATATTTAGAGCCGTTACTACGGCGATTTGAATCCAATGTGGGTATACAACCAATAAAAGTAAATAATTGTATAGTGAAGACATTAGCATACGCGGATGACGTTGCGATTTTAACATCAAATCCTACCTTAGCGATAAAAGAAGTAGAAGCTGAGGCCCTCATGTTTGGGCAGATATCCGGGTATAGCCTGAACAGAGCCAAAACGCAAATTTAAAAAAATGCATATACTAGGTGCGAGGATAATAGAGTGGTTAGCTCTGCAGTATATTTGGGAGTTTCCCTATCTGCGGACCTGAGAGTAATAGTTGAGAGTAACATGGCTCCTTTAATTTCAAAGGTAAAGAATGACTTAGAGAGAATGAATAATCTTCATTTTTCCCTGTTGGGATGCTCTAATGTAATTAAAATGTTGATATTGCCCAAATTTCTTTATTTTTTTAGAACTATTCCTTTGGTTTTTGATGTTAAATGGTTTAATTTGTTAGAGAATGTATTGAACAGATTTATTTGGGCGCATGGGAAGACTCGGCGTGCGTATCGGTACATGACCCTTCCAAGAGAGAGAGGGGGATGGGGGGGCCCCGACTTCAGACTGTATCAAATGGCAACAGCATTACAGTACATGCAGGTGCTAATCGGGGGTGGCGGACTCGATGAAAGAGTCACTATCATGTCCACGGAAGTGTACTCTGCAGTGCTTGGAACCGAGACAGAAAATTGCTTTTTAAATTGTGTAGAATTTGGGTACTACAAAAGAACTAGATGTAAGACTGTGGAAGCAGCAGTTAAGGTGTGGAACGCTTTTTTTAAAAAGGCGCACCTAGGAAGATATAACAGATATATCAGACTGTATAAGAACAAATCTTTCCCTGCGGAAGTCTTTGCTGATTTAATAATGGCTGGTTGGGCGCAAAAAGGGATAATACAGATCGGGGATTTAATGGAGGAAGAGGGGATTCTTCAATTTAATGTATTATCCCGAAAATATGGTATTGCAAGTAGAGATTTTTTTAAATTTCTACAGATAAGGAGTTTTCTCAGCAACAAGCAGGGGGGAGCAGCAGGCTTTAGTCGAAATGAAATTCTGGAGAAAATAGTATTAGGAGGGGACTGTACGATAAGATCCTTTTATGCAAGTCTCTTAAAAGGGAAGGTGGATGACTTGGATAAATTTAGTATCAAATGGGTTGAAAAATTGGGGGGAGAAATGGAAAATTTTGGGGAATCACTTGATCTGGGATGTACCATCTTATGCTCGGGTCCCCTCCAATCTCAGCATTATAAAACGTTGTTTTCACTGTATTACACACCGGCTAGAATAGCTAAATGGGGAGGTTCGACTGGCACCAACTGTCCTCGCTGCAATGCTGCAGACGCAGATATCGTCCATATGTTCGCCACCTGCCCCCAGCTACATACTTTGATTAAAAACATTGAAGAATTTATGGGTAATTCTTTAAGAATACGAGTTCAACTGACACCGCTGTTAAGATTACTGGGAAGGGATATGGGGGAAGATCATACTTATAAAGAATTTATGTTTATCGCCACAGCAGTATTAAGACTGTCAATAGCAAGAGCATCGCTGGATAAAACCCCTCCAGGAATGCAAACTTGGCTTTCCAGTTTATTAAGCACATATAATTTGGAAAAGGCAATATATTCACGCAGGGGGAAAAGGGGAAGAAAGTTAGGTTTAAAAATTTGGGAGCCAATTGCGAAATGGAAAGAGACCATGGAACTATAGATATGTATATGTGTTGAATATGGTTTGGGTAATATAGATATTTGTAAATCACAACTCCAGGTGGATTTCTCCTTTTTTCTTGTTTATACTATTCCTTTGTAATGTATAATACGTGAGGTTCTTTAAACCAGATGTGGTTAAAAATTTATTTCAAAATTATCAATCGACTAATCTATAATGTATGTATTATATATGTGATACAATGTGTAATGAAAGAAAAATAAAAATATATTTAAAAAAAAAAAAAAAGATAAGAGTCACACCCAGGCAATCCGGGTACAACAATGGATGCATGATGATACGGGTGGCACTGGACTGTCCAGTCACACACAATGAACAGTTGCAAATGCCGCACCTCCCTGCAAATAAGGCACAACATCTGTTGCACATCGCTATCGGTTGCAACAGACAGCTCCCGCCAGATACATAGGTGCAAGTTCAGCACTGGCTCATGAGGTAGAATGAGGCACTACTACATTTACGCCCCCACCTCTCAGGGTCGCAACCTGTAAATTGGACACCACATGCAATAAGCATGAAGTCGCTAAGTCGCACAAGAGAGATACGGAACGATCGACGAAGTGGGCCACATGGGTCCCACAACTGGTGAATCCACTCATACTTATGCATGCCAATGTCCCCACGATGCGGAGCGAACACGCTTTAGATGCAGGCCAAAACTTGAATCTCAGCACAAGGGTATCCCATCTCCAGGTACAATTGTTAGTTCTACGCCCAAGCCACGCTACCAAATGGAATCCATTAGACAATGTGGGCACTTGAGAGGGCGCTACACTCCAGGTGTCACAGGTAGACAGTGTGGGTCCCTCTAAGGAGATCTTTGATGTCCCTGAGACCTCCGAGAGAACAGGGGGCAAGCCTGACAAGCCTTTGGGGGGGCACAACTCAGGGTGCCACACAGCAGCAGGTACTCAACCCAGGCCAGCCACTATTCAAGAAGGGCATGCAGTCCATTTCAATGGCAGTCATCCTCCTTGTGCACGAGTCCTCTAGCAATGTGCACCACGTAGTTCCAGGTTCTCCAGTCCAACGTCTCTAAAAGTGTATCTCATCCCATGCTGAAGCCTGGCACCAGTAGTTAAACTGTGGTGTGCCTTTGAAGTTGGGAGTGAGTCAAAGGATCTCCCTTTGAACCACAGGTGTCTCCCCTAAATTCCAGTCCTACTTGCCATGGGGCAGAGGAATGCAGATTTTTATCTTTAGTGGGGCCATGATCTGGCTCCAGAGACCAGGTGTCAAAACCTCTTCCTCCAATCTCTCCAGCCACCTGCAAATGGCAGAGGTCTGTTGTCCCAGTTGCATGCCCAGTGTTTTATGGCTGTCACTGGGGAATGCCCAGATGTGCTCCCCAGCCTCCAGCGAGGACTGGAGCCAAGCACTAAGGCTCACAAATAGTTTTGAAGCCCTAAAATTTCCACTTTCTAGTAGTGGCCTTCCTACGCAAATTACGACAAAGCCACCTTTACCACTGGCAAGGGTTTGTCGCTGCGAATCGAATGATAGGAAACTTCATGAGGCTGCTCCACTGCACTCCACTATTGCAGCCTCGTGTGATTTCAACCATTCCCCATGTGAGCCTGTGGGAAGGGCAAACCTCAAGGGTAGTGGCAACATTCATGGGTATTCCTCACTGCCTGGGCAGGGGACACCCAGGTGTTCCTGCCCTGCCTTTCATCTACCACTCGCTTTCCCCTTTACGATGTAACCTTGGGGTACTCGGTGGAAGTGAAAGGTCCTCTCAGGATGACTAGTAACTCAAACAGGTCAGTTTGAGTAAACGCGCAATTGTGCGCATCAGCCTGCTGGACTCAAATTGAAGAGCACCATTGGTGCAAAGCGCACACCAGCCTTCACTGGCAGGCCAGAAACAAATTTAGGAGCATCTTCAGTGCAAAGCGCACACCAGCCTGCAATGGCAGGCTGGACACATGATTAGCAACCCCAGGTAAGCACCTATTCCGACCGTGTGTAGGGAGCGTGCGCACACTTTTGCGCTGCATTCACAGTGGGAAAGTGCCCCAGGCCCTAACACGAGAATCAGCAAAACCCAGGAGGAGAAAGCAAAATGTTCAAGAAAAAGGTTCCTGAAGGGTACAGGTCTAACATCCATCCTTCCTCACAAATTCATATTTTTTCTTACACTTTGTTAATCTACTTAAATGCCAGACATTACCATCACTCAGGTTTGCAAAATTGATAGAAGCAAGCACAACTTTTAAGGGTTCTGAAAACACCCCATCTCCATTACACATCTTCACTGGTTTCCTAAGTCGTTTGCAGTCACCTAATTTCAACTTAAATTAATTTACACCCCTCCTGTCGTCATACAACTTATTGTACATATACTACGCTTTTCAAATATTGCATTTCACGACCTTTGATGATCATTCAATAATCTTACTCTTCGCCGTCCAACTTTGATTAACTTCATAAAGGGAGTCCTTCCT
The DNA here is from genome assembly GCF_964261635.1 of Lissotriton helveticus. NCBI lineage: Eukaryota > Metazoa > Chordata > Amphibia > Caudata > Salamandridae > Lissotriton > Lissotriton helveticus. The sequence continues at coordinate 1,200,160,478 of NC_136071.1, read as the reverse complement.
CTCATGATTGAAAATGTTTTTTTTCCTGCCAATGAAGGATGATGTGATACTCCCAAACCATTTTCTCCACTCCTCTTTTCAAATTAAAATGGCACCTCCTGTCTGACCTGCAAGATTGCTTTTATATCTCTATTGAATCTCTCAATTTTACTATTACCATCAGGATGATATACCAAAGTCACCTTGTGAGTAATACCTTTACTCTCCAGAAACTGTTTAAATTCAATTTCATTAAATTGTGATCCATTATCTGAAATTAGCTTCCTAGAAAGACCTTCTCTGTGGAATAACTCATCCAAGCATTTCATGAATGCAGAAGTATCAGCAGACCCCACTAATTTCGATTAAGGGCATTTCAAGAAATAATCCACTAGTATCAGTAAAAGTATCCTTTCTCCATCGACCTGCACTGCGGGGCCGTTTATATACAGGATAGGGTGGAATTTGCGTAATCGCGCTATGCAAAGCTCTGAGAAATGGTAAAAAATCTCCGCGAGCACGCAAACGTTTCTCGAACAGGCGGAATTGCTTGTATCGCCCGTTTGCGATGCTTTTTTCCTGTTCGTGAATGCTGTTTGCATGCTCGGGGAGAAATATTTTGTGAACATGCATTTTGAAGGCGTGAAGAACCCAAAAATTCTGCGAAGCCGCGGATCGCAGAATTTCTGGCAATTCCGCGGTCTCCGCGGAACGCGAAATTAGCCAAATTCCGCAAATTCGGTGAGTGGAACGGAATTTACCACCCAGGCCTAATTATATCTATACCCACAGTGTCACATGTCATATAGACACTCCATTGGATAATGAGGCGGTTTCAAAGTGACTTATCTGCCCCCCCTACATTCACACATATCCTAACAAGAATTTCCACCTCTTTATCCAAACCAGGCACCAATACATTTCTTTCATCTTCTTTTACTCTCTACTATACCCAGGTGTCCTTCGTGACACAATTCCAAAATCGTTTTCTCCAAACGTACAAGAATGACCCTTGACCCTCTGAGTAATTTAGCCCCCTCCAGTGAAAGCTCTTGCCGGACTTCCCAATCACCCCTAGTGCCGAAGTCCGGTTGTCGCGTGTGGGGCCAGCCCTTCTGCACACACTCACACACACTCCTCAGTTGTTCATCTTCCTTACCTGCAATGTCCACTCTTCCTTCGAAATACTTTTCCCAAAATCATTTCCCAACTATGCTGAAACTTTCAAAGATTTCCACAACACTCTCCTCCACAGGTAAAGGTAAGCTGCTCAAACAATCTTCAGCCTGGTTTTAACCCCAGGTACAATATATATAAGCCAAAAGACGCACTGAAAATTTAGAACCTAGGAGTGGCTTTAAGCAACCCTGTTGATACACCATATTAGAGCGGGGAATGTGGGAGCAGCACCTCTACTACAGCAAGAGGGAAAGCAGTGACCGGGGAAGGAAGTGTCAATGTAGCGCCTCCTGGCTACAACGCAACCCACCCATGCTGAAGGAGCAATGCCAGACCTCATGACCGCAAACAAAGATCAGATACAGATTCCAACACCTGTGCCAGCAGACTCATCAACCACTCCCTCAGGCTGCTCCCCCTCTCGAGCGCTAAAAGAAGCCCCAATGGCCAACCCCCAATACCCCAAACAATGGTCCAGAGACTTATCAAACACTAACCCAACAGACCTACATTTCTCAGGTCAAAACTCGGTTCAAAATAGTTCCACAAGCAACTAAATCTTAACAGAAAGATTGTTAGATTATGGAGATGGAAACAATACCCAGCTGTGGCCAAACTAGGGAACCCCCAATGGGAAAGAAAGAAACACAGGAAAGGTGTCTTTGAATCAAAAGCCCCTGTGCACAGAACAAGAAACCAACCTCACAAATACTGACCATAAAAAAAGATATGAAATAGTTAGACAGTCTACAAAGCCCTCGTTAATCATCTAACCAAAATATAACTGTGATGAAATAAAAGTCAATGTTACATCATTTTTCAAAAACAAAACTAAAGGAATGGAGAGGTCCATTATCAGCTCCCTGTAATCGCTCCACAGTGTTGATCTCACCCAAAAACCAAATGCACCGGGTCCGAATTCAAAGAAATCTCACAAAATGATTTCCAGAAAAGCAAATCCAAACTGAGAAACTCCTGGCACTTCCCTGATCTCATCCTCAGTCCCATCATTAAAGATTTGAGCCCAACTTCCAAACCATCCTGGGCAAAACTCACCAATACATCACTATCGCAAGGCATGTTACAAAATGATCTAGAAAGCGGTCAAGTTACTTCTATACTGGAAAAAAAGGATCGGATCCAGAAAGCCAAAACAACTACCACCCTGTCTCAAAACCTCCCTATCTAACAAAATCCCTTGAAGGCTGCTTGGAACAACAGCTAAAACAATACATCGACGACAACGACCTACTCGACCATCTGCGACAACGAGCTACTCAACTATCTGCGACAACGAGCTATTCGATCATCTATGACAACTATCTACTCGACCATCTATGACAATGACCTACTCGACAATCTATGACCTTCTCGACCATCTACGACGATGACTTACTTGACCATCTATGACAACCTACTTGACCATCTACGACAATGAACTACTCGACAATCTATGACCTTCTCGACCATCTATGACAACCCACTCGACCATCAATGACAATGACCTACTTGGCCATCTACGACAATGACCTACTTCACCATCTACAACAATGACCTACTCGACAATCTATGACCTTCTCGACCATCTATGACGATGACCTACTCGACCATCTATGACAATGACCTACTTGACCATCTATGACAATGACTTACTCGACCATCTATGGCAATGCCCTACTCGACAATCTAAGACCTTCTCGACCGTCTATGACAATGACCTACTCGACAATCTATGACCTTCTCGACCATCTATGACAACCCACTCAACCTTCTATGACAATGACCTACTTGACCATCTATGACAATGACCTACTCAACAATCTACAACAATGACCTACTTGACCATCTATGACAACCCACTCGACAATCTACGACAATGACCTACTCGACAATCTATGACCTTCTCGACCATCTGTGACAACCCACTCGACCATCTACGACAATGACCTACTCAACAATCTATGACCTTCTCAACCATCAATGACAACCCACTCGACCTTCTCTGACAATGACCTACTCAACCATCTACAACAATGACCTACTCAACCATCTACCACAGCAACCTACTTGACCATGCCCTAAGGCAAGCCTGTTGGTGCCCGTCCAGACTCCATACCTGGACGACACCCGGGGCTTGTCCCTCTGGTTCTCAAGTCTAAGGAAACCCCATACGGCTTAACTATTCTAGAAATTATATTCTATGGCTAATGGAAGGTAAGATTCCTAGCTGTAAAATATTCAGTCTCCATTTAGTGTCAGAACTCAACAGTCCTGTTTGCACTAATTGCCATCTCCATTGCTTAAGTGTTGGTATTAACGGCCCTAGCACAAAAGTCCAAAATTCTAAAGAGGAAGATTTAGCTATTAGTTGCTTGTTGATTAACGCAAGATCCTTAGTCAAACACTCGCTGGACTGCACCAAGTTTTTAGAAAGTCACCATGATGACTCAGCCTTCATTAAGGAATCATGGGAGGATCCCACTTGCAATTCAGAGCTCCTCGCCGCCAGGCCCCAGGGCATGCTATGTTCAGATCTGACACAATGCACAAGAAAGGTGGAGGGCTTGCAGTAATACATGGAGATTCCCTCTCAGTGTCTTGCTCCCCTTCAATGGTCATCAATTATGAAGCTCTACTTTTCAATATTGAACTTTCCAAAAATCAGTCTTTTAACGGTCTCTTATTATATCGTCCACCGGGCGCTAGAACTATGTTTCCACAACACCTCAGCGCTCTTTTAGAAACATACTCTTTAAAAAAGGACTTTACCATTCTAGGTGCCTTCAATTACCATTTGGACAAGCTGACTGATCATTACGCTGAGGACATGACAGATACCAAGCTTGGTTTTGGTTTTTCCCAAATTATTAACTCTTCAACTCATTCGGCAGGATGGACTGTTTATTAACAATTCAAACATTGAGTTTCTGAAGGCTTTGGACTTATTGTGGTCTGACCATGAGGCAGTGATGTTTTCAGTCGCAAATTTCCCCTCGGACATTAGGCCATCTAAGATTAATAGTATTAAATGTTCCCATCTTTGGCAGACAGTTCAGGTTCCAGAGCTTAGGAAGGCTCTCGGATCCACCAAACCAGCACCTTCAGTAGATCCAGATAGTGCTGCTAGGAACTACAAACTGTGGACACAGGCAGCTACTGAAAATCTTGCGCCAATAAAGAGTGAATCTCAAAAAGAAGTAGTCCCTCTGCTCCCTGGCATAATTCTGAACTTAAAACCTTGAAACAATTCGGTCACAAACAGGAGAGGATATGGAGAAGGGACTATAGTCAAACTGAAAAAGATAATGATAAACAAAGCATTGCCAAATACAAAGCTCTTATCATAGCTATCAAATCAAGATTTTACTAACATGCTGCGTCACTCCTTACTCCTGCTTCGAGCAGGCGCAGGGTTTTGACGTAGCATGGACGTAAAAGTGACTGAGTGAAATCTTGTAGATTTCACAGCGTCACTTTTACGAGGCGTTCCTGTGATGGAATGCTCACTCTGCGCCGGAACGCCCACATGAAACTTTACGCAGGTTTCATGTGGCGCAGGGCTTTACAACGTGACGCATCTCCCTAGTGTTAAAGGCAAAGCGATGACCTTACTTAAATCCTCCCTCCCTCCCAGAGTGCATCAGTTCATCTCGATGGACACACCTCTGAATCCTATGTCTCACCAGGCCCCGCCCGTCTCCTCGATGCGTCTGTCTCTGGTGATGAATGATTTGCCTCTCTACTATTTTGAGGTCCTTCTAAAACACGCCACAATTTTGTAAATTTATTTTAAGTTAACATTCTGTTGAGAATCAGAAATTTCGCCTTTGGCTGCTCCACGAAGTGCTGTAGAAACGATTTGATGAAATCTTTTTTTTTTTTTTACATGCGATATTAAACTGCCGCGCCGGATTTTTCATAAAAGTACATTTTCTGCAATATCTCTGTGCTGGCGGAAAGACGGTTTTACTTTTGGGATTTTTACACCGTTCTTTTGAACAAAAGTGCTGCAGAATAATTGTCCGCAAAATCAGTGTTTGTTACGTAGCGTTAGTGCTGTACTTTGAATAATCCCCAGCAAACGGGAGTAGTAATTTGCTGTGCCCAAAAAAACGTTGCTGCGCAAACTTCAACGTCGGAGACATTGCTTGTACAAAGGTACAAGTCCACCGTTTCAAGGAATGTTGAGTCCTGAAATCCGCAGCTGTTTACAGCTGGAATGGGCATTACATGTCCATCAAGTTTGTGACCCCAGTTCCTGTGCTCCCCGGTCCGCCTCGGGGATGGGCGTCTGTCTGTCCGCTTCATTCACTGCACCCCCTGCATCCGAGGGTCGTCATGGTAACGGTCGCCCAGAGCCACCATCCGGGTCCCACAAGGCCACTTGTGAAAGTGAGTGGGGTGTGAGGCCTCCAGCCACGCCCCTTCTGAGGACGCACAGTGTCCTAGGATGCTGGTGACCCCGGGTACCCACCCGGGGGTCCGACTGAAGACAATCCAACCCTTGGCCCCGCAGAGAGGGCACAGCTCGACTTCAATGCACCTCAGGTCTGGGGGCGCGGAACCCTGACTCCTCCTCACCCCTAGGGGGTCGAGGGGGCAAAGGAGCCTGACCCCTGCCATGTAATCCCTTCTTGGAACAAGGGGCACGCGGGGCCGGCCCTGTCACCCCCCCCCCCCCCCCAGTGCTCCTGCAGGCCCTGGCTGTCACCTGAGGCCTCGAGCTGTCCATCAAACTCAGCATCTCAGCTGACAGCTGCACCCCCCCCCCCCCCCGCCGATGATCCTGGGGACCCCCCCCCCCCCACCCCTACAGAGGCCCCTCCTCGGGTCCTCGTCTGAACACAGAAACCAGCGGCTCAGTGAGTTAAGCACCTTCCACGGAGCTCTCTGTGCTACTTGTGATCAGGACTGTTCTTGCTGTTCATCCTTCCAGGGCACTGGATGCCAGCAACCGTCGCGTGGGTCCTCACATATATAAAGGAATATACGGACTTAAATCAAATACCTTGGAGAATAAAGGAGATGTGCATAGTCGGATATAATGTGGCTAAAAGCTTGACACTTCACTTGTAAATTTGCACAATTATACCACAGCTTTTTAAAATAATGTTAAATATAATGTTTTTAGAAGTATGGAGTTGTATAGGTACAGATTGTTTTGAAATGCAATATGTGTGTATTGCAATGGCTTTATCGAACTATGCAAATAAAATAAACTTGACTTGAAGATTGACCCTGCGTCCTCACACTCCCTCAGCCAACACCGCTGAGGTGGAGCCGGAGAACACCCACGCCCAGGGCGTGAGGACCCCGCTCGCACGTGACACCACCGCGCGTACACTCCCGCGCCCTGCACCCCACCTTACTCACGGCCGGTGCCCACCTGTGCATGTAAAGGACCGGCCGCCTCCACTCCCCTCTCAGATACCGGACGCATCACAGCTCGTGCCCCCTGACAGTGGGGCCCAGGGGCAGGGGGCATCCATGCCTGACACTGGGCATAGACCCCTGCTGTGCCAAACGGGGCACACCGACGCCCCCTACAGCTGGCACGCCGGATACGGTTCGGTCTCTGGTTGGCACCTGGAGTGGTGTTCAGGGCTCAGCCCGTAATGGGCACACGCCCCCTGCCAAGGCATTTGAAGCAGGGTCTGCCTGGCACACTTCACACGCCCCCCTGCGTGGCACGTGGTGCAGGCCTCAGTCTGGCACACTTGATGAGCGCCCCTGCTTGGCACACGGGAGGGACTCTGGATGGCACAAGGAGCAGAGGCCGACGGCCGGGACTCTGGTTGGCCCATGCAGCAGGGTCTGACTGGCAGACACGGCAGGGCCCCACGGCTCACCCCTGGTTGGCACTTGGAGCAGGGTCTGGCTGGCACACAGAGCCGTGTGGGCTAAGGATGGCACACTGTACAGACCCCGCCCCCTCTCTCCATCCGCCGCCGAGGCCTGTGAGTTCCGGGAAGCGGGCACTTAGCTGTGTTAATGGCCCTCTCTGGCGGAGGTTACAAGAAATGGATATTGGAGGCAGCTCGAGGGGGGCGCTGGAGGGGAGGAGGGACAGGGCAGGGGATGGGTGGGGGGTGTCTGTGTGCCAGCGGGGAGCAGCTGCCCCCCCCCAGGTATCGATCCCGGGCAGTGGGTATCGCAGCGTTTTCACCGGGGTCTGGGCATGTCAGCCCGTGTTACTCGACCCCAGCCCAGGTCACGCCAGGCCCCCACCCCTGGCCCGGTAACACGCATCTCTCGGTCCCTCTCACCCACGGCCTGCCCTGGTCCGGGTACCCCCAGCCCCCTCCGCTCTGGTATTCCTGGGTCTGTGGTATCTCTGAAGCATCGGAGTTGTAGAAGGAAACCCTTCCGTACCAAAAATATTCCTTCACATTTTCCCACTTTGTATGTGTGAAGAGTGGGAAAAAAGGGAGAAATGAAAACACTTCTCCTTACGCCTGCCGGGGGGAGGAGTAAAGCTTTGGCACAAATCTCTGTCGTAGAGTGAGGCCAGATGCACTAACACTTCGGGGCAGATCTACAAGAAAGTGCCGCAAGCCCTTTGGCTGCGCCACGCTGCGGCACTTTCAGAGCACAGGAATGCGACATTTCTACAATGATGTCACATTCCTGTGCTCTCCCCTGCGCTGGTGCAGAAACGGCTGCCATGCGCCGACGCAGGCACCCTTGCTGCGCCGTGGGGAGATTGTTTTTGTGCAGGGAGGGGCCCCTTCCTGCACAAAAGCAATCACTGCAGGCATTTTCCTCTTTCAATGTATGCTGTGGAATACAGCAATAATTGAAAGAGGAAAAAACGAGGAGAAATGAAAACATTGCGCCTCGCTCCCCTTGGTTACGACACCCCTAGGGTGGTGCAGCAAACTGACGCATTTCCAGGTTTAAGATTTCTCGGAAATCTGGAAATGCATCAGTGGACATGGGTGTTGCATATTTACAAGCACAGGTTAAGTCACGCAGGGTGACTTTACCTGTGCTTGTAAATATCCCTCAGCAGGCTGCGCCACCGGTGTGTCACGCAATGTGATGCACCGGCGGCGCACGGGGCTTGTAAATCTGCCCCTCTGTGTCGCATCACAAAAGTGACGCCCACAGCAAAGTGTCGGAGGTTTGTAATCCACTGCCAAGCAGCCTTTCAGTTGGAAATTTCCCTAAAGGAATGCAAAGTTGAATCATGCGTTACTTTGAACGACTGCGCGTCAAGGGTGTGTTTCATGGATGGTACCGGGTCATTCTCATGCAACAACCTCTGGGGCTTGACGCAAATCTATATCTACTGAGATTCATATGTGGGATTTGCTCCAAAACCTTACGCCTGCTGGAGGCAGCTGTAACGAAGAGAAATGTAACCATTTTTAATTTTTCACATTTGTTGCACGTGCGCAGTATTGCACAGCACACAATCAAAGGGGGAAACGTTTTAAAGGATAGTTTTTTTTGTACTGGAAGGACTCCCTATGCTTTGAAGAATGCGCACATCCGTGCTCTACGGCACAAGGGTGTGTGATGGCGCAAGATTCACAAAGTTGCGCCTGCGCTGGGAAGAGAAATAATGCACCATACTTTAGTAGATATAGTGCAATTTTTGTCTTGCGCTGTGTCAGCAGGAGGGCGCTTCAAGGAGCCTTTAAGTACCCCGCCATGCACAGAAGCTTAGAGTTTGCAGCCTCTCTTGCTGATGGTGCACACATGGCCACTTGTCTATCCCTGTTGGTTTGCAAAGCATTGGCCTGAAGAGCCAATGGTGAGGGGTTGGAATCTCCCGAGAGCCACCAGCTCGGGGCGGAGGACACTGCGCTAATCCTACGCTTGAAAACTGTGCTAGAAAAACAGACATGTCAGGTGAACAGAGTCAGGCCATATTATCAAGAAAGGGCGATACATTATCGCCGCTTTTATGGACAGGAAACTGCCGCTAAAGCGCGATAATGGGCTTGATAATATGCCCTTGTGAATTCCCATAGAAATAGTTTCCTGCCGATAAAAGTGGCGATAATGTATCGCCTGGAGTGTTGCTGGTGTTGAGGGCATTTTATATGCAGGAGCTGCTCTCTGTTTGAACTTGGGAACTACAGAAAATATAACAAAAACGTCTTGAATTTTCTATGGGTTTTTTTTTTTCACCGTTGCTCCCAGACCTACAGATTAATTCCAGAGGGCACCTTTATATAAACCTGGACACTACCCAGGGGTCCCTGCTCTTTTGTGTATCATGTATGCAGCACTCTCTGCCTGAAAAGGCATTGTTTACACTTATACTGGTTGCTCTCTTGTGTCTGGACACAACTATTCCTCTCTGACAAGCTCTAATAAAAGTGAAACACAAGTGCCAGGGGTGCTTTTATTCGTTCCAGGCTGGCTCGGATCATGGGTGCTTGTGAGCATTGTCTCAGAGTACAAATATTATGGTCTGTGGCGGCTGAGGGTGCAGTGATGCCTGCACGGTGGGGGCTGGGGGTAGCCTGGGCGTAGGTGAAGCAAAGCATACATATGATCTGGACAGTGAGGTGTGGAGTTATTCTGAGGGTTTCATTCCATACTGCCTTCCACATTAGGCCCCTAGTCTCTAGAAGAGTCATAGATTTGACAGTGCTGTACTCTGCTGTACCTGGGTCGCTGTCCCTCTACCCTGGGTAACAATCCTTAGATGCTTGGTATTGCTGCTGGGGGTGAGTCAAGTGTACACAGGAAGTAACTGGTATTGAATTAGAATGACATTGACTTCTAGGCCTTACACTTTGCTTCTGTCTTTGGTCTCTTATCTGTAAACGATAGAGAGAGAACCTTCCTAGACTCTATGCCAGACTTATTCCAATACTGGAAAAAGTGGGCAACCTAAGTGAGAAATCCAGTAGCCAGGAAACCCACAATTCACTGTATCAGGCACATGAAGAGCTCATCAGCACCTTGGCGGCAGACCTCTTTTCTGAGGGACAAAGTAGAGGTGGTGGGAAACACCGCATTACATGGTATAATGCCACATGCCGCAAGGCGAAGAGAGTTCTCCTATCCTGTATCAAGGAGGGCAAAAGCAGACTGGAGATACAGGCAAGAAGAAGGGACTATAAGAAACTGGTCACCCAGGCTAAGATCGAGTGGGATCAGGCTAAATGGGAGGAACTCTCTACTTCGCTAGCTATCCAAGACTATCGCAAGTTCTGGCGAATTGTTAATACAGGATCCGACCATCTAGCATCGGCTATAGAACCGAATATTGCGCCAAGGGTATGGCAAGAGCACTTCCAGTCCCTCTATACAGTGGAAGTTGGGGTTTCATGCCACCTATCCCCAACTATATCTAGCCACCCTGAGGGGGTCCCCTTTACAGATAAAGAGGTGCGAGCTGCCATTGCGGGACTCTCATCAGGCAAGGCTCCTGGGTTGGACGGTCTCCCAGGCGACCTGTTCAAACAAGAGCCCGATGTATGGGCCCCCTACCTATTGACAATATTTATTGCTGTCTTGACTGGCATGGAGGTCCCTAGTACTTGGTTGGGCGCAGAGGTTGTTCCCATATTCAAAAAGGGTTCGCCTCTGCTCCCAGCCAACTACAGGCCCATCAGCCTAATAGACGTGTCCCAGAAGCTTTTTGGGAGGCTTATACTAGATCGCCTCCAGAATTGGCTTGAGGAAACTGCCACTCTGAGCCCATATCAGGCGGGATTTAGGAGGGGGTGTCCACAACTGATCAGATATTCCGCTTAAACCTTATTTACTGGAGGACTGCACTAATCGAGCGGGGCAGCTTGTACACGGTTTTCGTGGACTTGCGAGCCGCCTTCGATTTGGTGCCAAGATCCAAACTTTGGAGCGTGCTCGCTGACCTAGGGGTGCCGGCAGACATTCTTGTGATCCTGATGAAATTAAACCAGAATAATTTTGCGCGTGTCAGGTGTGGCAGAAATGGTAATTTAACTGAAAGATTCCCCGTTGACAGAGGGGTGAGACGGGGCTGTGTGCTCGCACCGACCCTGTTCTGCCTCTTTGTCAACGGGGTTATTACCCACCTGACCAGGATTGGTGATATTGATGCTCCCAAATTGAATGGCAGCAGGGTGCCCGCTATCATGTTTGCGGATGACACCCTGCTGCTATCAAAATCCCCCATGGGAATACAACGAGTACTCGATGCGTTTTTGGAATTCTGCACGGAGAGGGGCCTTGAGATCAACGCTTCTAAGACTAAATACATGATCTTAAACCCCACCCCCTCAACACGCCCTAATCCCTAGCTTGGTTCGGTGCGATTGGAGCGGGTTTCCACATTTGAGTACCTAGGAGTAACTTTAAATGAGAACTTGACATGGGGGACCCACCAGATCAAGGCAAATATGAAACTGGTGCAGTTAGTGGGTGGCATCACCAGGATGCTGAATAAATCAACATACCGCCCACTGGGCCCTGCTATTCAAATTTACAAGTCGCAAGCACGGGGGGGGCAGTCACATATGGGGCTGAATTGTGGGGACACACCTCCGCCCAAAACCTGATGATCACGGAAAATAAATTCATCAGGCACTTGGTAGCTCTTCCATCAAGCACGCCGTTACTTACTTTGAGATTAGACCTGGGAATTAGACCTATTGCAGAAGAACTGGGACTCAAACCATTAACTTTCTGGCGAAGATAATGGAGTAGCCAAGAACTCATTAACTATCGGTCCGAGCTTCAGGAGTTTTTAACCCTATCAAATGCCACCCACATTCCATGGCTAAGCTATATAAAAAGTTCATGTGAGAGCCTGGGCCTTAAAGATCTTTGGTCTGATCCACTAAACACAAGCACTAGGATCCCACGCAAAGCACTGTCAAAAGCTTATAACGACTCAAAGCTTACCATCGCTCTGGATAGCACGCGCGAGGGATCCCTGACGAATCTATTTGTCCAAAGCAAAGACTCCTATCTTTTGGAACGTGTTTTGGATGGCATGACCCCTGTCCTAACCAGAAAGTTATTTCTCCAGTGGAGATATGGCACATTACCCCTCAGGTCATTCACCAGTTCTTGGTCTTTGCCTCCAACCACAAAGCATTGCCCGGCATGTGGGCATACCCAAGAAAATGACTTACATGTGGTCTTTTTTTGTAAAGCCTACCAAAGAATCAGAAAATATTGGCTTGACCCCCTCCTAGAAAATGTGGGTTTTAGACAGCTCTTCCCCGCGTACAGGATCCTAAAGACTGATGTGTCTCCCCCAACTGTGTTTGCAGTGTCAACATTTTTAACAGCAATGTGGTTTACTCGCACCCGCCTATTGAAGGCGGAAGTGGACTTTTAATATTCTCTATCAATTAATGACCGCAGCTCTCCTGAGGACGAATTGACTTATATGCTGTGTCTAATTTTTTTAACTAATGTTTTATTGACTTGTACAAATTACAATGATTTTACTGTTTTGTATATCTTTAATGATCTAAATTGATCGAAATAAAGATTGAAATTGGAATTGGTAAACAATAGAGGTGCTTAGACTCAAGCTCAGTTCATGTAGTGAGCGCTAGAAACCAATCCCTGACAAAGACCCTTCAACAGGGTGCCCAATTCAGGTGGGGTGGGCATAAACAACCACCCAAAGTCCATACTTTAACTTTACTACTCCTAAACTGAGAAAAATCCTAACTTTAAGACCTTTAGTATTCACAGAAGGCATTTAGGACTCCTAACTTCTGTGAATACCGAAATGAGTAAGTGCCTTCTGTGAATACCAAAATGGTAGTAAGTTTAGGATTTTGTCTTAAGTTAGTTCTGTGAATCGGGCCCTGAAACTTTAGTGTAAGTTTACGTTTTATTTGAAATTCACAAAGGAATTTTATGAGTGGTATCTTTATGAGTGCGTAGTCTATGCACTTTTTGGGGAGACTCAGCATGTTAAAAGATAGGCAGTCGTAAAGATAGTACTAATAAAATTCCATTGTGAATTCCCCTAAAAAAGTAAACTTTACACTAAAGTGTATGTCTACCTTTGTGAATCAGGCTCTCTCTATTTGAAAGTTTGGGCAGACACAGACACAGACACAGTGCCATTTATTTGATGATGGCAGTGTCTTAGTCTCAAGCATCAGAACCAATCACTCCTCAGCTGTTGTGTAATTAACAAGGTATGAACTATGGAACCATATGGCATGTACTTAATAATCGTAGCTGTCCCTTGTGACAAATCGTGCACTCTTGGGTAAATCCCTCTGTCAACCTATTTCTCTGCTCATTCTTTTTTTTTTGCAGAGATAGGAAATTTTAAATTAAAATAAATACTGGTAGTAAGTATGTGATAAGAAAACAGGACTGTTAACCAACAATCATTGGATTTTACCCATGGAGGAGAGAACTAAATATGATGTTCTCAGAAGGATATGAATCTTGAACAGGAGTCCTGCACTGTGGTGTTGGTTCTCCTGTTTCAGCAAATTGTTTGATAATAGTCAAATCATATCCTTCCTATGCCTTTGTCCCCTTCATTGGGCATTATGTAAGAGAGGTGGAAGAGACACTCAAGGCTTGAGCCAAGCGTGAGCCTGGTGCCTAGCTGTGGCTCAGCTGAGCCTGGTGCCTCGCTGTGGCTCAGCTGAGCCTGGTGCCTAGCTGTGGCTCAGCTGAGCCTGGTGCCTAGCTGTGGCTCAGCTGAGCCTGGTGCTTAGCTGTGGCTCAGCTGAGCCTGGTGCTTAGCTGTGGCTCAGCTGAGCCTGGTGCCTAGCTGTGGCTCAGCTGAGCCTGGTGCCTAGCTGTGGCTCAGCTGAGCCTGGTGCCTAGCTGTGGCTCAGCCGAGCCTGGTGCCTAGCTGTGGCTCAGCTGAGCCTGGTGCCTAGCTGTGGCTCAGCCGAGCCTGGTGCCTAGCTGTGGCTCAGCTGAGCCTGGTGCCTAGCTGTGGCTCAGCTGAGCCTGGTGCTTAGCTGTGGCTCAGCCGAGCCTGGTGTCTAGCTGTGGCTCAGCTGAGCCTGGTGCTTGGCTGTGGCTCAGCTGAGCCTGGTGCCTAGCTGTGGCTCAGCTGAGCCTGGTGCCTGGCTGTGGCTCAGCTCAAGGCTATCTAGGACCCCTGAGCCCAAAATCTTCAGAGCATCATGTAGCTTTTGTCTGCAGTCTACCCTCTAACCTCATGGGCCAAGAATTAAAGGCAAAACAATAACTTTTGCTGTAAAATGAGAGAGGGGAAGAGACACCCATCAAGTTGCTAAATTACACAATATGAAACAAGAACGTTTCGGCTTCCCCACTTGACCAAATTATGTGATAGTATGCAATTGTTTTATTTCACTTTGTCTCCTTTTTCTCCTATATCACATATGAGAGCACCTTGAAATACATGGGTCCAGGATGTGCACTATAGCAAATCTACTATTGTGGTTGATTAAATTAACTATAACGTTTTCTATGCATAGTAGCAAACCAAAGGGGGCGCATGACAACTGACAAGCCACTTGGTTCACTTTTAGCATTTGTTATCAGGGTAGGGAGAGGCATGAATGTTTTTATGCTCATGTTTGAAAACTATCAGTTTTAAACATTTCCTCTCGGTGAAGTGATATAATCTTATGCACTAAGGCAAATCATGTTTGTATTTTAATGAAGTACACTTTTTTGAATTTTGAAGAGACTTTATCAAATTAGTATGTTTGGTGCAAGATGTCCTTAAAAGACTGAAAGGTGTTCCTGAGGTTAAACGGTGAAGGACACCTTCTTTGTAGGCTTGGGGGGAGTTTGCGTAATTCTACTTTGTGAAACTCTGCGAAGTAACCGAAAAACTCAGTCGCACTACGTGGATTTCCACAGCTGGCGAGTGTGTTAGGTTGCGCCATCCGCACTCATTTTTAGCACCAGGTGTTTGTCTCGCACTGGAAAATCAGCACGAACGGCACCATGCGCAGCGCAAGAGGATGCTGCTTCTTTCTGCCACTCATGTTCTACGCAGTTTACCCAACAAGAAAGGGAGGTTTCTCAATGTGAGTGTGAGTGGCAATCCGCGAATGCCTACGTTGAGAAATCTCACCGGGAGGTGGTCTGAAGTAAGATTTTTCTAGCTTGCACTCGCCCCCTAAGGGGTCGATTCCGATTCGGGAAAAACCGCTCCGAATAGCCGTTTGGAGCGTTTTTCCCGTACGAATCGTACCCTGCAACGTCCCCCGTACGTACGACGAAGTACGATTCGTACCAGGAGCCGTACTCCGTACGAGTCGTACAAGACACCGTACGACTCTAATCTCCATACGATTCTCCCTCGGAACCCACTGTACTTGACATCTGTACGGTTCGCGTCTGGTTTTTACGACCCAGCAAGTACGATACGTGTCGGGTACGCACCGTACGACCCTTTTTCTACGGGAACTGAAAACAGCTGTAAAAGCAGAGTTCGCGCCGAAACAGGTACGGAACGGCCCCCCGGGTACGGTGCGTACCCCCCATGATCGCAGGGGTACGCACCGTACCCCTGTGATCATGGGGTGTACGAGCCGTACCCCCATTGTACGATCGGTGTACGAGCCGTACCCCCATTGTACGATCGGTGTACGAGCCGTACCCCCATTGTACGATCGGTGTATGAGCCGTACCCCATGTACAATGGGGTACGGCTCGTACACCGATCGTACAATGGGGGTACAGCTCGTACACCGATCGTACATGGGGTACGGCTCGTACACCAATTGTACAATGGGGGTACGGCTCGTACACCCCATGATCGCAGGAGTACGGTGCGTACGGACCGTACGGTGTGTATGTGTTTGTGTGCTTTTCTGTACGACTCGCCCTTACCTGACTTGGACCGTACGAATCGCGTCCTCATACCCCGGTCCGGATCGTACTCGTCGGGTCAAACGGCATGTGTACGAGTCGTACGGTATGTGGACGAGTCGTACGGTTCACGGTTTCAGCCTTGCAATACGTACGGATCGCGACGATTCGGACGGATTCACGGAATACGGATCGTACTTCGCGACTCGGACGGACGGGTACGATTCGTACGGAGAGGGCTCCGGATACAAATCATACGGACGTTTTTTTTCCCGAATTGGAATCGACCCCTCAATGTGGACGAGTGCGAGCGAGGAAAAAATTCTGCTAAGCGTAGAACAGTTTTTCGGAACTCCGCACACTACACCCGCTGTACTTGACATCTGTATGGTTCGCGGCTGGTTTTTACGACCCAGCAAGTACGATACGTGTCGGGTACGCACCGTACGACCCTTTTTCTACGGGAACAGAAAACAGCCGTAAAATCAGAGTTCATGCCGAAACAGGTACGGAACGGCCCCCCGGGTACGGTGCGTACCCCCATGATCGCAGGGGTACGCACAGTACCCCTGCGATCATGGGGTGTACGAGCCATACCCCCATTGTACGATCGGTGTACGAGCCGTACCCCCATTGTACAATCGGTGTACGAGCCGTACCCCCATTGTACGATCGGTGTAGGAGCCGTACCCCATGTACAATGGGGGTACGGCTCGTACACCGATCGTACAATGGGGGTATGGCTCGTACACCGATCGTACATGGGGTACGGCTCGTACACCAATCGTACAATGGGGGTACGGCTCGTACACCCCATGATCGCAGGAGTACGGTGCATACGGACCGTACGGTGTGTATGTGTTTGTGTGCTTTTCCGTACGACTCGCCCTTACCTGACGTGGACCGTACGAATCGCGTGTTTACGAGTCGTACGGTATGTGGACGAGTCGTACGGTTCACGGTTTCAGCCTTGCAATACGTACGGATGGCGACGATTCGGACAGATTCACGGAATATGGATCGTACTTCGCGACTCGGATGGACGAGTACGATTCGTACCGAGAGGGCTCCGGATACAAATCATACGGACGTTTTCTTACCCGAATTGGAATCGACCCCTTAATGTGGACGAGTGCGAGCGAGGAAAAATTTCTGCAACGCGGAGAACAGTTTTTCGGAACTCCGCACACTCCATGGAGTGGGAAAAACTCTGCAACCTCCGCAAGTGGAGCAGAATTTCACGCCCAGGCCTACTTCTTTGCTTGTTTTTCTTCACTTACAGTAAACATGTAAATAAATGCTTACCAGTTTAATAAACTTCTTTGTGAGTGTTAATCCTCAGTTAGGTAAACAGCAGCCCATTGCTGCTGTTCACCAAGTCGGGGCCACGTGCAAAGCTCAGGAGGGCCGCAAGTTGCTCCTGGGATTACCTTGAGTATCACTCCCTTGGATGGTATTTTACACAATCCAAAGCTGTAATACTGTGCCTGAGTGATTAAAGACCCTTGTCATGTTTCAGCTCAGTATGGATGGCCCTTGCTTATCCTATGCTTAAAGACTTTCCATGAAAAAAGGCAAAAGGCAAAAGGTTTTGTTACTCTCTAGCTTGGCATGGAGGGCAGTGTGCTAATCCTATGTTAAAACAAGCATTTACAATGCAACGGTCTCGCCTTTGCAAAAGTTAGAGCTATTGGCATTGTGAATGACAACATTTTTATTTATGTGTTGGTTTTGAAACAGATAAATAAATGGCATTGCCATTTACAATGCCAATAGCTTAATCTCTCGCAAATGCGGGACCTATTGCATTTGCACCCACACACACACACACAGAGCAACACACAGAGCCACATGCACCCACACACACACAGAGCCACACACAGAGCCACACACACACACACAGAACCCCACACACAGACAGAACCCCACACAGACAGGCAGACAGAACCCCACACAGACAGACAGACAGAACCCCACACAGACAGACAGACAGAACCCCACACACAGAGACAGAACCCCACACACACAGACAGAACCCCACACACACAGACAGAACCCCACACACACAGACAGAACCCCACACACACAGACACACACAGACAGAACCCCCCAAACACACAATTGACAGAACCACACACACACACAGACAGAACCCCCCCACACACACACAGACAGAACCCCCCCCACACACACACACTGACAGACAGCCACCTTTCCTGTCATCCAGAGCAGAAATCTTGACTCTTACCATAGATGTTCTCTACTCACTGAGTACACATACTCACTCACCCGTGCAGGTGGGGCTATTAAATAGTTGTGCCTTCTGCAACATATACGGACACGTTGATGTATAAGGCAACTGACCGATACAGCCGAGAAACATTCAAATGAAGCCATTTGATGGGTGAGTCATTGAGGGCTCTGGTGGGGGCTGTTAGATTAAATAAATGTAAATGAAAATGACGCACATTAGGAGCTGGCAGCGGTCAGTAGCAGTGTTTTGCAGCAATGGTCCCTGCGGGAGTGTGCCAGGCAAAAAAAGAAGGGGCGAGGCTGCGGACGCACCACTGGGCAGGGTTTTTAAAGTATGTCCCGGCACCGTCAACTCAAAATTATTTTACTCCATATAGTTCACAGAAGCTACCATTTTCTTTCCTTTTCTAGTGTTCTATCCCTTTTGTAACAAAATTTTTTTCCAAGATTCTTTTTTTTGTTTTTACTGCAGCTTTATTAGGCTCATGAGTTAATTTATCTCTTTAAGGACAATACATTTTTCAACTGAACACGTTGTTGCATATTCTTTAGTCGGTGCTGTTTTCTTTGTATGGTTACTTTAGGGAGGGCTCCCTGTTACTTTATTCGTTTTACATCTATTTACTGCAGTTCTACCATTTTACAGTTATGCCTTTATGTGAAGTCCTCAATGTCAAAGGTTGTGTCATCAACATGCAAATTATTTCTCACAACTAAGAATTTAGCCAACTTGAGAGTTCTGGGCTACTCTGTGCAATGCTGGGATGAAGAGAAGTGTGTCCAGCTGCACTCCGGGCAGCGTGGGCATGACTAATGTGCCCGATTTCTGTAGGGGAGGGGAGGGGAGGGGCAGGATGTGAGGACTGAGACATTTCAGAGGGGAGTATTAGATGTGCGCTTGGTGGGTGTGGCCGAGGAGTGTGACCCGCAGTAGGCCACGCCCATGTCTGTTTCATAATACCATATCGTGGCTCTACTGCTGTCACCCGAAGAAACAAACATATAGTAATGGAGGTTGTTGAACGTATCCCGGAGATTCCCACCAGGTTTCAGGTACTTAGCTGGGGTTTTTTCGGGCAGGATGGGGCTGCAGACCAGCCTGCTGTCCGTCAGTTGTACGTCGCAGCTTTGCTTGCCCACAGAAAATATCCCGCGAAGCAGAACCTGCTGACCCCCACCACTGTCCTCCCTGTCGGCTGCATCCCGGGGTGCGCCCCGGACCACTGACGAAGAAGCATTCCATCCACAACTCGTCTTCTTCTCATGCGCCTCAGTAGCTTCTTCTGGGCTTATTTCCCAGGCCTGGATCTTCCCGCTGCGTGCAGAGGTGTGCAAGGTCCCGTGTGACATTTTTAGGGGGGCGAGAAAGTTTTTGCCTAGGTGCGCGCGGCCTCGGTTGCTAGAGTAACGGGCTTTGCATACTCCTTAGGGCTAGACTTCCGTGAGTGGGCGGGGCTTTCGCGTCGCCGGCCGCCATGCTGGTGCTTCTCAGTGGTATGGGAGGAGACTGTAACTATAGAGGCACGTCTGTTTCATTAACGAAGTCTCTTTGTATTTTCCTGCGAGCTTTTGTATTTTATGTTTATACACCAGTGTGTGCCTACTAATAATCTGCGTGTGTTGGTTTTGAATACTCCAGATGCCACAAAAGGGTTAATTTTCAAATAAATTTTAAAGACATCCCCTAATTTGAAACCGCACAAAACCACTTCAAATATTAAGTGACCATTGTCGATGCAGTCGTACAGAGGAGTTAAGAAGTTGAAACAAGCACTCACCCGAGGTCGATTTCTGGACGATTTCTTCCGGCGGGCGGCGGTCGGGGGAAATAAGTAAACACTTACCTCCGAATGACGGAGAGAAAAGGGGCGGGACTTAAAAAAAGACACGGAAACGCCCCCGAATCGCGTCGTGACGGGGGAAAGAGTGATTGACAACCATCTCTTCCAATGGCTAGCCTCCATTTATGGAGCTAGCCAATGGAAGAGAGAGGCGGGACAAAGCCCCATACTGTAGATCAAAAGATTTCACCTGCGCAGTGCTACGGCCATGGCAAAACCTAAAAAGTGATGTCACTGACCATGTCATGAGTGATGTAATATGTGAGGTCAAAAGCAGTGCATTGCGGGGACGCAAGTTATAGTTATCTCACTAACTATAACGCCTGAATTTCACTGGTTTTGTACGAGTGAAATCTGAGACTAACTATAAGGTCCATGTAACCTTTGTTTTTTTCATTGAATTTCTACATTTTTTTACAATGCTAATTCCTAACTATAACGTCCCTGAAACCTTTTTTTTACATTAATTTCTAAGGTTTTTTAAATGCTAATTCCTAACTATAACGTATGACTGTGCAGGACGGTGAGGAGAGAAGATGAGACTTTTGCCGCCCAGTCACTGCAATCACTGACCGCATCTCCCCCTCCACCCCCCGCCGAGGATAACATCAGGTCTCCCTGACAGCTTGCACTAGACCAAGTGGGTGTGGTGCAGCGGCGGAGAGTCCAGAGATGTGGAACTTGGAACGGCAGTGGTGTTCGGCTACGGTAAGACCAGTGCCGTGGGTCGCTGCGGTTGGTGCGGAAGTAGCCAACAATAGGCAAGAGCATCTTGCACCATCAAGTCTGCCTTAGCCTACCCATCTGCCGCCATTTATTGCTCCCTGTGCCTGTTTCCAGCTGCTGCTAGTAGAACTTTCCCTTGCATGCCTCGTATAGCCAGCAGGCAAATCACAAAGTTTCATGTGAAAAGCCCCCAATCAACAAGTGCGCAGAGCTGTGGCAATCGTATATATGCCCCAGGTCCTCATTAAAGAGCCTCCCAGTCCTCCAGTTGTTAGTCTTTGTGCAATTAATAAGGCTGATGCCAGAGCACATGCCCAGGGTCCTCCTAAAGAGCCCTCCAGCCTTTCAAGTCTCCTCAGCCACTAGCTACCGGCTGGGAGAGAGCCACCTCCTGGGTGCCTAGCTGCCATTGAGAGCATCAAAGTTGAGTGCCAAGTCTGTAGGCACTGAGAACCCAGTGGCAAGACTCCAGACCAATGTTTCTGAACCCCAGAGCCTCCATCTAAGAAATATGAGCCACAATAAAGTTCTGATAGAAAACTCATTGTAACCATTAAAAAAGAGCCAGCCACTCTCGATCATGGACCAAAAAAGAAGTCCACCCGCTGCTCAGATTCTACATCCAAGCCCATACCTAACGGGACAGTCACTCCGCGTTCGGCCACCACGCAGGTCACACGAATTACCGCCCTGGAGATGGCACCACAGAAAATCACACCTAAGGAACCCTACAGGGGCTTTATTATGCACCATTTCCAGAGTGCTCCCATCTCAGGGGCTCAGCCGACTCCTATCACCGCCGGGCACTCAGCCGCAGTAGAAGAGACTCCCTACAGGAACAGACCGGGCGAAAGCAGGATCTGCACAAAAGCCACCACCCCCAATGTGAACTGGACACTGCAGAAAAAGAACAGGTAGCAAGAGTTCCAAGTGAGCTCTACTACCTGAGGTCATCGGTGAGATAATAACTATAGTTCGGGAATAAAATGGCGACAGAACCCCCCAGCTTGAAAGCCCACAATAATGCCACAAGCATCTGAAAGTGTAGAAGAGGCATCCTTCACCCCACCCATAAACTTATCGGGCAGTTCAATAATCACACATGACCCCTTGATTCAGGCTGCACCGGCCGAACTACTTTCCACGTCAGGGGAACCAAGCTCCTGCTCTGTAGCTATATCAGAAGTAGTATTCACCAACGAGGTGCCAACTAGTAACAGAGCATAATTGGTCTGTCTGTCTGGGAGCGCCAAGAAAAAGTTGAGAAAACAATATAAAAAGGACCAAAGAGTGGGGTACCAGCCCCCCACACTGATCAGTCCTCGCAAGTTCCACCATACCTAATATTCATCCCCAAAATGTCCCTGAATAATCACTCTGAGCAGGGGGGCATCGCTCAAGGAACAAAGATCTTCTCACTCACCAAGAATGCATCTGAACGAGTGGCCCCCGATGAGGCAAGCCTTGACTTGGGGCACCCAATGGACCAAGGGCCACCCAGGAAGATGGATGCGAGTACCCAGACTCCCCCAGCAAAACTCCTGGCAATGTAATGGGCTCATCATGTAGGGTCCCCTCCCCGCCTCAACACTTCACCAGTCCGGCCCACCTGGCAGCCAAATGATGACCAAAACACTGTCAATAGTTCAACAGGCTACTCATTAATAGGTCAACTAGGTTCTGGCCTCCACAGTCCACAGCAAGTAACTAGAATGGAGCAAGCAATGCACCCCACCTCAGAAGAAGCCCATCACATGTAGGAGACAGGGTTAAACCGAGGTATTCTGCCAAAGTGCCCTTTGATACTCTGAACAGGAGCAACACTTTGCGTTTATTCAAACACATTCCATCTTTGGCCCACATCCAGTCAGGCAACCTGGAGTGGCTAAGATTTCAGAGCCTTCGAGGGGACACGCATGGTGAATCCACCTAGGTGGGGTTCTGCCAACAGCAGTTTCAAATAGCAGTTCTCAAGGAAGCACTACAGCTAGCAGAATGGGGAATAGACACCCAGCCTTTCAGCCCGGAGAAGTATCCACATGTCCTCTATTCCCCATCGCCGGGGAAGGAGGCCCTCTCGGTTCTGCGTAGTACCAACAGGACCAAGACCTGCGGGAGAAGCCACCAAGTTTTGCCAAAAATCTCCAAGGACCTCCAAATAACCTGCAGCGACAATCAATGAGGCGCACACTTCAGGCCCTTTAAGGGGGATCCTTTGAGGGATGGAAGCCCCCCTGGGTGTCATCCTTAACATTTGTCTTTGTCAGGCAAAATCTGTGCCAGGCCTGCAATTCACATACGTCATGCGGGAAAAATCACTATAAAAGGAGAAAAAACCCCACAAACAAAACCAAAACAACTGCGAAGCACAATGGAGTCAGCCGGAGCAAGTACAGAGGACAACCAAAACCCCAGAAGCCCAACGGAGGATCAGCCTGGGACCTCGGGGTCAGGGAAGGGCAAGGAGTAGAAGAAAAGGAAGACGAGGTTCAGTCCACAGGAAAACCGGATCTTGATAACAGAGGTGATAGAACACTATCAACTATTGTTCGTCACCTCCACTGTGTCATTGGCAACAAAAATCGGACCATGGCAGTCCATCGTGGGCAAGGTGAATGCAGTCGGAGTGCTGAGGAGGACAACGGGAGAGGTCAAGAGGCGCTGGAATGATATGAAGCGCAAAACCAAGCAGAAACTCAGGAACAACCAGAAGGCAGCAATGCAGACCGGAGGTGGGAGTCCATCGCCACAGGAGGAGTCAAGTCAAGTCAAGAAATTTGTATAGCGCGCTACTCACCCAGAGGGTCTCAAGGCGCTTAAGGGAGAGGGGTTCGCTACTGATCGAACAGCCAGGGTCTCAAGGCGCTTAAGGGAGAGGGGTTCGCTACTGATCGAACAGCCAGGTTTTGAGTTGCTTTCTGAAGAAGAGGTGGTTCTGTGTAAGACGGAGGTGGGTGGGGAGGGAGTTCCAGGTCTTGGCCCCCAGATATGAGAAGGATCTTCCTCCCATGGTGGCTCTACGGATGCGTGGAATCGCGGCAAGGGCTTGGTTGGATGATCGTAATTGGCGGCAAGGGAGTGTAAAAGGTCAAGCGAGTGTTGAGGTATCTGGGTCCTAGTTCGTGGAGAGCCTTGTGTGCGTGGGTGAGGAGACGGAACGTGACTCTCTTGTTGACGGGGAGCCAGTGCAGGTCTCTCAGGTGACCTGATATGTGGTTGTGGCGAGGTATATCTAGGATGAGTCGAGCGGAGGCGTTCTGAATGCGTTGAAGTCTATTCTGCAATTTGGCTGTGGTTCCGGCGTAGAGGGTGTTTCCGTAGTCCAGTCGGCTGCTCACAAGTGCTTGGGTGACCGTCTTCCTTGTTTCGGTGGGGATCCACCGGAAGATCTTTCGGAGCATGCGTAGGATGTTAAAGCATGATGAGGATACCTCTCTACGGACGTCAGTGCAGGAATGAGGGAGCTCCCTCCCTGCCCGAGTCCCGCTAATGCCTCTGTACCATGGGAGTTTTCCATTGTGTTGTTTGGGTTTCTTTGTTTTGGTCTCTTCTGACGTGGCATACCCAGGGCTCCTGGCGCTCTCCACACTAGCGCCAACAGACGGTGGGCGTGAGTTGCCCCTTGGCGCCCTCCGTGCGGACTATGCCATGCGCTGGGGACGCCTCTGGTATGCTGACTCCCCAATTAGATAGAGGCTCTGCCTCCATACTCACCAGACTACTATATGCCGTGTCACAAGGCACTTTTATCTGGGAGGGCCCCCAAATATCCACTCCTTTGCCCTTTGAGCGCTTTGCACTGACTGGTCCCGGGTTTTTTCCCCCCCAGAGGGAACCCCGATTATCAGGCACATATGACTTTCCTTTTGTCCTTTACTTACACATGCATACCTGACCCTTGACATCCCGCAGGTATATGCATCAGACAGCGCTGGCCTCACGGGAGCACACTGCGAGGCCTTGTTACTCTCTTTTAGGGTAAGAACTCCAAGATTGTTTCCATGTACTGGGTGCTGCATGGATAAGACTCGGCTTCACGGCTAAGATTGATTTATTTATATATTCACCACATTCTGAGATCTCCATTGAGAGATTATAGTCGTGCCATATTTAGACCGATTATGAATGACCTGTATGAATGCACTCCCTGCACGTTCCCCCCTTTTACTCCACAGTGTGGAGAGCAATATATCTAATAGTCACCTTTCACTATCTCAATGCATAATAATAATCTTGAGATATGGCTTAACTTGCTTCCCTTGTTTTTTCCTTCAACTCTTAGGTCGCTTAACTAGAGCAGGATCCCAGGCCCTCTTTTTACCAGACCCAGTGAGGTTGTATTTTCTTATTACCTTGTGTATGAACCTTCTTACCACTCCTTTTCACGTGTAGTACTTTGTTTTGGTCCTGACGAATCGCCAGATGGCGAGAAACATGTTGACCACACCAGGGGGTTGAGTTAGAGTCTGAACCTCACCACAGTCTCTAGCTCCCCTCTCACCCCCTTTTAATTAGGGAAGCAGCCACGCCAATAAAACCTATTGTAGACTGCTTATCCTTTTTAATATTCACTCACCTTGCACTGACTACACCACCTCCTATTGACTCACACACACCATCGGCAAGGAACAAAATACCTCCGTCAAAAGGGTGCCTTTCGGCACCCCGTCAGACATTGCAGCGCCGGTTTGACGAGGAGCAGTGAGCCGATGATGACACTGGACACCCTACAGTCAGGGTGTGTTCCACACCTAACGCTCTGGGTGTGTGAGGCTCTCTAGTTCCGACAGAGGAACCTCCCAGTTCCTTGACTGTATACTCCGTTTACCTCTCCACAACCCTTTTAAACCCCCCCCTTCCCTGGGGAACTTTGTATCCTTCTGTGTGCTCGAGGATACGGCGTTGACTTGTCTGGTCATCGAGAGGGAGGAGTCTAGGATGAATCCCAAGTTGCGAGCATGGTCCGTTGGTTTGGGTGCGCTGCCTAGGGCCGGAGGCCACCATGAGTCGTCCCAAGCAGAGGGGGATGATCCTAGGATGAGGACTTCCGTCTTGTCTGAGTTCAGTTTTAGGCGGCTGTTCTTCATCCACTCGGCTACGTCTTTCATCCCTTCGTGTAGGTTGGTTTTGGCAGTGGTTGGGTCTTTGGTGAGGGAGAGGATCAGCTGGATGTTGTGTGCGTAGGAGATGATGTTGAGGTTGTGTTGGCGTGTGATGGATGCGAGGGGACTCATGTAGACGTTGAAGAGGGTGGGGCTAAGCGATGATCCTTGTGGTACGCCGCATGTGACTTCGGTGGCCTCTGATCTGAAAGGGGGGAGGCCGACTCTCTGGGTTCTTCCGGCGAGGAACGAGATGATCCAATCCAATGCCTTATCTTGTATCCCGACGTTCCTGAGGCGTTGTACAAGTGTGTGGTGGCAGACCGTGTCGAATGCTGCGGAGAGGTCCAGGAGGATGAGGGCCGCTGTTTCCCCGTTGTCGAGCAGTGTCCGGATGTCGTCTGTGGCTGCGATAAGGGCAGTGTCGGTGCTGTGGTTGGCTCGGAAGCCGGACTGTGAGGGGTCGAGGGAACTGTTAGACTCAAGGAAGGCGGCGAGTTGATTGTTGACGGTCTTCTCTATGACTTTGGCGGGGAACGGGAGGAGCGAGATGGGGCGGTAGTTCTTAAGTTCGGTGGGGTCTGCGGTAGGTTTCTTCAGGAGGGCGCTGAGTCCGGCATGTTTCCAGCTTTCCGGGAAGGTAGCGGTGTGGAAGGAGCAGTTGATGATGTCCCGGAGTTGGGGGGCGATGACGGAGTCGGCCTTGTTGAAGATGTGGTGGGGGCATGGGTCGGTTGGCGATCCGGAATGGATGGAGTTCATCAATCGGGTGGTGTCTTCGGTGCTGATCGGGGTCCATGTGTGAAGGGTGGTGGTGGGGGGTTTCGGTTCAGTGGTGAGGGGAGTGGACTGGTCGCCGAAGCTGTTATGTATGTCTGCGATCTTGCTGTGGAAGAACGAGGCTAGAGAGTCACAGAGGTCTTGAGAGGGAGTGATGTCGTTGTTGCCGGCCCTGGGATTGGTGAGCTCTTTGATTGAGTTTGGTCAAAAACCTTCCATCTGGAGTGATATATGGTGGCCCCCAGAAGCCGGTGTATGTCCCACCCCGGCCAACAAGGTCAGAAACCTTGGTTTCATCATGGACAATGACCTCTCTTGCACAGCCCAAATCAACCAGGTCACGTCTTCCTGCTTTTTCACTCTGAAGGTCCTCCGGAAAATCTTGCCTTACATTCCTTTCACCCTGAGGAAAACAGTTGTGGGAGCTCTAATCCTGTCCAGGGTAGGCTACTGTAACGCCCTATACATAGGTGCCGGCGAAAAACAGCTTAACCGACTCCAGTCCATCCAAAATGCGTCGGACAGAGTTCTGATTAATCTCCCCAAACAACACCCTACTTCTAAAGCAATAGGCGAACTTCATTGGCTTCCAGTCAGGAGAAGAATTCAATTCAAGGTCTTGTGCCTGGCCCACAAATCCCTGTATGGGCAGACCTCCAAACAGCTCTCCAATCTTCTCTTACCCTACACACCTGAACGCCTACTTAGATCAAGCTCCCAAAACCTACTCCACATCCCTAGGATCAAGAGAGTCCGTTGGGGCGGCAGATCCTTCTCCCATCAAGTCCCAAAGCTTTGGAACAGTCTACCACCCTCACTGCGTTCCGAAAAGAGTATAGCCAAGTTCAGAAAGGAGCTGAAGACCTGGCTCTTTGTGCTACCCTAACTCTGCATCTTTCACCTCTCCATCTTACAGCGCCAAGACGCCTCGGCATAAGAGCGCTTTAAAAATGATTCACTCACTCACTCACTCACTTTGACAATGCTGAAGAGTTCCTTGCTGCTGTGGGCGTTGTTGTTTAGTCGGTCCCTGAATGCTGATTTCTTGGTGGTACGGATCAGCTGGTGGTGTTTGCGGGTGGCATTCTTGAGGGCAGTCATGTTTTCTGTGGTTGGGTTTCTTCGCCAAGCTTTCTCGAGGGTGCGGCAGTTCTTTTTGGAGTTCTTGAGGTCGTCGTTGAATCAGGAGGCTTTTTTGCTTCCTGGCTTGTTTGGATGGTTTTTCAAGGGTGCTAGTTCGTTAGCACAGTGGGTGATCCACTGTGTGAGATTGGTGGCTGCTTGATTTGGGTCAGTTGATATGGCGGGAGTGTTTTGGTTCAGATATGTGGTGAGCTGGTCGGTGGTAATTTTGTTCCAGCTTCTGCGGGGAACTTGTTGCGGGTGGTGGTGAGTCGTGGTCTTTCTGAAGCTGAAGTGGACGCAGCTGTGGTCTGTCCAGTGGAGACCTGTGGAGTGGTTGAAGGAGATGTGCTTGCTGGAGGAGAAGATTAGGTCCAGCGTGTGTCCGGCATAGTGGGTGGGGGTGTTCACCAGTTGTTTGAGTCCGAGATTGGCGAGGTTGTCCAGCAGGGTGGTGGTGTTGTTGTCGTTGTTGTTCTCCAGGTGGAAGTTGAGGTCCCCTAGGAGAATATAGTCATCGGAGGGGAGGGCGTGGGGGCTGATAAAGTCAGCGATGTCTTCGCTGAATTGTGTGCGGGGTCCTGGGGGTCTGTAAATGAGGGTGCCTCTGAGTGTGGTCTCGGGGTCGGTGTGTATCTGGAAGTGGAGGTGTTCGGTGGTTTTGAGGGTGTTGTCGGAGTTGGTCGAGATGCGGATGGTGTTCTTGTGGACGATGGCGATGCCTCCTCCTGTTTGGTTGATGCGGTCTCTTCGGATGATCTTGTATCCGTCCGGTATGGCTATGGCGATGTCGGGTGCTGATGAGGCGTTCATCCATGTTTCCGTGAGAAAGGCGACGTCCGGCGATGTGGTGTCGAGTAGGTTCTAAAGTCGATGGCGTGTCTGTGGACCGAGCGAGTGTTGAGCAGGATGCACTTCAGGTGGTTGTTGTTGGAACTCTGTTTGGCCTTTGTGGTTGTAGTGTGGGTTCTCATGCAGCAGAACTTGCAGGATTGGCAGGTGAAGGGTCCATGGGTGCGTCCTGGGGCGGCTTGGTTGCAGTCGTGGAGGCGACCGGTGTTGAGTGAAGTGAGGGTTGCGGCGTCGTAAGTTCGACGGGAGGGATGGCTTTTGTGGGATCCAAGGGGTTTGGTGCTGGGCGCGTTCCAGGCGCGGACGGGCGAAGACGGGCTTACCTTTGGCGCGCCTTCGGCGTGCATAGGGCGCGTCCGCTGCGCGTGATCGCTGCGCGTATGCGTCTCTGTCATAAGTGGAGAGTGGAGGGGGGCGGAGCGAGGGAGGAGCAGCTGGGAGGTGGGAGCGGGGTGGCGAGTGGGGAGGGGAGCGGTCAAGCTGGAGGGAGCGGGGGTGGGGCCGGATCAGCGGCAGGGAGCACGGCGGAGGACGGAGCAAAACCAAATGCAGGCACAATAATTACAGGGGCAATACAATTACAGCTCAATACTACAATTACAGCTCAATACAAAGCAGGGGCACGAATACAAGCTCAAGCTCAATACAAAGCAGGGGCAGGAATGCAAGCTCAATACTTATCAGCGATGGTGCGGGAGGAGCGACCGGCTCTGACCAGGTCAGGTCGTGTCACAGGTCCCCACTTCGACGATCACTTCTTTTGGTTCCAGTGGGAGGGAGGAGCAGCTGGGTGGCGGAAGCGGGGTGGCGAGTGGGGAGGGGAGCGGTCAATCTGGAGGGAGCGGGGGTGGGGCCGGATCAGCGGCAGGGAGCGCGGCGGAGGACGGAGCAAAACCAAATGCAGGCACAATAATTACAGGGGCAATACAATTACAGCTCAATACTACAATTACAGCTCAATACAAAGCAGGGGCACGAATACAAGCTCAAGCTCAATACAAAGCAGGGGCAGGAATGCAAGCTCAATACTCATCAGCGATGGTGCGGGAGGAGCGACCGGCTCTGACCAGGTCAGGTGGATGAGATGGAGGAAATGGTGTCCACAGTCATCAGTGTGGAGACGGTGGCAGCAGTTGGGGACCGGACACTGCTCAACATGACCTGACACAACAGCAACAGGGGGAGTACCAGGTAGGGACTGGGGAGACGGGGGAGAAGGACACAGTGGCACACGTGCACGATTAAGTATAGCATAGTGAACACCCACAATGACCCTGGATCATGTCCCTGATCCCCTTGGCCCACTGCTGCAACCTAGAAACAGCAAGTAGGCCCTGTCGACTATGTGCTCAGAGGGGGCCCTTCACACACATCACCAATTTCACAACCAACCCATGCACATGTGCCAAACCCAGCAAAGCTGCGTGTCTGTGAGCAACACTGAGAATGCAAGTGGCACTGCATGATGATTAGAAATGCTGCAGTCAATAGATCATGACATGTTGCATGCCACGACACTGAGGTGGGTGAGTGTGGACCACATCTATAAAGGAGAAGGTCACACCCTGACACACCCAAGTGCACAAACAACCCCTGACATCAACAACACATCTGCAGACAAACCATGCACAAGAGTCCCAAATCCCACCAAGTGCCCAATGTACCCAAGTATGCAACATCTCAGCACTGTATAAGCATAGAAGGCACAGGCACACCGCCTGAAAGGGATCAGTGGCAGCAAAATCTGAGATGCAGGGGCAACTCTCCCACAATGCAGCACACACACATAACATGCAGAGCACATCCACATTGACAACAATGTGGCAAAAACTGCAACACGTTCACAACAGAACAGAGGACACAACTGCTGCCACTTGTGTGTAGAAACTGGCCAATCACATTAGCATAGCAGGAGAATGCACAGGTACAAACACACATCTGTGATGTTGACTGAATGTCCACTGTCCCACATCAAATAGGCAGCTCCTCCCAAACAATCACAATGTACATTGTCATGCAGTCTGTATGTAAACTTGGACAATGCGTCAATATACATGTGAACACAATGTAAAACTGCATCTGCCCTTCACATTGCAGAGGGAAAATCAACGCCTCCTGCAGAGCAGACCAAACACCTCTTCACTGATGACGAAGAGGACCTACCCAACATCGACACCGATGCCCTCCAACAGCTCATGGATAGCATCGGTACCCCACCTCCAGGAGCAGGGCAACTGCATCGAGGAGACCTCACCCCCTGCACAGACCACACAGCAGGAAGCACCCACCTTCACGACTGCTTCCCAGGACCCCCACGAACCATACATGGCCTTCCAACGCGATGTGTTGGGGTACCTGGAGAAGATGGCTAAACAGGTGCGAGTGGAGTTCAACCTCAGGTCAGCCAAACTAGATGCCATCTGTGAGTGTCTAAGTCCCATCAGGGACCACTCACAGTCCCTAATGGACACCCACAGTCGGCCCCATGCTCTCCAACAATCCATGGCTCACATCACTGGAGTCCTGAATCTGAGACAAGAACAACTGTATAGTCATAGTGGCTCCAGTGATGTCAGCCGCGAGTTGGGACACATGCAAAGGATCATGGAGAACATGGAGCTGAAGCAGGCAGAAAGAATGGCTGCCATGGCTGCACACAAGCAAGAGGTAGCTGGGTTCTTCCATGCCCTGCTTTCCCTCATCATGGCATTGCTGCCACAAGGCCGGGTGCAGATGAATGCTGCTGCTACCACTCCATCCACATCTCTGCCCCCTGAAGTGTCAGTGCCACACGGTGCAGCAGACATTCAACCTCCAGCCCCTGATGTGTCAGTGCTACACCCTGCTGCAGACAAAACAACACCAACCACATGTGAGGCACATGAGACATCAGAGGATGAAGATGCGGATGATTCTGCCTTAGTGGGAAGAAGAAAGCGGTAGCATTCATCTCTGCCATACGGCCTGTTTCTGCTTGGTTCTGCCCTCTGCATCATCACCTTCTGCTGTGCCCCAAGACACTCTGTGACCCTCACCTTGGACCTCGACATGGACTGCGATATTCTTTTTGGATACCAATGACACAGTAATCAGACAGCGGCCTGAACTCTTCCTCTTCCGATGAACTTGTCATTCGCTGAAGGACTCTTGCTGGCCCTCCACGGGCCAACAATGTAGTGGGGTTTTCATGGCCTTGTACTGCTCCAGCTACAACACTCCACTGAATGTGAATCAAACATTCAAATTCCCACATATGAGGCATGTCTATGATCATTCAAGTATGAAAGTACGGATGAATGTAGGGTCAGTGATTCCCCCTTACGTCCATGTTGCTCATGTTGCAGGACTTGAGTCACAGGGTGACACATTGCCGATTGCGGTCCAGGAGTTGACGTGTGTGGTATGTTAAGTTGGTACTTACCGTCGAGCAGTGCATTTCCATAGGTGCCAACCTCAAAGCGCTGGTTGGTGATGGACTTGCGGAAGATGTAGAATCTTGCACACTGCCTAGGAAGTTTGCGGCGACATTGGTGAACATGCCCCGGTGGTCCAGTTTTGCATGCACATTGATGGAATGCGTGTGGTTTCTGTTGCGATGATTGTGTGCAGTGTTGGTAGGGTGCACCAGTTGTTTATGTGTGCAGTCAATTGCCCCCAACACATGCAGGATGGCAGCTAGGGCGTAGTTCCACTTGCTTGCTCTCCAGCTGTTCCTGCGCAGTGTGGGGGAAGTGAAGGTGCATGGGTATCAAGCTGATACAAACAGTGATGCCTACAGGTATGATAAATCTTGCATATTAAGACCTTACCAGAATTTTGTGTGGTCGTAACCTTCCTTTTCTTTCCAACAAAGGTTACGACCACACAAACTTCTGTTACGGTCTTTTTCTGCAGGACTTATTATACCTGTAAGAATTCTGGTCTGTCCAAGTGCAATACACTGCACCAGATTATGTTTGTGACTATACGGATGCTTGACCATTGTCAACATTTGTCCAACAGGTTTCTGAATACTGCTTTTCGGAATATGGAATTGTACTGGGGAGTTCCCGCAGCATATGCAGGGAATTGAATCCACACGTTGCCCTGATGAAGTTCCCCATTGGGAATGGAACGCATTGGTTGAGCTTTTCGTATTTTTGATTTATGTATTTGTAATAAAGAACTGTTTTTACACTACTGATGACTACTAGACTTTATGACCTGATGCACCCCATTTCAGTAACTACAATCTTGGATCTGGAGCACAGAGGCATCAAGCAACTGCTGGCGTTGGGGTTGGTTGTGCAGGAACACTATGACTTGGAACTGGCGTGTGGACCGGGTACAGGGGCCCGCCGTTGCTTTTGTGGACATGCATCCAAGACATGTGTGTGGAAGTGTGATAGGGCTGGCTGTGAGACTCCTCCGACTCTGGCAGTTCTTGGCTGGAAGGTACCAGAAGCCAACAAGTGCAGCACATCCAGCAGCTTTGTCTGCGGAGGGATGTTGGTTCTCTGCTGTGTTGGTACCATCAGCCTGTAGGCAATGTGGGTCAGGATGCGGAGGATGGGGGAGTCAAGGGGTGGGGTCCTGGGGGTAGTGGAGGTGGGTGTTGTGGGCCTCTTGGGTCTCCAGGCTGCATGATCATTCTCCTCATGGCAGCTGTTGGACTTCAGATGTGGCTCTGGACTGGGCTCCCTTTCATACTGCAGATTGTCGTCTTGCTTAACACCAGTAAAAGGCAGGTGTTAAATCCCTGCTGCTAACGCACCTTATGCCAGTTTTTGGATCGCATCGCAGATCTGGCTGGTCGTTGAGAATATCGCGAAGTGGTGTTTTTGTGTGTTTTTGCACGGGAACGCCTACTCTGCATTTCATTAGCGTTAGTTGTCGTTCTCATCCGTTGCAAGGTTTTTTGCGGCAGCTATTGCTGGAAAACTGGTGATATCGGCAGTTTGCACCAGCCTGGGAATAGGGCGATAAATCTATTGCCACTTTTGCTGCACTAAAGTACCGATAAATCGGCATAGAGTCCTTGAGAGTTTGCCCCTATGAGACTCATAATGCTGCCACAAGATATAATATGTTTGGCTGGCCTTCAGGCGGCCTTTCCACCTTCATCAAACATGCTCAGAAAATAGTGGCCAAAGCACTGTCCATTAAGTCGAAACGCTCTTCAAGGCATGCTGCATCAAATGCATAAAGTTTAATTCACAACCTCTACGCCAGCTGCTAATCAACTATTACATCAATCCAGCACCAATCCAGAAGTAACAGGCCCTGGGCTTTTTAGCAAATACTATTGACGAGCTGCTGAATATTACAAGTTGCACCAGGCAATTATAGCGGGGGACTTGAACACCAAGGATTTTGGAAAAACATACATTTTCTAGAGTCACCAGCGATGGCTACACCCCTACATGCTCTCCATGTTAACCATCACTTTTCCTCGTCCCAAACCATAAAAGAATCCAGCTCTCCCTTATGGTGCCCGAAACTCACCTTCAGGAACATTTCCATAATAGATGATGGTTTTTAGCGAAGGGCTGGCTCCCGCTCTTCATGCTTCTGAAATCGATGATAGGGAGGAAAGCGATCACAGCCCCTACGCACAACATTGCATCTAGTTTCTACAAACTCACCATCCATACCTTCACTGGGGGAACCTAAAGGGGCTGAGTGCCATAAAGTTCTACATAGAATTAAATGGTTGATTAAACAGGGGACACACTTTCAGCCTGGCTAGAAAAAAGAAAGACAGCCAATCAGTCCTAAAACTGCATCAGGATCCTGGGCTTTGTGGTGGACCACCACAAGGAGGTGGGCAATGGTCAGCTGAAATCCTTGTGTCTGTTACCATCTACTCAGATCCCTCGCTATTCCAAGGAAATAAGTGAAAGCAAGTGGGCCCTCAGCCGGGCTCTAGCCGCAAGAGGAGAAGAGGTTTTAAATTAGGAAACAATCAAACCATAACCCAGCTTAAGGTAACCTACAAGAAGAAAGTATGGCAACACAAAAATAAACCTAGGGAGGCAGCGTGGCTAAAAATGTTCCCTTTATTAAAAGATAAATCCATTCCAGACAATGAAGCGACATAAACCGTGTTGGTAATTCAGGGCCCATCAAAGAAAATGGGGGCATAGCAGCAACAGCCGGCGATAATTACCGCCAAGCGCAAGGATAATTATCGTCGGCTATCGCTGGATTTTATCGCAGAGATAGTGCGCTATCAGCAACGCTTATCTCCAATGCAATAAAAAATCCAGCGATAGCTGCAAAATGTGCGATTATCGCTAGAAATCCAGTGATAATTCAACAGTGATAGGAAAATCCTTGTAGGTAGGGCAGGGTGGTCTCATCCTTATAATCCACCACCCATAGACTATAACGGTTTAGTCAGTTTAAAAGCAGGCGTACTGAAACCTGCGATAAGCCCGGTTAGCGCTACTTTTATCGTCGCTATGCAGGTTAGCATGCAGCTTGATAATTGGAGAAATGTCTGTTAACGAAATTTCCCCGTTATTTTAGTCAGTTACGGCCACTTTGCATGTCATTAACGTTGCAAAGCTGGGCATTGAGGGAACGGGCACAGAGGCATAGGAACACGCGCTAGTATGTCATTGCTGATAGTGCGATAAAATTATCACTGCTTTTCGCCCAAAAACGGACACTAAAGCGGCGATAATTTTATCACGGGGCCTTGATAATATGCCCCATGGAGTGGCAGAAAGGGATTGTATTAGTCAAGTGAATTTACTATATACAATTGACCAAGAAAATAGAGTAGCTCCCTCGACATTTTGCCCAACCCCCGATCCTGGGGTCCAACAGGGCGCATTAATCACAGAATGTAAAGACTATGAGGAACGACAGGGCACCCTGGCCTCACGGGATTCTGGTGGACATGTTCAAAATAGCACAAGAATGTTGGCAGACAATACTACTCTTCATCTATGCGTTTGTAACAAACCCTGTTCTACGGACCTGGTTGGAGGCATTCCTGTCCCTTCTGCTCGTCGTCGCTGTGGGGCGTTGTGTGGCGGACTGGTCATCCTTGAGCCCCTAGTGCACCGGCAGGGCTGCGAGCAGTCTAGCAGGGACTCCATTGCCCAGGAGTCCCTGCGTGTTCCACCTGTGGACGCTCTCCCTGCCGGCCACGCCCCCTGACATTGGCTAAAGCTGTTTCTTTTCCGCCTTCCAGCGGGAAACCCTGTTCTACGGACCTGGTTGGAGGCATTCCTGTCCCTTCTGCTCGTCGTCGCTGGAGAAGCCCACAGCTTGCCGGACCCGCTGCGCGGGTCCCGCTGCGTTGCAGCCACCATGGGGCGTTGTGTGGCAGACTGGTCATCCTTGAGCCCCTAGTGCACTGGCAGGGCTGCGAGCAGTCTAGCAGGGACTCCATTGCCCAGGAGTCCCTGCGTGTTCCACCTGTGGACGCTCTCCCTGCCGGCCACGCCCCCTGACATTGGCTAAAGCAGTTCCTTTTCCGCCTTCCAGCGGGAAACCCTGTTCTACGGACCTGGTTGGAGGCATTCCTGTCCCTTCTGCTCGTCGTCGCTGGAGAAGCCCACAGCTTGCCGGACCCGCTGCGCGGGTCCCGCTGCGTTGCAGCCACCGTGGGGCGTTGTGTGGCGGACTGGTCATCCTTGAGCCCCTAGTGCACCGGCAGGGCTGCGAGCAGTCTAGCAGGGACTCCATTGCCCAGGAGTCCCTGCGTGTTCCACCTATGGACGCTCTCCCTGCCGGCCACGCCCCCTGACATTGGCTAAAGCTGTTCCTTTTCCGCCTTCCAGCGGGAAACCCTGCTCTACGGACCTGGTTGGAGGCATTCCTGTCCCTTCTGCTCGTCGTCGCTGGAGAAGCCCACAGCTTGCCGGACCCGCTGCGCGGGTCCCGCTGTGTTGCAGCCACCGTGGGGCGTTGTGTGGCGGACTGGTCATCCTTGAGCCACTAGTGCACCGGCAGGGCTGCGAGCAGTCTTGCAGGGACTCCATTGCCCAGGAGTCCCTGCGTGTTCCACCTGTGGACGCTCTCCCTGCCGGCCACGCCCCCTGCCCTGTCCTATCCTAACCATACATAAGAGGGCGGAGCAACCGCTGCGCGGTAGCGCTCGGGAGCGACCGGGGAGAAGACCGGGCAAAGAGCGGGCCGTTTGAGGCCGTTCGAGTACGGAGAGGACTGGACTGGCCCAACCCCTTGTGCCCCACCCTCGGCCATCTGGTTTATATCTTTTGTTCTTTTATTGTATATTAGGGGTGTTTTCTATATTGTTAGATATGTGTACCCGGGCAACACGTAGTAGGGCTACTAAGGGTGGGCTGCAAACAAATGGCCCAATGGATGATTTTATCACCCGTACTAACTTAGCCATTGATAAAGAAATATCTAAATTGCAGACTCGTGTCTCTTTGGATTTGGCCGCTGCTAGGAAATTGTCACTGGACTTTGCAAATTCAAAAAAATCCTCTTTGGGACACATAGCAACTGCTGTAACTCCAGAGCGCACGGCCATCCCGCACTGCATAACTACACAGGCATATGTTCACTATAGTCCAACCACACTCACTTCACCTCTATCCATGTGTCCCGCATCTCTGTCTGATAACCAGAACTTATCTTCTGCCACTTCCAGCCAGCTAGCCACTAATTCCCCCTCCTTGATGACTTTTGGGATACCTGTATCTAATAACACCAAAGGTAAACTACCTAAAAGGAAACGCAATTCTAGGTCTGCTTACTCTCGTAAGAAATCCAAAATTGCTGTGGCATACCAGTTCAATGTGGGAAGCGCACCTGTGACTAATGCTATAGGAAGGTGTGCCTCTCCGATTGAGGCGCTCACAGAGGTAGCTGAAGAGGGAATTGCCTCTGTATCTGTTAACACAATTTTTGAGGGTGATGGTAAACATTCTGAGGGACACGTAGAGAGGGATGGCGAATTTATAGGCGTGGTTTGGGAAACACTAAAGAAGCTTCTTTCTCCCTTAGACTTGAGATTATCACGCATTGAAAATAATTTGTTGGAGATGGAGAAGAGCATTATAGCTCTGGCTACTCTTGGCTTGCGTGGATTAGAACATCAAGGTCTCTTAGAGAAAGATCCAGCCCCACACGCTGTACTCTCGCCATCTCCATTACAAGCTATAGCACGGCCAGTTCCCAAACCACGAACCTTAGGTGTGGATCGAACAATCGTTGACCTTACATCTACACAACTGAAGCTCCCCATCTCCCAACCTCCTGTAAAATCCAATGCTAGCGCTCCCCTAAGACCAAATGCCAGCAAAGCTGTTCACCAACCAACCCAGGGCCCACGTAGTAAGAACAATTTTCGAGGGGGTTACATTGATCTCCCTCCGTAGGCTAATGAGTATGTGGTTGTGTTGACGGGGGTTCCCCAGCTTGGAAATGACCAGCACGAGACCGATTGGTCTCTGAAGAACAAGACCATGCACTGGCTCAACGTGAATAGACCAATTCCAAACGGTCGGAGAAGCAGAGTCCTAATGGTTCGTCGAGTTCCATGGGTGGGTCCCTCATGGAAATCTAGCCCGGGGGACTGTATAGTGGTAACATTTGAGGATTCCTATACGGCGCACCACATTTGTTCATGGGCTATTGATGGCGAAGGATTACCTATTGTACCTAGGCCACTGTCTTTTTTCTATCCCCCACGCAGTACGCACACGCAGGATGGCGACTGGTCTCTGGTACGCCATCGGCCACGGAGGGGGCTCTCAAACAAAGACAAAGATCGAGATCTATCAAGACGCTGGCTAGGGCTCCCTACTATGAATAGGTTCGGTTGCCTCGAGGATGTTGACTGACGCCCAAGGCTATCTGTTTCTCCAGTGCCTAAAAAGGCCCTCTTATGCTTGGGGTCCTGAAATTACTTATCTCTGTCGTCTGATTCTGAGGACACCAATCCTACCACATTTACACAATCTATGTTATATCCCCCACAAACAGAGGGGGCTTTGAGCTCCTCAAATAATTTAGGAACCCAAGCAGCAGTTCAGGATCTAGATGTTTCTCCTATGATACCTGTGTCACCCCATCGAATGGCCCCACCGGATGGCATGCGACCCAACATAACCAGGGCCGTCTTCCGATCCCACAATGAGCCCCCCCAAAGACAAAATATCGCTGTTCCAACAGCGCCAGGAATAGAGCCTGATCCTGCTACATTGGCTAGGTTGCCGAGAGAGGTTACCCCTGGTAGAATTCAGATAAAGATCCTAAGTTGGAACGTGGCAGGGCTCGCCCGTAACTTTGACATTCCAGAGTGGAATTCTTTTTTGGATCCTTTTAGCATCTGTCTCCTACAGGAAACCTGGTGCCTTGAACCTAGACACAGGGTAGGCTTTACAACCTACTTCGTTCCAGCCACTCAACAACCAGGTAGCAAAGGTCGCCCGTCTGGCAGCCTACTCATTTGGGTCAGTATCGCTCTGGGTCTTAGTGTTAATCATAAACCCACCCAATCCCCCGATCTCCAGAGACTAACTATACAGTGCCAGGGGGGCAGGAAGTTAGAAGTATTTAACCTCTATCTAAGGGGGGCCAGAGGAGGGGTATCAATGTTATTTTCAACAGGACTAAATAGTGAACTTGAATCCTGTAACATTGACTCCTATGTAATCCTTGCAGGCGATTTTAACTGCTGCTTCGAGCCTCTGGCAAGTGAGGATATACTAGACAATTGGGAAGATGACACAAGGAGAGGTATCCCCACGCTCGCCTTAGACCCGATCCAAAAATGGACGCAGAGTGCAATTGATATTAATTCTCTCTGTATGGAACACGCCCTGAGAGCAACTAATGGGCGCTCCAACGCACACCTACAATAGGCTGGGACATACCTCTAGAATAGATTACATCATGCTGAATTACAATGTATGGCCTTTCCACCAAGATATGGAAGTCATATCTTCTTGTGATAGTGATCATAATCCCTTGTCTCTAACTCTTACTCCACCGTGGCAGGTCGGGAACCAGGTCAAGGCCACCTCTGCATGGAAATCATCCCATGAACTTGTTCCCTCCAATTGTGGTAGGCGGCTAAAATGGGCCAAAGTAGCAGCGGATGAGGGTAGGATGGAACAAGCGAAGACTATAATGGTAGCTATGAGGTCGAGGTTAGATGCTCTGGAAAACACCAACCTTACTGCCCTAGCGACCTTTACAGAAACCATCTCGGCCCTAAGTGAATTGTTTATCATTCCGCAAAATAGGGTAAGGGCCGGGATGAGAAGTGTCCCTAAGGCGAGAGACAAATGGTATTCTTCAGAATGTCGGGTCGCAAAAACGGATCTCATTCTTGCTGTGAAATCTAAAGATCCAGGGAAAATTAGACTTGCCAGGAAATTATATAAAAAAACTATAGTTTTGGCTAAGGAAGCACATGATTTCACTTTTTGGAGTGACCTAATGAAGGCGAGTTTTGAGAAAGACTCTAAGGGGTTTTGGGATCTGATGAGAGCCAGGGATAAGCCCATTGATGTACAACTGACCTGTAACATCTCAGGGGAGGCTTGGTTTGCCCACTTCTCTAAGCTATATTCTATCCCCTTAGGTGTATTACAACCTAGCACGGATTCCCTACCGAGATTGCCGGTTACCATCGCAATTAATGATTACCCCTTTAGTGTCAAGGAAGTAGAAGGGGCAATTAGGTCCCTTGTTATAAACAAAGCTGCTGGCCCGGATGGCATTCCTGGCGATCTGTTGAAGGAAAACGCACGCGAGTGGAGTAGACTAATTGCTTCACTCCTGAATGAGGCTGTTTTGGGAGGCTGCCTACCTGACTCTTGGAGGGGTGCTGAGGTCGTCCCGATTTTTAAGAAAGGCTGTCGGGACGACCCAGCCAATTACCGTCCAATCAGTCTGCTCGACTCAACACAAAAGGTAGCAGGCAAAGTAATCTTAGGCAGGATCCTTCATTGGGCTGACGAAAATCAGGTACTATCAGATTTCCAGGCTGGATTTAGGTCAGGAATGGGTACAATTGAGCAGACATTTCGCTTACTAATGTTGTATTGGAAAGTGGTCGTATTGGGCAAGGGTAGTTTGTATCTAATTTTCATCGATTTACGGACTGCCTTTGACCTGGTCCCACGAGCCCATCTGTGGAATGTCCTGGAAGGGTTGTGTATTCCCCCTTACTTGTTGGGTTTGCTTATCAAGTTCCACGAACGCAACTTTGCTCAGATTAGGTGGGGTGATCAGGGGCAAAAAACATCTTGCATTCCTGTAGATAGGGGTGTCCGCCAGGGATGTGTGCTAGCCCCCACTCTGTTTTCGCTCTACGTAAACGGAGTGGTTGAGCATCTTCTTCAACAACCAACAGATGCACCCTCCCTGGCCGGTAGGAAAATACCTACGCTCCTATTTGCAGATGACACCCTCCTAATCTCAAAGACTCCTGCTGGCATCCAAAAGTTGCTTTCTAGCTTCAAGGACTTTTGTGACATCAAGGGACTAGCTATTAATATAAGCAAAACCAAATTTCTTGTCCTAAACCCTCCCAGGAAATCCATTATCCCCCCTGTCTTAGATTCTGTCCCCCTTGATAGGGTCAAGGAGTTTGACTATTTGGGCATAAGACTTTGTGACTCCATGAACTGGAAGGCCCATCATCAAAAAATCTTTTTGACTCATAAGAGGGTTACAGGGGCCCTGCTAAAAGAACAACGCGCCTCATCCCTTAAACCCATTGGGGCGCTATTAGATATATACAGGGCAAGGGTGGTGAGCGCTGCATTGTATGGTGCGGAATTGTGGGGTGTACAGAGAGTTAACACCTTAACTCACCTCGAAAACAACTTTCATAAGGATCTTATGAAGTTGCCACACAGTACCCTCACACTCCCTCTCCTGCTTGATGCAGGCACACGCCCAATAAGTGAGCAAGCTAGGCTACGTCCCCTCTTATTATGGGCCCGGATTTGGAATGTTCCAGAATTATGCAGCTATGCTGATGCCTTAAGAGAACTCCTTGCTTTTCCGGGGTGGCACAAGGTCGGCTGGCTTAGGGAAGTCAAGCGGCTTCTCTATGAATTGGGCTTAGGAGACGCCTGGGTCAACAGAACAGCCCC
This sequence comes from Lissotriton helveticus, assembly GCF_964261635.1. Classification (NCBI taxonomy): domain Eukaryota; kingdom Metazoa; phylum Chordata; class Amphibia; order Caudata; family Salamandridae; genus Lissotriton; species Lissotriton helveticus. The sequence goes on along the minus strand of NC_136071.1, from coordinate 1,200,118,829 downwards.
ATCAAAGGAGGTCCTCAAGAAATTATACTGGGCTTGGGTGACGAATGTGAGAATGAGCAACTCCAATCTTTGTAGATCAGCTGTAGAGTTTCTAGCTATTAAGGAGCTCCCTTACAGAGAACCCTACCTGGACTTGATTCATAACCCGTGGGACAGATCATTGTACTTTAGATTTAGGGTGGGAGTTCTTCCTTTAGGGCAGCTAACCTCCAGTTGGAAGCCTCTGTTGCAAACCATACCATACTGCCCTTTTTGTGAATTAAAGGTTGAGTCCACTGCCCACCTGTTGTTTGAGTGTCCCGCATATGTAGCTCCCAGGTCCCGATGGCTGAAACCACTATGTAGGAGCCTTGGTACTAGATCACATCTGGAGGCTCTACGTATATTACGATCGGATGCTCGTCCTTTGTTCGCCTGCTGTCTGGCTAAATTCCTGGGCTGGGCTTGGCGGTTAAGAACTGCACAGAAATTTTTACTCCAATAAAATGTTCTGGTGGAATCTTCATCTACTCTGTTTTTGTGTCAGGCAAATAGTTTATTTTATGGCTTATTATTGCCTTTGTAGATTTTATATAATGTGTATTGTGAGATTTTTATGTATTTTTATTACTGTTGTATTGTAATGCTTTTATGATATGTAAATATATCGAAATAAAGCTATCCAACCAACTAATACCGGCGTCCTTGAGGGGCTCAATTCTCTTCCCACACATAACAAGGGCGACCGTCCAACCATCTCGCTCTCTTATAGCTGGAAGTAAAGGCTTCACACGCGTCCTTTTAAAAGAGCTAAGAACATGGGCAGCGGATAAAGGAATTCTCCCGTTGCATCAATCGGGCTTTCGGCCGGACAGCTCTATAATGGACAACTTCCTAGTCCTGGCATCTTTCAACACAAGCCGTTAGGAGGAAGCAACCCCCTCTTTTCTGCTGCTTCATTGATTATAGCACCGCCTTCGATAAGGTGGATCGGGGTGGGCTAAGGGGCAAGCGAACCACATGGGTGATTCCATCACAGCTCCTCAGGGCGATTACATCACTATACCAAGGCACATGGGCCAGGGTAAAAACAATCCCTACTACAGTTACAGCAAGACTGTCCCAACAACGGTCTCAAACAGGGCTGTGTCCTCACCCCCTCCTTTTAAGCCTTTATCCTGCAGGCATGGGAGCAGCCCTGGAAGGAGCCAGCTTAGTTACTCCACGGCTGGGAAGGCTGCATGTCTCAATCTTGCAGCGTGCTGATGATTCTGCCATCATGGACCACAACGGGGTGGGTCTAAAGAGAGCCCTCAAAGCACGTCACTGCTACTGTTTAGCAAGCAACCTGCACGTGAAGCAGAACAAGACTAAAGTTATTGTATTTAGTAAACTCTACTGGCTCCTCAGCAGGGCAGAAGATCAAGGCTGAGGCTGGCATTGTGCCCTGGGAGGCCTGACCTCGCAGGACAGGGGGACCTAATAAAGTATTATCTCAGGCTCCTGCGGCCCCTGAGTCTTCACTCAAACACCACCTGAGAGCGGATGTATGTCATTACCACGCATGCTTTTACAATGCGTGCCTTTACCACGCAACTTTTACAACGGAAGTCGTTACAACGGCTTGCGTTGGGGGGTGCTGGATAGTGAATAGTTTAATTTTCTATTCCAACTCCAGTCCCCGTGGATAGTAGGGAAGGTTTTGGATAGTAAATTAAACTATTCCCTATCCTAGAGCGCCCCCCAGCGCAAGTCGTTGTAACGACTTTCGTTGTAAAAGTTGCGTGGTAAAGGTACTGCGTTGTAAAAGTTGCGCTGTAAATGCTGTTCCCCGGCAGCAATCTTTGACAAGGTAGCAACCCAGTAGCAACTACACTTAGCAACTGCAATAAGCTCCTTGAAGATCAGGACAGAAAGCCTGCACATGCGAGACATCCCATTCTCAGCCCGGGAAAGAGTTGTGAATAGGCAATTCATTTTTATCACCTCTTTCGTACAAAATATTGGGAGTCTTTGGTATAACCCGTTGGCAAAGGCACTGAACAAATCAATGAACCAGGACAGGCACAGCCATATTTTCAACTTGCACTCTCTGCCCAGGTCCACAAGAAAATCCTCTAAATGAGGATAATGGCCTTGCCAATTGCAGATTTCAATCCCACCTGGGCCAATCAGAAGAAAGCAATCCCTCGCAGGCTATGCAAATATTTCAAAGAATCTTGGCTTCATCTCTTGTGCTGTTGCTCCAGGCTGGTCGAGGAATGACATCGCCTGCTCCTTCTTTTGGCTGAAAGGTGTTAAGTGCTGAAGGAAGGCATAGGATTTGTGTTTTATTGAAAACATTCCCCAGTTCCTAACCAGATTGGTGAAGTTCACCAGTCTTATTTACCACTCAGTAGTTGAAGCAGCAACAACAGTGACTGTCCATACTACATAGGTCTTGCACTCCGCAATTAGCCTATAGGAGCTGTGTCAATCCGGAACTGATCATTGCGTGGGGCACGTGAAGAGCGTCACATGGTCACGTGGCCCTGAACGTGACAACCGCCGACTTGGAACCGCCACTCACCCAAGGAATCCTCCAAACTTCAGGTGAGTGAGATCTTACCAGTTACCCTCCAAACATCTTGTGGCGACCAGTCGTGTGCAGCTCGCGCCCAAACAGTAGTAGGACCAATGAACTATTATAAGGCACTTTGCACTTAAAATGCCCAGGAGACCAGTCGTGTGCAGCTTGCGCCCAGACAGCAGGAGGACTAATAAGCTTGCAGCAGGCGCAGCACACTTCACTCTCTTACACCTGCAACCTCGGATACTGCTATTTCCGTGGCACCTGGTCTGGAGAGCAGAAGATAAGGATACCAAATTAACACCTTGGCTGCTAAGGGGTTTTCCCGTCCTGCGCTGAAGCTTCTTGATTCCCATTATACATGACGAGTTCACCTTGTCATTAGCATCCAAGTGGTTAAATTTCAATATCCTACATTTGGGGCCCTAACAGCAGGAGGATCAAGAAGCGTGTACTAGGCACACTGCACTTTATACTCTCATCCTTGTAACTTTGGACAGTGTTGTTTTAAAGTCCACCGTGTTAACTCTTATTGCCTAGTATCTTTGCCAAGTTTTAATACCGGTGGAATGAATTAATTTGCACTCTCTTTTAAAATGTTTTATGATATCCCCCTGGTTGTAACATTAATGATTTTATCTTTATTTGATGAAATAGTCATGACATTGAATGATTTTTATTAATTAAACATGAATATACTTTCCAACTTTCAAGGTCTCTGTAACCTTTGTTTCTTTCAGTGATTTTCTATAGTTTTTTAAGTTGCAGTCTTGTTTGCAGAGTGGTGGAGAAAGGGGGCTGGGCGTACGACCAGCTCTCAGGAATCCTGCTGTGTAGGATGAATGTATGACATTACTTTGCATACATTCACAACGCAGTACTATACATAGCGTTCATTACAACGCAAGGCTTTACAACGACTTGCGCTGGAGGGAGCTGGACTTAGGAATAGTATGATTTACTATTCTAACTTTCTACGTACAGTAGGGAAGGTGTTGGAAGAGTAAATCATACTATTCCTTAGGTTAGAGCACCATCCAGCGCAAGTCGTTGTAACGACTTGCGTTGTAATGACCGCGATGTAAAGACATTGCGATGCAATGACCGCGTTGTAATGGATATCTCCTGTGTAGCACTTACAGGAGGTACCAGGAGGGCTTCTTGGCCCCCCGAGGTCCCTTAGGACTAAAGTGAACTTCATCCCCCAACCAGTAGTGCACCAGGAGGTGTGTTTGCAGAGTGGTGGAAAAAGGGGGCGTGGCCTCTGAAGACCTCTTACCAATCCTGCTGTGTGGGACTTATTGGAGATAACAGAAGGGGTAGTTGGCCCCCAAGGATGATAGGATTTTCTCTCTGGTGGCCATCTTGGGATGCAGTATGCTCAAGTGAAATAGCTTTCAGTTTTCCATTTCAAATCCATCAAGATGGCGTTCAGATGTGCCACACCTGAGCCGTAAATTCAGAAAGTTAGCACTTCAGTTGCTCATCAGAACACTGTAGTAAACTGCTAATCACCAGGGAGTTAACTGGCAATCTACTGATGGTGTTGAAAGTGCATATTTCAGTCTGCATGTCGCAGTGCTTTAATGAAATTGAAGAGGAAGATATTAGAAAACTCACTTAAAACGTGTCCTAATTTTTCTTTCTACAGCACTAACTATAATTTCTACGACAAACTGAACCCCCCAATTTGTTCCTTACTGCATTGCATGTTTTAAGTTCTATTGGTTTGATTCAATCAACATTACTTCAAGTGTGCCATAGTTTTGTCATAGGTAAGACTGTTAGCGCTCTAGTTATTCTTTAGCACACTCTGGGAGGCTGCAGTAGAACACACAGGAATCAGCTCACAGGCTGCTCCTGTTAGAAGAACATGTTTGACTGAGAATGTCAGACTTCCTTTTCATATGGCTGAGAAAGATAGTATCAATTCACAGACAATATGCCCTGCACTTTAGTTTCTGGAGCACCTTCCATAACTTCTGTGGGAAAATCATGAGAAAACAGTTTTCTCTCAAACATGATTCATGAAATCCGAGCAGAAGACGTTTTCACAGTGTAAAATCACGGTAGCAACAAATGATGTATATTGTAACTAAAATCGGTTATCACCTTTTATACAGTCTCCTTTTTGTGACCCTCAAAACCTGCCACTCACTGGAGTGCATTTCAATGGGCTGCTATCATGTGTATTGGTCCCAAGACGGCTGCCAGCACTTCCTGGTTGAAGTGCTACAGACAATCAGATCTCACCATGAAATTTGTGCTTAGGCTCCCCCAAATATACATATTTGGATTTCTTTTAATATCTCCCAAACTACTGAACGGATTTACACCAAATAACAAAAAGAGTAATTTGTGGAATAAAATCTACCTTTCTGCCAAATGTGGTGTCATTCCGTCCAGTGGTTTGGGCTGAAGTCATGTCTAAAGACTATGGCAATTAACATGGGGAAACACACTTTTTTGCCCCCCCCCCCTTTTTTTTCAGCCCCTGCTTGACAGATCACCCTGAAAATTTTCATTATAGAAAAACGGGCACACTTTTTTGGAGACATTTTGTGAAGGTTCGTCAAACAGCGCCAAAGATAGCGATTCTCCTATGGAAACTAGGGGCCAGATGTAGGTCGGTCGGTAACGGCCGAAAATCGGTATTTTCGGCCGTTACCGAGCGGTATTCAAGAATTGGTATGTAGGGGCATTATTTAACAGAATCGGTAAATTTACCGATTCGGTAAATTTACCGATTCTGTAAAATATCGAATCGGTATTTTTACCGATTCGGTAATTCCCAGATGTAGGTGGGACTCTTCTGAGTCCCAAAGGCCCTACAAATTCGGTATTTTAACACACAAACCAATTGGGTGTTAAAATACCGAATCAAGGTGTGCATGCACATGTGTGCATGCACACCTAGCCATGTGACAGACAGACATGCCCTTAGGGCATGTCTGTGTGCCACATGGCACACATGCCTATTTTTGGGGTGCCAGAGGGTGTCAAAGTGACACCCCTTGCACCCTTGCCAAATTCGGTATTTACCGATTCTGTAATTACAGAATCGGTATTGCCCATTGAGTCCTATGGGCTTCAAGGCCCATAGGAATCAATGGGCAATACCGATTCGGTATTTACAGATTTGGTAAATACCGAATCTTAAAGATTCTGTATTTACAGAATCTGTAATACCTACATCTCCCCCCTTCATATTTACCAACTCTTAAATACCGAATCGGTAAAATTCGGTATTTAAGAGTCGGTAAATATGATTTACCTACATCTGGCCCTAGGTCTTAACTATAACTACCTTCTGGTGACCACAAGTAGGTTTTACATATGTATAATGAATATACATAGATGCGGAGTTATGAATATTAAATCTAGATTTACCTCTGTATATTTATCTTTGAGATATTGTGGTGGTCGAAGTTTTGTTCTGGCTATTTTGCGGCAGAGTATTTTAGTTCAGGGGAGAAGTCCTTGTCCCTCGTGACAATGTGGTTGGGTTTGAGGGAGCATGGACCAGTTGGGGAAAGCTTCCCTGAAGAATGTCCTTTTCAGATTCTTTTTAAGGATGCCAGCTTAGCCAAGCTCCCAGGTGCTGGTCTGGCAGGTTCCAAATATACTGCCCTTTGCCCTGGTGAACTTGACCAAATGGCAGCACCCTTGACCTCTGCATGGTGGAGAGTTCTGAGATGCTGGATGTTATGTTATATTGATTTGTATAGCGCACTAATCACTCGAAAGGGTATCTAGGCGCTTGGATCACAGTGGTGGATGAGATTTGTCTACTCCACCCCCTCACACCACACGATTAACATGACTCACAAAGCCATGTCAATGATCTGCTGCACTCAGTGGAAGTGGATGACAATATACTCTACTCTAGCATTAGTAGTACATGCCGTAGTGAGAGGCCAGTCATGTCTTTCTACCTACCTCAGAGCTGAGGAGCTCGGCTAGACATTTCACAAAAGTGCTTTTTTCTGGTTTTGATTAGATTTCCAGTGGAAGTCCTCCCTTCCCTAAGACACGCTGGCAAATGGCACTTGTATTTATTTCCAGTTTTACAGAACTGATGTGTCCTCCAATGTAAAACCAACAGAACAGAAATAGGAGTCACCAAGGTGGGCAGTCTGCAGGTAATATCAATAAGAAGGGGTTGTGTTCTAATGTCAATGTTGCAAAGTCATCCTGTGCCCGGGCACCCCCCACCTTTTTGCTGACTGATACTGGTGGTAACTGATTTTTACTGACTCTGGGCTCTGCCGAAAGAGACACATTAGAATAGAGTTAAAACACCTACATGCACTTGGGTACACAATGGTATGGTGGGTACCCCTGTGATTGGCATGACCGCCCCTATAGTCCCCTAGTATATAATAGGGTAGGGGATTGAAACTACCTAGAAGTGCCCAGTACCCTGGGGCATGGCAATTTAGAGGCCAGCAGATTCTCTGCATCAGCATGTGTGCGGTGCTGAAGCCTGAGGTCAGTTTAAAAGCAGCACTGGGTGCCAGGACTGCTTTTAAAAAGTAATTTGTGCCCAAACTCAATGTTGGTGTTTGCGGCACTTAAAAATGAATAACCTACAGTGGTTTGGCATATTAGGGACCCCCAGGGTCTCCCCTAGTTATCCCAGGGGTGGGGGGTAAGGTACAACCTTATAACATGAGTTTCTATATGCCTGGGTAAAGTGAAATTTCACATTTCACTCCCGCATTGTATTAAAGTGCTGCTCAAATTTGTCTTTGATGCTAGGAGCACTGTAGAGGGAGAATCGGCAATATTTCTACAGATTCAGAACCCCTAAAGTCTCCCCTAGTTGCACATGGGGTGGGGTTCTTGTAAATAGAAGGTAAGTACTTATAATATATGTTTTTGTAAGTCCTGGTATTGGAAGAATGGCCCAAATCATTTTTCCCATTGCAAATCCCCTGTTACATAGGTTAACATTGTAGTATGTTATTGATTAATAACTATTGATAGGAGAGGAATAGAAATGCTATTCCAAGACTTCCCAGAATGGTAGTAATAAATCCAACAATATCATATTGTTAAATTTCCCCTAAAGTGTACATACAAGACGTTATAAGACTTTCTTGTTTGCAGGACCAAATTCAGCCTTCCAGTTGTCTGCCCTGATTGGTCAGAGTTAAGTGGATTAGCCAGGCTGCCTTGAAGAGGTGATAAAGAGTCCCTGGGGTTAACCAGCTCTGCTGGCCGGGCAGTGTGCTGTACCATAAAAATGCCAGGCCAGGGGGAGGGGTCGTAAACTATGCTCTTCAAAGGGGAGAGCAGAGACCATTGTCAGTTACAGCTCTGAACTTCCCACCTTAAGCAGATTGTAGGATTAAGGATGGTAAGAGCAGATGCAGGGGGGGGGGGGTCTAAGTAAATTAGCCATCCTAGGGGTGTGTTTAGCAAGCTCATACCTCCTTCCTGGAAAATCAGCCATTATGGGGTTGGAAGATTTGATGCACTCTGGGACAGAATAATACCACACTCTACAGGAGGTGGTCATGACTTTGAGGAGTTACCCTGCTCCCATTGGTCAGAAGTGACCTCCTGCATGACCTAGAGAACTTGGAATAAGTATCTGAGAGGGGCAGAGCCCTCCAGATCTGCTGCTGCTTGAAACTGAAGAGAATCAGAAGGGCCTGTCTGCGCTGAAGATTTTGAAATGCATTTCCAAAGGCCAGGACTGTGAGTTTGCGCCTTTTTGCACTATTGGAAACTACAGCCCTGTGGATCAAATCTGCTTCAAAAGGACTAAAGAGTGGACTCCCTGCAAGCTACAGGTTAATAGAGCTCACCTGGACATCCCCGCAAAGAATTCCCAGACTGGAGTACCAGTGGATTTGTAAGGGATTTGTTCAAGTGGATTGTGGAATTGAAGTTTTACTCTTTCAAGGACCCGCTTGGAGATTCCAGAACCTTGGATTGTGTGTTGGATACTTTGGGAAGAAGAACTTCAGGAAGGAGTTCTAACTGCACCCCGCCTGCTGAAGAAGGTGGCACACCCCAGGGGTGAGAAAATTCTCCAGAACAATTTCCAAAGTTGTGTCCCTGTCAGAGAAAACAAAATGACTAAAAGGGGCACTGTTGGTTTCTAAGCACTAGATAGTAACTACTCTTTAAAAAATCATATTTCTGATTCCCTACAGTTGATTTTTTTTTGTTTTGGTGTCATTTAAAAAATAAAAATATTACCTAGTTTTATAAATTGGCGTTGGATTTTTTTGATGCTAGGAGCACTGTAGAGGGAGAATCTGCAATATTGTTGTGTCTTAATTATTTACTGAAATGGTGTTTTTAAATGCTTTACATACCTGTTTTTGAAGTTAAGCCTGTCTGCTCGCAGCCACGTTACCAAGGGTTGAGCAAAGGAATAATTTTCTAAGACCTATGCTGAGTCCTATCATGTGTTAGTGGCCTTATTGCCAGTGGCAGACCTACATTTGCCCCCACCAATAACCCACTTTCCAAAAGTCAATGATAATCAGAAATAATGTATGAAACCGAGTTACAACTGTGTCCTCGTACATTGTGTCTACCAGCACATTACAGCCTGCCCGCTGCTTACCATTGGAAGGTTTTATTGTCACTCTTGTTTACATACCTTTTGCTTCTTGTGGTTGTCCCTCCCCTTGAACTTTGCGTTTTTTCCAGCCTCTTGATTTCAATAGCTTGTATTCTTCCACCGCTCAATTTTAGGGAACTACATTTTTTGTTTTTGGTGAACCACTCCATGAGAGTGCATGTGTTTTCCAGCTCTCTCCCCTGTGTGCTTCTTCCCCCACCAAATACCCTCCTGGTGATCTCTGTTACCTTCTCCCTCATGTACTGCTTGCTCTCTCGCACATGCGCTCGTCTCCCAGCTAAACTCCCCAACTCAAAGCTCCATGCTGTTGTCTCCATCGTGTGCGTATCCAAAGCCCCTGTGTTTCGCTCTCTCGCTTCTTGTCCCTTGTACCCACACACTTCTCCCATTCTGCAGTTATTTTGAGGTCTTGCGTTAGGCAAGAACTTTTGATTTTACTAAAATATCTATAATATACTTACATATTGGGGCTTTCAGCCACCTCTCTTCATTCATTGGTCTATTGTTGTGTCATTCACATTTTGCTTCAACCCATTACAGCGTACAGCATGGTCCCTCCGCGGGCCCGCTTACTTAAGCCACTGGTTGCCTTCACTTTCTGTGACTGCAATTTGCTCTCACAAGGAGCACACACACTAGTTCCCTTCAATACCAGTGTTTTTGTTTTTACTTTTTGAGTTATTTTAGCGTGGTGTGGCATTTGTGTTTAGAGCCTGGCGTGAAAGCAGGATGCTTCTGATGCACATTCCATCTTTATCAGGTCCTATTTCCTGCCAATGCCGTTGTAAATTCCTTTTGGAAAGTTTGCATTTTTGGCTGCTGCTATTTTACAGCATACCAGATTCTGTCCAATTGAAAATGTTTTTACTTTCTTTCTTTCTTTCTTTTTTCTTCTTTCTCTTTCCTCCTCTCTTTCCTCCTGTTTCTTTCTGTCTTTCTTTCTCTCCTCTTTGTTTACATCTCTTTCTTTCCTTCTCTCTTTCCACTCTTTCTTTTCTTTTTTCGTTCTCTCTTCCCTTCTATTTCTTTCTTTCTTTTCTTTTTTTTCTTCTCTATTCCCTTCTCTCTTCCCTTCTATTACTATCTTTTTTTTCCTTCTCTTTTCCCTTCTATATTTTTTCTTTCTTTTTTTTCCTTCTCTCTTCCCTTCTATTTCTTTCTTTTCTGTTTTCCTTCTCTCTTCCCTTTTCTCTTTCTTTTTTTCTCTTTCTTTCTTCAAAGGTAAGAAGCTTGCACCCAATGCTAGACTGATTGACTTTTTTAAGTCTGTGTTAGACAAGACCTTTTGATTTGACTTAAATTATATGTATAACATAGTTACTCCTAGTGGTTTCAGCCAGACTTCATCCATTAGTAAGTGATTAGTGTCGTTCACATTTTCTTCCACCCACTCTAGCACGCCCAGCATATTTCCAAACAATAAAGCTTTCCTCAAACCATGAAAAAACAAACAATAATTGCCAGAAGTCAGGCGGCTAATGCCAGACCTGTTAGCTTTGCCAATCAATCAATCACTCAATCAATCAGAGCATTTGTATAGCGCGCTACTCACCCGGAGGGTCTCAAGGCGCTGGGGGGGGGGGTCCGCTACTGCTCGAACAGCCAGGTCTTGAGCTGCTTCCTGAAGGCGAGGTGGTACTGGGTCAGGCGGAGGTGGGTCGGGAGGGAGTTCCAAGTCTTGGCGGCGAGGTAGGAGAAGGACCTTCCTCCTGTGGTGGCTCTTCGGATGCGGGGGACGGCGGCGAGGGCGTGGCTGGTCGATCGAAGCTGGCGCGTGGGAGCGTAGAAGTTGAGGCGGCTGTTGAAGTATCCTGGTCCTTGGTTGTGTAGGGCTTTGTGTGCGTGGGTGAGGAGCCGGAAGGTGATTCTCTTGTTGACCGGGAGCCAGTGCAGGTCTCTCAGGTGTCCGGAGATGTGGCTGCGGCGGGGGATGTCCAGGATGAGTCGTGCTGAGGTGTGCTGGATCCGCTGGAGTCTCTTCTGGAGTTTGGCGGTGGTTCCGGCGTAGAGAGAGTTGCCGTAGTCCAGTCGGCTGGTGACGAGGGCCTGGGTGACCGTCTTCCTGGTTTCGGTGGGGATCCATCGGAAGATCTTGCGTAGCATTCGCAGAATGTGGAAGCATGACGAGGAGACGGCGTTGACTTGTCTGGTCATGGAGAGGGAGGAGTCCAGGATGAAGCCCAGGTTGCGTGCGTAGTCAGTTGGTTTGGGTGCGCTGCCCAGGGCGGGGGGCCACCAGGAGTCGTCCCAGGCGGAGGGTGAGGATCCCAGGATGAGGACTTCCGTCTTGTCTGAGTTCAGTTTCAGGCGGCTGTTCGACATCCATTTGGCTACCAAAGCTTGTTTATTTTTATTTTCCGCTTTAGCAGTAAAAAAAATATTTTTTTAATCCTCAATCCAGGTGGTGTCTTCCACCTTGGTTGGGTAAATAAAAAAGAAAATTGCACTCCCTTCATTTTGTAGCCTTGCTCATATCGTGACTTTTAAAGAATGACTTGACCAGCAACATCAGGTGCGTCTTTACGCCTTTTTTTCATCATCATTTATTTTTGTTTTTGCCTATGCTGTACAGCATTTGCAAAAAAAAAAACTATTTCTTTTTGCTGGTGCTTAATTTGTCAACAATTGATTGAAGGAGTGGGTATCAAGTAGAAGGGAATCACAGCTTCCAAGCTTGCCAGCCTCACAGAATAATTTTCTGTGTTGAATTGCAGAATTGCCCAAATCATCCTCCCTAATTCCACTCAAGAAAGAACTAGGGGCTGGAGCGGATCTTGTGGCAGCTCTAAGCCCCTTACTGTTTTGGCGGAATCTCTGGTCGAACCCATGAGCTATACTGTGGCGCCACTAGTGTTTCAAGAACCCCGGTGCAACAAACCGATGCAGCCCCTGGTTGTCTTTTCAAATGTATAATACAGAGGGGTGCAGTGTGCCTCTCAGGCTTCTGGGCCCCATTGCCACTGCACCAGCTGCACCAGTGGAAGCAATGCTGTGTCAGTACGGTTTATGAAAGCTGATTCCTTAACCCCTTCCGTGCGGGGCTTTTTCCCCCGCTGTGCTCGGGGTGGGGGGGGGCGCCTACTGCGCCCCGGTGCTCATGACGAGGTCAGCTCGTCATGAGCTACAGCGCTCCGGTGCTCACGACGAGCTGAGCTCGTCATGGCCACAACCGTTCCCATGGAACGTTCAGCACAGCAGGGGAATCAGCCCAGCGTGCGAGCGTTCCACGGAACGGGCGTGGTCATGACGAGCTGACCTCGTCATGAGCACCCAAGGTGTTAATATTACCTCGGCTTTATTTACCTTCAAAGCACTATTTAAAGATTAGTTTAAATAACTTTTACGTGGAGTTCCTAGATTCATTAAACAATTCTTCATCTGCAGTGAAAGCAGTAGACTGCCTGTTAGAAATGAGGATCTCTGGTTGGCTAAGACTTGCGCCAAAGCCAGGCACAGACCACCACTCTAGTCAGGGAAAGGGAGTTACACGCCAAAGATAACCCCTGCTCACCCCCTTGGTAGCTTTGCACAAGCAGTCAGGCTTATCCCGGAGGCAATGTGTTAAGCATTTGCACAACACACACAGTAACAACACAATAGGCACACCACAAAAGGAACTCCACACAAAGTTGCATAAAAATAGTCTTTGTATTATAATAAAAACACATCAGATAGTAATCACACAATATACACTCTGCCAACTGGCATGGGCAATATTTACAAAGGATTATTTACACATGACAGGGCCACGTAGGGGATGTATGGCATTACAACGCATGCTTTTACCATGCATGCTTTTACATTGCAGTTTTTACAACGCATACCATTACAGCGCATAGCGCTTTGGGGTGCTGGATAGTGAATAGTTTAATTTACTATTCCAACTCCAGTCCCCGTGGATAGTAGGGAAGGTGTTGGATAGTAAACTAAATCTATTCCCTATCCTAGAGCGCCCCCCAGCGCAATGCGTTGTAATGGTTTGCGTTGTAAAAGTTGCGATTTAAAAACACTGCGTGGTAAAAGTTGCGTTGTAAAGGATGTTTCCCCCATGTGGGCCACTGTCAGAATTAGCACTTTGTAAAGATAATAAAAGTAAGAATACATATGAACTTAGAACACAGCTAGTAATCACTGGCAGACACTATACTCAGCGTCAACCTGTAACATGAATCATAACAGGCACAGTATCACATAAGGCGAGAACTCTATCCTGTGCCAACCTCATAAGTCTAAATCTAGTAGACCACAACTCCTAAACATAACTTGCATAAGGAAATAAACTTGGTAACATAACCTGTAGTAGGGAATGAATCAAACCTAGACCACAGTAGAGAAGTAAAACAGAAGGTAAAACCTAATAATCATAAAAGCACATCTATGAGTATAAATCAAGGTGCATAAATCATACTACAAACATTACATTTCATAGCACCTATATAAAAATGACATTAGGGCCTTGCACCCTATAAACCTAATTGTCCCCTGGGCCAACTGGCAATCTATAAGGGGCTCAAATGCCCTCTGTCCAAAGTCAGGGCGCGCTGCCAAGGCAGCGACAGTCACAGGGCGCACTTGGCGCAAACCTAAACGTGGCAGCTGCCCACTACTAGCTGGGAATCTGGGAATCTCAATGAAGGGCATAAACGTTGCAGCTGGCACTAAATGCTGCGCAGCTGTGCAGGCAGAGATGGAGATGGGGCAAAGGAGTGTGTCTCACTCCTGGATTAAAAGAACCTGTCCCCTAAAAGAAAGAACCTAAACGGTGAAGCTGCCCACTACTTGCTGGGCATCTGGGAAGTAGGATTGCGGCATGGGCCCTCACTGGCCCTTAGGACAAATTGTGCCCCACATGGGAGCCCTCTGGCTCTGAGAATGTGAAGCGTTGGAGCCCTCTAGGCTCTCTAACCAAATAGGCAAAGTGGGGGGGGAGCCTCTGAGGCTCTGGAAACAAATATGCAAAATGTTGTCGCACCCTCGAGAAAGCCTGGCGAAAAAACCCAACCACTGACAACCTGGCCACCTTCAAGAACGCCACCCGCAAACACCACCAACTGATCCGATCCACCAAGAAATCAACATTCAAGGATCGACTCGACAACAACGCCCACAACAGCAAAGAACTATTCAACATCGTCAAAGAGTTTACCAACCCCACCGCCGGCACCAACGACATCACTCCCTCCCAAGACCTCTGCGACTCTCTAGCATCGTTCTTCCACAACAAAATCGCTGACATACATAACAGCTTTGGAGACCAGTCCACCCCACCCACCTCCGAACTCAAACCCCCCTCCAACAACCTTTGCGCCTGGAACCCAATCACCACAGAAGACACCATCCGCCTGATGAACACTATTCACTCAGGATCGCCAACCAACCCATGTCCCCACCACATTTTCAACAAAGCAGACTCCATTATCGCACCCCATCTCTGAGACGTCATCAATTGCTCCCTCAACTCCGCTACCTTCCCGGAAAGCTGGAAACATGCCGAACTCAGCGCCCTCTTGAAGAAACCTACAGCAAACCCCACTGAACTTAAGAACTACCGCCCCATTTCGCTCCTCCCATTCCCTGCCAAAGTCATTGAGAAAGCCGTCAACAGTCAACTCGCCGCCTTCCTCGAATCCAACAAATCCCTCGACCCTTCACAGTCCGGCTTCCGAGCCAAACACAGCACCGAGACCGCCCTCATCGCAGCAACAGACGACATTCGAACTCTACTGGACAACGGAGAAACAGCTGCCCTCATCCTACTTGACCTCTCCGCGGCCTTCGACACAGTCTGTCATAGCACCCTTATACAACGCCTCAGCAACGTCGGAATACAAGGAAAAGCTTTGGACTGGATAATCTTGTTCCTCGCCGGAAGAACCCAGAGAGTCCGCCTCCCCCCTTTTAGATCAGAGGCCACCGAAGTCATCTGCGGCGTACCCCAAGGATCCTCACTTAGTCCCACCCTCTTCAACGTATACATGAGTCCCCTCGCATCCATTGCGTGCCAACACAACCTCAACATTATCTCCTAAGCAGACGACACCCAGCTGATCCTCTCCCTCACCAAAGACCCAAACACCGCCAAAACCAACCTACACGAAGGGATGAAAGAAGTAGCCGAGTGGATGAAGAACAGCCGTTTAAAACTGAACTCGGACAAAACGGAAGTCCGCATCTTAGGATCATCCCCCTCCGCCTGGGACGACTCATGGTGGCCACCGGCCCTGGGAACCGCACCCATACCAACGGACCACGCATGTAACCTGGGCTTCATTCTGGACTCCTCCCTCACGATGACCAGACAAGTCAACGCCGTCTCATCATCATGCTTCAACATCCTACGCATGCTCAAAAAATCCCCACCGAAACAAGAAAGACAGTCACCCATGCACTGGTCACAAGCCGAATGGACTACGGAAACACCCTTTACGCCGGAACCACAGCCAAACTACAGAAAAAACTCTAACGCATCCAAAACGCCTCAGCCAGACTCATCCTAGACATCCCCCGCCAGGCTCACATTTCCGGTCACCTGAAAGACCTCCACTGGCTCCCCGTCAACAAGAGAATAACGTTCCGCCTCCTCACCCACACACACAAAGCCCTCTATGACCTAGGACCCGAATACCTCAACACGCGCCTGTCCTTTTACACCCCACCCGCCAACTTCGATCGTCCAATCAAGCTCTCGCCACAATTCCACGCATCCAAAGATCCACCATGGGAGGAAAATCCTTCTCCTACTTAGCGGCCAAGACCTGGAATTCTCTTCCCACCCACCTCCGCCTTACACAGAACCACCTCTCCTTCAGGAAACAACTAAAAACTTGGATATTTGGCAAGTAAAGCTCCGCCCCCTCGCTCAAGCGCCTTGAGACCCTCTGGGTGAGTAGTGCGCTATACAAATTTAAACTTGACTTGATCTAGACTCTGGGAAGTACTGAGGCCACGTTGGAGCGGCCTGCTGCCATCAGGGGCTGCTCTGGGAAATGGCACCGCTCTGGTGCATGGACAAGTAGCTGGACACAGGCCCTTTAAAGAATTATGGCCCAGCAAGTCAAATATGCCCCAAGCACTGTGGAGCTTAAAAATAAACAAAATGGCATGGTGGTGCGGGGCCCCACTCTGGAACGCTATTATTAACATGGCCTCCAACGTCGGAGCAGCCCCCTACCAGGTGGGGGCCGCTCAAGAAATCCAGCATGGCTGCACGGGCACCTCACGAGCACTAAAAACAAGGAAGGCAGCCCCCCGGCCCTTTGCACTCACCGGGCTGATCTCTCCTTCACCGGAAGTTGGGGCAGGCACGGCAATGTGCCTCACGCCCCCGCTGCCGTCCATCGGTAAGTGCTGGCGCCTGCAGGGTTCTCCCTCCGTCATGGGAGCCCCGCCCAAGTAAGCACCAGTCTCCACCCGGTCTCTTCTCTTTGGGGCCGGGACTCGGTCACGGAGCCCGCGAGGCTCCAGCCGGCATTTCCTCTCTCGCGGGGCTTCCCTTCCTTCCAGGAAGCCCCGCCCATGGGAGACATCACTGGGCTTGCCTTCCGGGTCACGCTAAGCAGCGGCCCGGAGGGGATTCCTCTCGCGGCTTGGGCAGAGGCGGTGCGACACGGGGTGAGCACCCGTGCAAGTGGAATCAGAAGTCTGGGCAAAGTCGCGGGGTAGACACCTGCGCAGGTTTAACCCCTTCACAGCGGGGGTAATTCTCCCGCTGTGCTGGGGGTAGGGGGGCGTGCACAGTGCCCTGGTGCTCGTGACGAGCTGAGCTCATCACGCAGCATGGTGGCGCTGTGCTCATGACGAGCTGAGCTCATCACGGCCACACCCATTTCTGTGGAACGCTCAGCACAGCGGGAGAATTAGCCCCGCGTGCGAGCGTTGCGGCCGTTATGATGAGCACAGCTCGGCAGGAGCACACGGCCACTGTGCCTCATGATGAGCTGAGCTCGTCATGTGCACGCATGTGGTTAGGATAAAAATAAGCAAGCGGCCGTAAGCGGGGTGGGCACCCAAAATGTAAATAAAAATAACACTGCCATAATGCAGGGTGGGCACCTGCTTTCAAATATTAAAATAAGCTGGGTGGGCACCCGCTCGGAGCACAAAGTGGGGAATCCCTGGGCTGGTGATTCCTCCAGCAAGGGCTGCAGCGCGGTGCTGCGCAGCCCCCAAGCTTTCCCTCGCAGTTCAGGAAAAATGAGGCAGAGCGCTCACAGGGCGCTGGGGAGCACAAGAAGCCCTGGGAATAGTGCAAGCACGGCAGAAGGGTCCCAATAAGTCCTCCAGGCAGTCAGGGACAGGGCAGAGCCCACGGAGGCAAGCCTTCCCCTGAGCCCCAACAGCAGTACGCCCCTGGTAGTTTCAAGTCTGCAAACAAGAACTTTTACTTGGGGTCACTGCCCCTTATTTATACCACCAAATCCTTTGTCAAGAAGGTGCGGCAAAGGGGAGAACCAGATGCAACTGGTTCTGGAGTACATTTTTTTGCTCAGCCCCTCTCCCTATTCACAGGACAGGCCAGGGACATCAGACGCACCACAGGGGGTGGAGCCAGCTTTTGGAGGGAAGGCACAGCCCTATTAACTTCCCAGGTGCAACTCCTCCCTCCCATCTACATGCAGATCTCCCTATTCACCACCGGGCAGACTCACCCTTGCTCCTGGAGCCAGGCTCACCAGCCAGCCCCTGTCACTCACAAGCCAGACAGGCAATTCACATCTCACAGCACACAGAAATGCCAACTTCTAAAAGTGGCACTTCTACACTGGTTCGCACATACCAAACTCGCCCCTGCACTCCCCACATATCATGAATCACCACGGGCACACATATCCCCCTGCATTCCTATGAGAGGGCAGGCCACTCTCAGCACACACACTCAGAGTGCGCACACACTTTACACAGGGCCACAGTGCTAAAGTGTGCAGAGGTCTAAAATCACTACCACCATGCCAGAGGGTAAAGGCAAAAAGTTTAGGGGTGAACCTGCCAAAAAGGCCCAAGTCCAACACTGCCAGTGTACCAGTGTCTCTGCAGTGAAAGCTGTAGAGTGTCCGTGCCTCTGCAGTGAAAGCTGTAGACTGTCAGAGTGTAGACTGTCAGTGTGCAGTGTCTTTTCAGTGAAAGCTGTAGACTGCCAGTGTGTACTGTCTTTTCAGTGAAAGCTGTAGACTGCCAGTGTGCAGTGTCTTTTCAGTGAGAGCTGTAGACTGTCAGTGTGCAGTGTCTTTTCAGTGAAAGCTGTAGACTGCCAGTGTGTACTGTCTTTTCAGTGAAAGCTGTAGACTACCAGTGTGCAGTGTCTTTTCAGTGAAATCTGTAGACTGCCAGTGTGCAGTGTCTTTTCAGTGAAAGCTCTAGACTGCCAGTGTGCAGTGTCTTTTCAGTGAAAGCTGTAGACTGCCAGTGTGTACTGTCTTTTCAGTGAAAGCTGTAGACTACCAGTGTGCAGTGTCTTTTCAGTGAAATCTGTAGACTGCCAGTGTGCAGTGTCTTTTCAGTGAAAGCTCTAGACTGCCAGTGTGCAGTGACTTTTCAGTGAAAGGTGTAAACTGCCAGTGTGCAGTGTCTTTTCAGTGAAATCTTTAGACTGCCAGTGTGCAGTGTCTTTTCAGTGAAAGCTCTAGACTGTCAGTGTGCAGTGTCTTTTCAGTGAAAGCTATAGACTCACAGTGTGCAATGTCTTTTCAGTGAAAGCTCTAGACTGTCAGTGTGCAGTGTCTTTTCAGTGAAAGCTATAGACTCACAGTGTGCAATGTCTTTTCAGTGAAAGCTGTAGACTGTCACTATGCCAGTATCTCTGAAATAAAAGCTGGGGACTGTCAGTGTGCCAGTGTCTCTGTAGTGAAAGCTGTAGAGTACCAATGTGCTAGTGTCTGCAGTGAGTAGTGCTTATACGACCCGAGGGGTATCATAGCGATTTACATCAACGTACATGAATAGAAACATAAGCAGTCGCAGTACATTAATAAACCTAGATTCTGGATGGTTGTCAGTTCAATATTATGCAGTAAAAAGTTATTTTCCAGGGAGAGTAGAGGCATTCAGATGCTTAGTTGAGGATCGAATCATCGAGAGGCTTTGCGGCAGTGGTGGTCGTCCTTAGTAGGGGATTACTAGGAACGAAGAGCGGCTATTGTCCAGAGGGATTGAGATGACGGTTGAGGAGAAATTATTTTAATTTTCTCTTGAAGCTCGTGAAGGAGGGGTTAGTTCTGATATGAATTGGGAGAATTCCAGATTTTGAGGGCGTTGCCTGAGAAAGAGCGTGCGGGGGCTTTTTTTCATGTCTTTTGGGGAAGTTGAGAAGGAGCGTGTTGGAGCATCTTAGGTTTCCCGATTGTCCTGCTTTAGTGAGTTTGGCTGCTAGGTGAAGGGCTTTATGTGTGAGACAGGCCGTTTTGAAACAGCAGCGTGCTTCGATCGGAAGCCATTTTAAGTTTTGCAACACAGGGTCGATGTGGTCGTGTTTCTTGGATCCTGTGACCATTCTTGCTGCTGCGCTTTCGGTAGCTCTCAAGTGGGCTATGTGTGTTTTTGCTGCTCCAGTTACTGTGGCATTTCCATAGTCAAGTCTGCAGTGTCTCTTCAGTGAAACCTGGAGACTGCCACTGCCTCTGCAGAGAAAGATGTAGACTCCAGAGTGCAGTGTCCCAGCAGTGAAAGCTGTAGGCTCTGTGAGAGCTGTGTCTCTGCAGTGACATACATAGTCTGTCTCTGTGTGCAGTGTCTCTGCAGAGTAAGCAGTAGACTGCCAGTGTGCCAGTATTAGCAATGAAAGCTGTCGACTATCAGTGTCCTAGTGTCTCTGCAGTGAAAGCAATAGGCTCTGTGTGTGCACTGTCTCTGTAGTGAAGTATGTAGACTGCCAGTGTCACTGCAATGAAAGCTGTAGAGTGTCAGTGTGCAAGTGACTCTGTGGTTAAAGCTGTAGACTGCTAGTGTGTGCAGTGTCTCTGCAGGGAGAGGTATAGGCTGCAGGTCCTAGTGCTTCTGCTTTGCAGACACCACTGTGATCCAGTGTGTTCTCTGCCTCCATCTGAATGCCCAGGCGACGTTGGCAGTGAGTGTGCAGTCTGTGCCCCTCTCACCCTCACCCTCACAGCCTGTCAGCACAGCAGCTGCTCCCCTCCCCCGTCTTCCCACTGCTGTGCTGGGCTCTGTTGCTGTCGGAGAATGCAAGGAATGCGCCCGGGCTTCCTGCTTCCTCCCCTTGGAAGGTCAAGGTGGCCTGAGAAGCTCCAGGCTGGTCCCTGGGCACAGGAACCCTCGCTGACCCCTCTCAGGAACCCTCGCTGACCCCTCTCAGGAACCCTCGCTGACCCCTCTCAGGAACCCTCGCTGACCCCTCTCAGGAACCCTCGCTGACCCCTCTCTGACCCATGAGGCCGAGGCTTCCCTGCTCCCCACTCCTTCTCTCTCCCCCCTGTCCTCCCTTCCTCTTCTGCAACTCACCCTGAGCCCTCCTGCAGCCCCCGCCCAGCCTACTCCACTGCCCCATCTCACTTCCCTCTCACCACCCCATCCCTGGGTCCCATGCCTTTCCACCTCATCTATCCACACTCACCCCATCTCCTACCATTTACACCCTCTCTCCCCTACTCTCTTCATTTCCACATTGTCTCTCCCCATCTTACACTCATAGCTTCCGTTTCCTCTCCTCTCCCTAACTCTCCCAACCCCCTGACCCTCTCCTCTTTTTCCCCCTCCTGTCACCCACTGAATCTCCTCACCATCTCTTCCTTATTCCACTCATGCCTTCCATTTCCTCTCCTCCCCCGACTCTCCACATCCCTCTCTCCCTCTTCTCATCTCATCTCATCTCTCCTCTCTTCCTATCACATGCTCTGAATCTCTTCACCATCTCTCCCTGCTTCCACTCATGTCTTTCATTTCCTCTCCTTTCCCTTACTCTCCTCACCCTCTCCTCAGCTCATCTTTCTTCTCTTCCTTTCACAATCTGAATCTTCTCCCCATCTCTTCCTTCTGGCATTTGTATCTTCAATTTCCTTTCCTCTTCCTTACTCTCCTCACCCTCTCCTCAGCTTGTCTTTCTTCTCTTCCTATCACCCTCTGAATCTCCTCCCTCTCTCTTCCTTCTTCCACTCAAGTCTTCCATTTCCTCTCTTCTCCCCAACTCTCCTCATCCCTCTCACCCTCTCCTCTCCTCATCTCAACTCATCTCATCTCTCCTCTCTTCCCATCACCCTCTAAATCTCCTCCCTCTCTCTTCCTTCTTCCACTCAAGTCTTCCATTTCCTCTCTTCTCCCCAACTCTCCTCATCCTTCTCACCCTCTCCTCATCTCAACTCATCTCATCTTTCCTCTCTTCCTATCACCCTCTAAATCTCCTCACCATCTCTTCCTTCTTCCACTCATGCCTTCCATTTCATCTCCTCTGCCTCACTCTCCTCACCCTCATCTCATCTCATGTTTCTTCTCCTCCTATCACCCTCTATTTCTCCTCACTATCTCCTTCTTCCGCCACTGGTCTCTCTCCCCTTCTCATTTCTTCTCCTTTTCCTTCTAGTTTCACCTCCTCTCGTATTTATCCTTTATGTCTTCCTTTTCCCTCTACTTCGTATTTCATCTCTGTCTCACTTTTTCTCACATTTCCCCTTCTCACCCTTCAACTCTTTACATTCTCTCCCCCTCAATCCTCCCTTGTCTTCTTTTGTGTACCCCTTACTGTCGGAGAGTAGTATCTGCTTTTCTGATGTTTCATTGTTTTTCAACTTTAGTTTGGCTGGGACCCTGCTATCCAGGGCCCCAGCCTAGCTGCTCCCTCTCTAAAATGATTGCATATATTTAGGTACACTCCAGATTGGATTCTGGGGTACCCTTATACGTACCTAGTATATGGTATACTATATACCCATGGCATAGGGCCTCCCAGGGGCTGCAGCATGTATTGTGCCATCCTGAGAGGCCACTCACATTGACACAACAGGTCTGTTATTGCAGTCTGTGTAAGGTGGTGCATGCACCCCTTACTTAGATATAGGTTCACTATTTCTACCTTATCACTGCACATATATACCTATCAGTCACCCCTATGGCAGGCCTTATCAATCCTGAAGGCAGGGTGCTGGGTTTTATGTGAGAGCGTGCCCATGCATGAGCAGGGCACCTCTGTAGCCTTCAGAATTTATCCTCCGAGGTTGTTCAGTGATGCAGCCATACCATATACTCTTAAGTGCATTATATCCTCACGGTAAATGCTAACTTTGGAATGACTGCATAAAAACATGTTGTGTTTGGTGTCAAACACCTTGGAGTCATACCTCCACCAGTAACTGGTGTGGGAGGTATGATTCCACCCTCCTAGAGGGAGAAATATGACTACACAGGTACACCCGGTACCAGCTTCACAGAGCCCTGGCATCACAAAATGGATGCTGCAGCCACAGACACGAGTCTGCCCTCCTGTTGCTGGACCAAACTCCAGCAGAAGACGCCTGGACAACAGGTTTCCTGTCACAGGGAGGTGTAACCACCTCCCAGACAGGCTTTAGTGTATTGGGGCTGGGTGGGTGCACTCCAAGAGTGCGTTGATGTCTGCACTAGGAGCACATTTAGTGTTCCTGTGCATAGTCCAGCTCAAACCGGTTGCAGGGGCACTCAGCATCTTCTCTGGTGAGAAACTGGACAAAGGATATGGGTGTAGCCACCCCTCTGTCATGATCTTCCAATAGATGGGTCCCCGGAGTTTGTCCCGACCCTTCCTTGGGTATAAATGTTGCAAAATATATATGAATATCCACACAAATTCATGTGTATGCACTTCAAAAGATATCGTGCTTAGATAGATCTCATTAACATGAGGCCTGGAGCTCAAAAGGGCTTCCTATCTG
Organism: Lissotriton helveticus; assembly: GCF_964261635.1. Taxonomy (NCBI): domain Eukaryota; kingdom Metazoa; phylum Chordata; class Amphibia; order Caudata; family Salamandridae; genus Lissotriton; species Lissotriton helveticus. Next base: position 1,200,095,827 of record NC_136071.1, on the reverse strand, counting down.
ACCTTGACTGGACAAGCTTCAACAAGCTATTCTGTACCCCCTTAGATGTCACCTTGCTTCTCCTGACTACATGATATTTCTTAATCTGGTTGTGCAAGTTGCTTACACAGTGCAGAGCCAGCCTTTCTGGTCTGCCCATACATGGCTGTTTATAATTTGCACGGTGCAGACATTGCACATCCATGTCAGCCATATTTGGCTTGGTGCCTTATTCCAGTTCCGCTGACATGGCATTCCAACTGTATATAACACCTAGAGACTTGTCACTCTGGGAAGAAGCAGTCTGAGAGCCCCTAAGGCTGGAGACCTGACTTCTTCCTTGCTAATTAGCAATGATGCATGCTTTTGGTACCAATAAATACATTTCATTCTGTTTCTGAGCAAACCTGCTATGTCTGGTGAGTTTCATTCATTTGCTCCTGGGAGGGTGCCAGTATTTCCCCATCAATGAAGTAGGAACCCCTGACTACAGGACTTTAGATTTACCTGGACGAAACTCTGCTACAGAATCCCAGAACTTCAACTATCTACACTTCATTGGATGACAGAAGAATCTCGCTTGGAGTAAAGGATTTACTCCCCATCATGCCAGGCACCAAAGACGCATCTGTCCGGTTTGCAACTACGCAGCTCCTGAAGGACTCCGAAGACTTTGCAACACAGGAGGTGGGTTTCCAAGCTTCTCCGAGGCCGATCCATGCTTTCAGCAAACCTGAGATCCAAAGCCCTCGTGGGGACCGTTCCACCCGGAACCCCTGGACACCATGCACATTTGTAGCTGCATATGCTTTTTGGCAAACCCTGAGGCTGCGCATTGGAGTCCTTGTAGTCCCAACCCTGAGTAGTTATTCCACCGAAGATTACTGGGCTACACTCCTCGAGTTAAACCGTGGGCCGGTATTGTGTGATTCCTCACGAGGTCCCTTTGCGATCCCTTGTCTGTCAACTTGTGGGTCCCTGAGAAGGGTACTTTAACTTTGAATGGGCTTATCTGGTTGCTCCAGACGTGCCCTGACTCTCCATCGCTTGGGGAGTCACCAGGACCTTGCTGGTCCACACCGAAGTCTTTTTACTCTCACTGGTGAGTTGCTGTTGCCAAGGCTTGTTGGTCTTCGATCCGGACACCGACCCCCCCAGCACTCGACATCCCTTATCAGACAGCTTGCCTGCAGACTCTGGTCATCATCGACATCTCCTGGTCCCAGTGGCAGCGGAGTCAAGCTTCACCTCATCGCACCTCAAAACACCCGACATTGGTGGGCATTGGTCCACCGTGCCCCTAGTCACCCTGAAGTGACTCAGACTCTGCCCCCTCTGCTTTCAGGTTCTTCACAGCTCTGATACAGGATTGGATCACACTGGACACTTTTCTTCTCCACGGCAGCAGCACTTTCCAGCAACTCGCCATTGAAAACAGCGACGATTCCCGACACCATTTGACACCTATGCAACCGGCTTTCATGGGTGTGGTAACACGAGCACTCTGGTGCTCACATGGGTGCTGGACTTAGAACCTTCTAAGTCTAGAAAGGTTTGCTCCAATTCGTCTCTGAAGTGTCACTAATCTTTAAAATTCAAACCGCAACTTTCCCTTAGGATTGTACAGGACTCATGGCTGTGTTCTCACACTGCACACGTCCCCCGTGGGTCCCCTGTGTCACTACCTTGGGTGGTTCCTTGGGGTCCCAGTCATTCTACGTGCTCTAGGCACTGTGTCTGGTCAAGTCGTGGTCCTTATACCACTTTCTTAAAATATGGTTTGGTCTCCCCCTGGGGCCCATTGTATATTGTGCTATTTACTTACGTTCTAATGTGTTGATATTGTGTATCTTGCTCTATAATCTCATAAGGAGGTTAGTAGATAGAGTTTAGTAATAAATAAATATATTTTATATATATATATATATATATATATATATATATATATATATATATATATATATATATATATATATATTGTAAAACAAATGCCTTGCAGCTTGGGAGTTCACACGATGGCGCTCATTAATCATGCAGTCTGCCTTCATACTTCACACAGTATTTCGTATGCCAATGCGTTTCAAGGTGAAAACCTCTTCTTCCTGGGCAGCATATGACACATTTGAGACTCGCATTTCTTTTCCTGTTGTTTCCAGTTGAATTTATTTATTTCCCCGCCCTTTCGTGGGCGTATGCAAGGAGCAAAACTTTATAATGCATGCTCGGACACTGGGTTCTAAATGCGATAATCATCAGTCCTTTTAGTAAGTTCAAATGTTCATTTGCTCAATTATGAATTCTTATTACCTTAGTAGGTCGTGCTTAGCTTCAGACAGGCTCATTAAGCATATGGAGCGCCATGCCACGCAAGTTCAGACAGTGCTAACCTGCAGCCTCATACAGCTGGTTTGCCCTTTCTCCCCCAGCTGACGATGGTGCCTCTCCCCACGGTCAGGCTCCGTGAAAAAATGTTGTAAAACAAATGCCTTGCAGCTTGGGAGATCACACGATGGCGCTCATTAATCATGCAGTCTGCCTTCATACTATATATATATATATATATATATATATTTATATATATATATTACCTACTGGCGGTTGCCAGTAGGTAGTTATAGTTAGGACCTAGTTTCCATAGGAAATCCACAACATTCTATTTGGAATAACTTTGGCGCCGGTGGACAAATCTTCGTGAATTTCTCCAAGAAAATGGCCTACTCGGTTCCGCTACTTCCCTGAGAGTTTGGGGGTGATTCGTCAAGTGGGAGCCGAGAAAAAAGGGGGTCCCAAAACGTGTTATCCCCATGCAATTTTCCATAAGGACCTTAAGCCAGGGCTACAGCCCGAACGGCTGAACAGAATTACACGAAATTCGGCAGAGAGGTAAAGTTCTGTTCGCAGATTGTGCTTTTTGTTAAATGGTGTAAATCCGTTCAGTAGTTTCGGAGAAAACTGCAAGTAAAATCATAGCGATATCTAGAGACGGAGTTCAGCACGCATACTGAAATCTGTTCAATTACTAGCGCGAGCTGCATGCTGATTGGCTGTGAACTGTCTGTCAACACTCGAAACCAGGAAGTGTTGGCGGCCATCTTGTGCCTCGCTAGAACCGAGTCACAAGAAAACAGTAAAATAAAGTTCAGAAATAAGGGAAGGGGGTAGGGTAGAGACATTCTGACCCTCTAGGCTTGCTCAGGGGGTCATACATGGATGTTTAGGCTCTATTTTTCATTTTTTAAAGAAAAATCGTGGCGTATGCATATAGAAATCCGTACAATTATGAGCAGGAGCTGCATGCTGATTGGCTGTCAATACTCCAAACCAGGAAGTGTTGGCAGCCATGTTGTTTGTCGGGAGAGCAGAGTCAGAAGAAAACAGTAAAACAAAGTTGAGAAATAAGGAAAGGGGGCAGGGTAGAAACATTCTGAGCCTATAGTCTTGGTCAGGGGGTGGTACATGGATCTTTAGGCTACATTTTTATTTAAAAAAAAATAAAAAATGGCGGGGTACTCGTGCAGTACTTGTACGCGGTGAAAAAGGTGAAAACAAAGTAGAAGTCTGTTTTATTCATTAGGTCCCGGGGGGGAAAATTACGGGGGCTATTTTTCTGCATAATGGGGGGCTTGTAAGGTGCCCCGAGCACTTGGGAACGGCACTCCTCTGGTTTTAATTTTGAAGTATGCAGGGAGGGGGGTTTACGGCCCTACTCCCCGCAGTCTTGCTGAGCGGCACCCCTCGGGTCTTTTAAAAAAATATATGTTTTGAGCTCTCTTTCTCTCTCTCTCTCCCCGTATACTTTGCGAGAAACGCCACATTTCTGGGGCAGTGATATGTAAAATGACCTTCCAGCTCCGGGTACCTGCATTTGTCTGGAGTTTTTTATTAATGTTGGGAGGGTGGGCTTGATAATACGTCCTTGTAAATTCCCATAGAAGCCTATGTTCTGGTGTTAACATGGGCTTCTATGGGAAATAACAAGGCCGTATTATCAGGCTCATTATCGCCGTTTTATCAGCAGTTTCCTGCCAATAAAAAGGCGATAATTTTAACACCGGTCCTTGATAATATGCACGTAAGTTTACTCAAAAAAAGAGCAATGAGCCATATTATCAACAAAAGGCGATACATTATTGTCGCTTTTATCGGCAGGAAACTGCTGATAAAGCGGCGATAATGGGCTTGATAATATGCCCTTGTGAATAACCATAGGAGCCCAGGTTAACACCAGAACCTGGGCTGCTATGGGAAGTTACAAGGGCCTATTATCAAGCACATTATCGCCGCTTTATCGGCAGTTTCCTGTCGATAAAAGCGGCGATAATGTATCGCCTTTTGTTTATAATATGCTCCTTCATTTCTATGATAGTATGTAAAGCTTTCCTTTTTTTTGGTGTAGCAGTTGTACTCTATTCGCATGCTCAGCGTCGTTTCGAAGCCCACGTTTTCTTTTTCATTAAGTTCAACAAGCAAACCTTTCTTTATATCAGTTATTAAATCTGTTGCTTTCTTTTTCCCACTCGTGTGTGTCATCCGCTGCTGTACTTTTGTACAGTATTAATAGTCATATTTTTTATATATTTATTTGAAAGGTAGTGCCGAGGCGCCAAACGTTGATTACCTACTCCGTCCACCGCCATTTTAGTAGTTTTTCACCGTTGTTTTTATTATATCTGTTAGTTAGAACTCAGTAGTTTTCAATCCTAGTCTTGAATATCTTACTATAGTATTTCAACATTATTTTTATTGTGGACCGTCATACCCCTCCCCCACAAAATAAAAGAAGTACGCAGTTTTTTTTAATTAACTTTTATTAAACAATAAATATAAACGAAACTCAATTATAACTATATTAGAACTGGAAAAATAACTTAAACAATGTTATAAACAAATTGTGAAATGGATTCCAAAAGGTGTCCGATTGGTAATCTGCAAAAGAAAAAAGAAAATTAGGGTTTAGAATTATGTAGATGTGAGTAAATGAGCTGAAGCATTACGGGGCTTATTATCAAGAACGGCGATATAATTGTCGCCGTTTCAGCGGCAGGAAACTGCAGCTAAAGCGGCGATAATGGGCTTGATAATATGGTGTTGTGAATTCCCATAGCAGTCCAGGTTTTGATGTTAACCTGGGCTACTATGGGAATTCATAAGGGCATATTATCAAGCCCATTATCGCTGCTTTAGCGGCAGTTTCCTGCCGCTGAAACGGCAATAATTTTATCGCCGTTCTTGATAAGATGCCCCTACAAGTTTTGGTAACTCTACGGTTTTGCGTGTGCAGTGTGACTCCGACATTCCAGTTCTGTTATAGTGCCGCGTTCAAGTTGTGTCTATATGGAAGTGCCTACTGCGTTACTGACGCCCGTTATGGCGACTTATTTCTAATGCATTCCTATGAAGGCTTTGTATTTCTAGGCCTCTGTGTTTACCGTTGTATAAACTTTGCGGGTAAACATTTCAGGCAGTTGGTGTCACAACTTATTCTGAACAATTATTCTACACGTCGAAGACAGCAGTGTCTAAGTTTAAGAGAGATAGAGAAATGATGTCATAGAGAGTGAGAGACAGAGAAAACAACATTAAAACTGTGTGGCAGAGTCTGGAGTTGAGATTTTTTCTTGAAAAGTGAGATGCATATTTACTAGCTCCTTGCATCACTTTACCCATGTTAAAAGTGACTCAAAAGCGGCATAATAAGGTTGTGGATCTGTTTGTCAGACTGTTGTAACGTATCTGTTGTCAGTGCTCGGAGGTAATTATAGATTTTACAGAGAAGCTGCTGTACACTACGCACTCTGGGCCATAATATCAAGCCTGGGCGACAAAATTATCGCCACTTTATCGGCAGGAAAGTGTCGCTAAAGTGGCAATAATGGGTTTGATAATATGCTGTATGGAATTCCAATCGAAGCTCGTGTTAGATGTCCTTCACATCTAACATGAGCTTCAATTGGAATTCAATAGAGCATAATATCAAACCTATTATGGCCACTTTAGCGGCAGTTTGCTGCCGATAAAGTGGCGATAATTTTGTCACCCAGTCTTGATAATATGGCCCTCTCTCGTTTCACAAATAAAGCTAACACTACAGTTTTACGAGTGCAGTGTACCTGGTACATTTTATTTGCTATAGTACCGCGTACAAGTGGTGTCTATATGGAAGTGCCTACTGCGTTACTGATGCCCGTTATGGCGACTTATTTCTAATGCATTGCTGTGAAGGCTTTGTAGATCTAGGCCTCTGTGCTTACCTTGTATAAAGAGTGCGGCCACCGGAGTTCACCACTCCACTTGAACTCTGCTTCTATACGTCAAAGTATATTCAATAAGTTGCAGAGAATTCCTTTGCTGTTGCTCAATAGGCCGTGGTTGCTTATGAAGGATGTTTGCTGAAGGAAACAAAAGGACATTTTGATTAATCATCGTAAACTGAGTTGCGCAACTACTATCAAAAGTGAATTTTAATGTGGGTTCTCAATATTTCGTAGTTAGACTGTTGCAGCTCCAGCAAACAAAGGAAGATGAATAAGTTAATAGTGGCCTGGGACTGCCTCGTGACGCAGAAAAAAAAATACTATCATGGACGCACAATTAATAATAATAGAGGCCTAAGCACATGGCGTAGTACAGAAATACGACACAGAAATTTATGCACGCATAATTTTTAGGATTAAAGGTGCATGGGACCTCGTGACTTATAAAGAAATATTTCAATTATGTAAGTACAATTTAAAACCATTGAGGGGTAGGAAAGCCATATGAAAAATAGCATTATCCATATACAATTTACAGTGGAGGCTGATGTTGTGACGTCTTCTCTTACCTTTGCTTCTGTCGTCTTTTGTCGTGTCTTGAAAGGCTACGGTTTCGCTGAGTCTGGGGTGTTTTTGACAGTCTGTCTGTCTGTCACCGCAGCAAAGGCAGGCAAAAGAGAGCGTGCTCACGTCAGTACCCGCATTATATGGGAACCGCTGGGGCTGACCACACCAACGCCACCAATGTTCCGTCATTGGTAGCGTTTTCGCGGTCTGTAAGAATGATGGCCCTGGGGGACATGCCATTGGGTAATGTATTAGTTTCCAGGCTAAATGATAGCAAGCATGCTAGGTGGTGGCATGTGGGTAGTGTGGGCGGTAGTGTGGGCGGGCGTGCACCGCGCATGTGCAAGTATGAGTGTGTGCACTAACAATTAACAACAGAGAGAGATGGGGGCGGTGTTTTCATGTGCGCAGAGGCAGGCCCAGAATCGGATCTGCAATGAATCAGCACTTCTAATCATTCTCCTTAGCGCGCCCTGAGCTCTGATTTGTCACTGAGAGGGTGATCGCACCATAGTTTGTACTGCTTATCATACTCAGCGTGTACCTGCACATACGGTACGAATATTCTTTGACATTACGCGTCGCATTAAAGCTTCGGTGTGACGTCATGTATGGCGTTCTGTAGGCGAAAGGGGGCAATGTTTGTACTTGGCTTAAAACATGTATGTATTTAATGTACATACTAAGGGCAGACATTTGGGATAGCTATGAATTTTTTGGGATACGTGTAACAATCATATATTACTTTTAACCGCATCGCTGCGGCACATTTTCCCGCTGTGCGCTGAAGATTTGAAAATCCCGCGGTTCATGACGAGCTCATCTCGTCATGAGCGTACGAGAGGTGTACCTCATGACGAGCTGAGCTCGTCATCAGCGTCGATGTGGTTAAAAAGAATTAAACAAATCGCGGTAGAAGATCATGCGTACTCGTATTGAAAGAGCTGCGCAAGCGCATCATAAGCGTACCCAAAGCCATGTGACTTTAAAAGTAGAGATTTGATTGGTTCATAACTTTTCCTATTCCGACTATTGAAAGTTCCGTCCTATTATAATCATTCGACTTTGACTTTCTAAGAAGAAGCATTTGTTCTGAGAATCTTCTCAAATAGAAGGAAGATCACCATAATAAGAGCAATGGAGTCATCTTCCAGAAGTTCTTCAGAGGGAGATTTCATTCCTGAAGAACGTCCAAAAAAGAGGAAAGAAGCTCTAATTTGGAAGTTTTTCACTTTTCCAGAAGGTCAAAAAAAGGTTAATGCTCCAAAAGTAACCTGTAAAATTTGCCAAACAACTCTTTCAAGGGGTGATCCATGTAAACAATACTCCTTTGGCACAGCAAATATGGTGCGACACGTGAAGAACTTGCACCCCAAGAACTTTGCTCGAGCTGCAAGACGGAGGTTGCACGAGGACCCACCTGCTGCTACACCAAGCACATCAACAGCGGCAGCAACATTTTCAGGAAGCAGTCCACACCCACAAATTGATTCTGACTTTGCTAAAGCTAAAATTCTATGCATTTATTGTGATAAACTTTTGTGTTATGGGGAACAGTCTATAGACTTGATGAAATACAGGATGCAGGATCATTGCTGTCCTCGACATTAGTTATTCTTTTTTTCATTCTTTTGTTCCGCTTGGAATTTGTTGAGAAAACACAAACAAAATACAAAACAAAAAAAACTGTTCTTTTTAGAACTACCTTCACTGGTCAAAAAAAGAACTATATTTCTATGGTAGTGTGTAAAAGTTTGTCAGAATGAATGTTTAGTTCATAAATGAATAAATGAATATGTTACTAGTGTATAGAGAATGTGAAAGTGCAGAACTATAAGGAACCGCTACAGCATACATCTATAAGGTGTTTATCTATAGTATACTGTAGTATGTCCGAAGCACTTGAATGTATCATATGTACATAAATATGTTACAAGTGTATGTTTCAATTTGCGCTGCTGGTGAAAGTGCCTGGGTGAATTTATATGTGTTAGGGTCGAAAATACAATCCCCATGTGCCTCTTTTACACAGCTGTTGCGTCACTTTTGTGACACAGCGGTGTTGCAAAAGATGTGCCATGGAGTGTGCTATTAACAACGTGACGCATCTGGAGGGTGTATTACATTGTAAAGCGCTGCGCCAGAAGAGGCTTTCTTGTGCAGAAGGGGGTGCAGCAAGGCTTCGTAAAAGTGACTGAGTGAAATGTATAACATTTTATTCAGTGACTTTTGAGCTTATGCTGCGTCAAAACCTTGCATATACTTGAAGCAGGTATAAGGATTGATACAGCTTTGTGAGCATAGGGCCCCGAGAGAATTGCTGGAGTTGTGTTATACTTGCAACCGAAGTCAAGCAAAAATGAATCCAAAAATTCATTATCATTTTTATTATAATAGGAATATGAAATATAATCTAAAAAATAAAATAAATATAAATATTTATATTAGAAATATAAGAAATTATTATAAAAAGAAAGACATAATAATTAATACATTTATAAATTATCATTTACAAAACCTTTGAAACCTTTGAAACCTTTGAAATTCACTGAAAAAACGTAGGTTTCACACACGTTATAGTTAGGAATTAGCATTTAAAAAACCTTGCAAATTCATTGAAAAAACCATAGGTTTCACATGTTATAGTTAGCTGAACATTTCTCTCATACAAAACCTTTGAAATTCCTCCGTTAGAGTTAGCTCAGCTAACTATAACTTGCGTGCCCGGAATGCACTGCTGATGACGTCACATATTACATCACTCTTGACATGGTCAGTGACATCACTGATGACATCACTGATGACATCTCAAATGACATCCGTGCTTGTTCGGGAGAAACACAAAGTCAGGATTCAAAATATAACATAGTGGCTAGGGTTGCCTTTACGAATAATAGTTTCTTTCTACCCAAACACACCTTTTTTTAGCAACAGTAGGATAATAGAAATCTGGGAAAAAGCATTAGTTTCTAACCTGCATCGCGTATTTTGCATGCAGCTCTTTGATGGCAGTTCATAGCTCACTGTGCTATAGTACAATTGTAACTTATGAACTGCAAGTAACAAAAGGATCTCTGTGATAAAAGCAGTAACCCACTGGGCTATCCACATAAAATGCTGCCCTCTGAAATGCATGGTACACATTCTTTGCAGCAGGCATGCCACCCCTCTGCACTACTTTAGAATAAGTCAAAACTGCAACTAGCCAAAACTCTGACCCCTCATTAATCACCATAGTTATCCTGACTTTTTTTTATTGTTTCCTGCAAACCTCTGGATATTAAAGGGACTCTACAGCAGCTCAACGATAAACCGGCCCCAGTAACAAAACTGGCACAAGAAACAAAACAGGCCCCCACCTCTCCTGCCTCTCGGGGAAATGACCGATGTCCGATATGCAGACCTTTCAACTTATACGGTGCCACCGTGTGTCACACAAGTTTGGCTCCCTTCACACGAAATAACACTGTTTCAGGGAAAACAAGCTAAAAACCATTATAAACAGTGAATTTCTAGCTCGTATTCACAGGTAGTAAGCACCTGACGATGTCCACCCAGAGGTGTGAAAACACCCCAGGGCATCGGCAAAAGCCTCAATGAAATACTTAGTTAGCTCTCAGCACAAGGCCCCACCCCCTCGAAGGCTCACTCCCCTCCTCACACGGTGACATTCCATTTATAAGTTGTCAGGTGTGGATATGGCCAGTCCAGCCTTGGGAAGCAACAATACAGAGAGGAGTGGAGGGGGAAAGCAACAACATGGAAAGGAAGGGAGGAGGGGGGAGGGTTCAAAGCACATGAGGGGCCAACACTCTATGGAACACGTCGCCTGAAACAAAATGAAGGTCAACAAGCGTGAGCAGTGGAAGGACACAAGTACTTGGTCCATGCTTCAGGGGAGGGATGAACACACAAAGATTAAGTGCAGCTGACATGCGCTGACCAAAGAGAAGCAAGGAAATAAGAGTGACGATGAAGGCGACCAATGGTAAGCAATGCAGGTCCTCTAACCCCACTATAACCCTACTGTAAGCTAACAAAATGCCTCACAAGCCACAGCTGTCTTAGGCAAAACCTACAACTACATGGTAATGCACGGCCCGGATTGTGAGCTCTGCTTTGCACACAGGATGTGCGTGGTGATGTCTGGCCCTTAAATGTGAGATCTGCTCTGCACATGCTGGTGACACACGTGCCTTGACTGTGAGCGCTGTGCTGTGACGCACGGCCCCTGAATATGAGCTCTGTGCTGCACACGGGGTGTGCTGGTGACGCACGTCAATCAATCAATCAATAAAACTTTATTTCAGTTTTGTTTGCAAACCATAAAAGTGCAAGATACAGTGATACAGAATTCATTATAAAAAAAAGAAAAGCCATCATCAAGATACAAAAATACAGAATTAGCAGCAATTTATAACAGTACAAATTATGCTAAAATGTATTAAATATAGGTGCAAAAAGGTTTTAGTAAAACTCATTACAAATCCAAACATTTTCTGTACTTTACAATTGATTTTAAAAATTCTAACACAAAAAGGATACTATCACTATGTAATAATTGTAAATACATCATAGCTGGTCTGATCTGGCAGAAATTAAGTTTCTTTAAAAGCGGCACCAGATAGCGTTTGCGGGGAAATTCATATAATTTACATAAAAACATAAAATGCAGCATGTCCTGCGGAGACTTTCCGTCGCAGCCGCAGGGAGCTGCTTCTTTGCTAAAAATAGTTTTTTGTGGCCTAACAAGCAGAAAATAAAATTGATTCAGTCGAAATCTGGTTAACAGAAATTTCTCATATGAGGTCAGGGAGCCCAATAAATATGGCTCAATGTATGGAATTGTTTTTAACATAACATAAGTCCTGACACTCGGTTTCTGAATCCTCTGTAGTTTCCCTCATCATTCTCCTTTCCATGAGGAATGCCGTTTTTATTGCCTCCACATCCCTCTTAGTGATACAATCAGGAGTTTCAAATAACTCATCACGCCTTAGGCTTAAAAAACTTGTCTTCCGATATTTCTACCAGGGTATAGCAGATAAGTTGTCCATAGACAGACAGTCTTTTAAGATCATGTGCGTGAGGGGGATATCAGGGTTTAGCCACAGCTTTAACCAGCAGGACGTGGGCGAAGGGAAAAAATATCAATGACATACTGGACACCCAGTTCTTCGTGGACAGCTAGATTAGGCGTACCTTGCGGGAGACACAGTAGACATACAAAAAAGTGTTCTCCACAGTCTGAAGTTGCTCTCCCCAAATATACCCCCAAATTTCGCTACCAAATGTTGCTGTGCCACTGATTTGGCATTATATAGTTGCAATATGGCGCCAGTAGGCTTTTTTCCCAGTTTAGATGTAAAATTAAATATTGATCCATTCACCCTACCAATGTCCCCTTTCTTTTTTGAAACATGCGGGCCCCAGTTTAGTTTGTTATCAAAGAGGACTCCAAGATAGGAGGATGTGCTAGATATGGGAATTATTGCATCACCCACATTAAATTGGAAATTCTGTCTTGGTGGCTTGCCTACCTGCATGATAAACAATTTAGAGTTATTTATTGTTAAGTCCCTGTCTGTCATGAAGAACTTGAAAGCAGTTAAAAGAGCTTGGAGGCCTCTTTCGGTCCTAGATATGAGGACAGCGTCGTCTGCGTATAATAGGACCGGAATACCCCGACGTCCAACTCTGGGGCAGTCAGCCCCCACCTCCTGTAAATCGCTAACTAGGTCATTAATATAAAAATTAAACAAAAAAAGAGCCAGAATACATCCTTGTCGGACTCCCCTTTTGATGTTAAAATCCTTCGTCACACTCAGATCTTGAGAAAATCTTACATTTGCTCTGGTGTGTCAATGTAAATCTTCTTGAAAGTCCACGATACCACCGTCAACCCCTTTTGCCCTCATGAATTGCCACAGCTTCTGCCTATTCACACAGTCAAAGGCCAAGGACAGGTCCATGAAGGCAAGGTGGATGGTCCCCTTGTATGCCACTGTTCACTTACTTAATATAAAAAAAAGGATAAGGCATTGGGTGGTCGTGGAGCGTCCCCTACAGAAACCATACTGGGAGGCGGACATGATGTTATTGTCTTCAACCCATCTAGTGAGTCTCTGCAGGAGAACCCTTCCCATTACTTTCACCATAGAATCTATGAGTGATATGGGTCGGTAGCAGTGCGGGCTGCATTTATCCCCTTTTTTGAAGACAGGTACAATAGTAGAAACCCCCCAAGACTGTGGGCATCCGCATTGAACCGCAGCATTAAAAACGGACTCCAAAATTGGAGACCAAAAAGAAGGGTCAGACTTAAATAAGTCTGGAGGAATCCCGTCTGGGCCAGGTGCTTGGCTGTCAAGCCTAAAAATCCTTCAAGTATTTCACCCCTGCCAATTATAATTTTATTACCATTAAAATCAGGTTTCAAGTCATTAAGCAACTCCCCCTCGGACGAGTGCTCAAAGTGAAATCCGTGATTTTTAGAACAGCTCAGTTCAGAAATACATGTAAATAGGGGGTTACCACAGGGATGTATATTAAAATCACCCATAACCATAAGATTGTGTAGGCTATGACTCATAGACTTATTGATAAAAGCATTCAGAGCAAACATGTGACTACGATCCGAACATGAAAAAAGTGAGTTATAAAAATTTACCAGACCTACTATACAGTTCCCTCCTTTTAGAGTTAAAGCAAGAAAACCCGGATTAGAGGTAGAGACTGTACGTACTTTGCATGCCAAAGCTACAGAGACATAAATAACCAGTCCCCCCATTGATCTCCCCCTGTTGGAGACAATTGCTGGAGCAAAGTATGCCGTGTATCCTTCCAGAAGGAGATCACATTCAACCGACCACGTTTCTTGCAAACAGATTATCACAAGTTGCTTAATATAAGCAATCCAGCTAGGGTTCACTATCTTGGCAGCTAACCCTGCAATGTTCCAGGAGATAAAGTTGTTTGAACTCCCCCTGTGTGATCTATCCACTACAGCTCCTGTATCATTCATCCTCCCTCCTCCCAGGTCACCAGTTTCTTGTAGGCAATCACAGGTTTCCAAGCCAGACAGGATTTGATACCTGTTATGGTCTGGAAGTCTGCGCCCGGTAGTAATTAAGTTGCCATGTGTGATCTGGGGTAGCAAGGGGGGGCACAATCGGAGAAGGATCTCGCCCTAGACCAGTCTCCCATCCGCCAGTTTTCCTCCTGATTAGATCTTACCGGGTCCCTCCATGGTAGTGGCCTGTAGAAAAAGCCTAAGGGTAATAGTTTAATGGCAGTGCCCAGCGTCAGCTGTAGGCGAAGGCCTGATGATAATAAACGGCCCGCAGTATGAGAATTATCAAAATTAATAATGATACAGTCCCCACTCCCTGTCTTGTTAGATCTGCCGATCCAGTTAACCCTGCGTACCATTATAATATTGTTAGTGGTATTCACTCCATCAGGGGTATTCCGGCTAAGCCAAAACACTGTCTTGTTCAGCATTTGTTTGTAGCTTTCAGTCTCTCCTGATGGGAGGGCAGGGACATGGCTCAGTATGACCACATATGGGGTGGCTTCTGGCGGGAGGTCAATAACCATGGTTCTTCGAGCCACACAAGGTCCCTCATCTAACCTCTGAGTTGAGTTGGGGTGCTTACACAGACTTTGTCCGACGCATAGCGAACTCCAGCCTCACCCTTCGGGGAGCCCTTCTTGACCCGCCGGCATTGCTGCCTTCGTCGCTGCTCCCGCTGCCTGTCACCTCCCCCCGCCGCAGCCTCTCTCCACCTGTGCTGCCGTAGTGCGGGGGAGTGTGTGACTACAACTCCCAGCGGCCTCCGCGACCAGAAGTCACGTCGAGGCGGAGCACGCCAGGAGGCGTTCAAAAACTACCAGCACCTGCTGGGGAGCGGGGGCCTACACAGACTTTGTCCGACGAATAGCGAACTCCAGCCTCACCCTTCAGGGAGCCCTTCTTGACCCGCCGGCATTGCTGCCTTCGTCGCTGCTCCCGCTGCCTGTCACCTCCCCCCGCCCCAGCCTCTCTCCACCTGTGCTGCCGTAGTGCGGGGGAGTGTGTGACTACAACTCCCAGCGGCCTCCGCGACCGGAAGTCGCGTCGAGGCGGAGCACGCCAGGAGGCGTTCAAAAATGACCAGCACCTCCCGCGTCGCGGGAGCGCACGGGGCCACGCCGGGCTAAGCCCGGGCAAAGGGCGGGCCCTCTGTGGCCCTCAGAGGCCTGAGGAGACTGGACTGGGCCAGACCCCCTGGTTGTGGGACTCTATTTAAGTAAGAGTGTTAACTTCTTATACTTTGGTACAATTGCTGGTAATGTCTACCACCGTGATTACATCACCCTCTGCCATTGCCCCTGATAAAGTAGGGGGCTTGTTGAATGGTACCCTCGATAACTATTTTACTAAAACTGCCCTTGAAGGTACTAGAGTACTATCTTTAGCAGAACGCCGGGACGACCGCCGCCGTTCTATAGAACGAATTAAGAACAGGGCCCTATCTGAACCAATCCCTGTTGTTACAACAGCTAATAACTTTTGTGCTGACACCATGGATGTTACATTAATTGGGGACAGTGTGCCCATATTATTAAGGGAGTGTCTAGCACCTTCTATCAGTCCAACGCAAACTGAATCAGCTCCTATCTCCCTTGATTTTTCCAGTACCCCCAATGCATCAACAGTTATGATTTCACCAACACCCAGGCCAGGGAAGATAGTAAGAGGAAAAACAACGAGACCCTTGCCATATATAATCCATGGCCCACCGCCAACGAAAAAGAGACGCAAAAGATTGGACCCAACCAAGCCCAAATTAAGTCATTCTGAATTTGGAAAAAAGTCTAATCTTACCACCATTGAAGCAACGGGATCTTTAGTTGTGAAGGGAGCTGCAGAGACAGCGTTGGACCCTCCAGCACTCTCACTATTGACTTCACACGTGGCCACTAAGTACAATACAGAACATGCCACAAATGTTGAAGGGTCTCCATCAACTCCCTCTAGTAATTTACTAGATAGTATAGAACTAATTGTGTGGAGTTATACGCTAGCCATAGTTGAAAGATTAAAAGGAGTGGAGACAAGACTAGGGAAAATAGAGGCGGACTTGGCCACACATGGAAACTCTGCTAGGGCTTTAGGAAATAAGGGTCCAATAATAGCATCAATCCCTAGCAGAGCCTCCACTTCGGCCCACGTTACTACATCAAATGTAGTAGTGGCAACACCTCCTACCACTACTCCTTGTAATTATTTGAAAATAGCCACACCAGTTGTGACCAAAAACCAGCCCACAGGTACACTATCTGCCACCAAACATTCCCCAATTCCTAAACCAAACCAGAACCAAATAGTGACATCAAGATCAGCTACGGCTTTGAATCATATTCCGGATATCCCCGTTATTAATAATAAAGTAAGGGAAGCGGGTATCTCATTAAATGGGCCACCTAGATTGGAAGAAGAAGCCAGATATACAAGAGGGGTGCAAGGTAGGAGACCACCTACAGAACTCCCACCAGAAGCTGTACCCTACGTGGTGTTACTCACTGGGGTACCAGAGCTGCCTGGAAATAAGCGGGAAGGTTTTTTCCAACTTAAGAACAAAATAATGCACTGGCTAATTTCACATAGACCAAAGGCCAGCAATATTAATGGCGAAATAATCCATGTCCGACGGTTGCCTTGGCTAGGAGGAAGACCAAACGACATAGGGGGAGACGTGGTTGTGGTGAATTTCAGAGATAAAAATGAATTGTAATTTTGAACCGATCACGGGCATGGTCAATTTGTATGAAGAAGAGGATGTGGCGAATAGGATACCTCTTCTGATTGATAATGGAACCGTTGCTGGGACTACACTAGCCCTTCAGATCACTAGGTTGCTTACAAGCCATGGTCTGAGGGCTTGTAATGGGCGTATGCCTTCTGATAGCCCGAAAGCACCCACTTTTAGGAGGCGAAATTACAAAAGCAACCTTGATTATGTTATCATTTCGTTTGACTTGTGGCAATATACAATTGATTTAAAAGTCATCGAGAGATTTGATAGTGACCACTACCCCCTTGAAACCAGCTTTCTTAAAAACGTATTAAATGAGCAGGGAAGTATAGAGGGAGGTGTTACAAATGCACAGTTACCAATACTAGATAACATTATTGTTAGCAACAATAGAAGGGCTGTCAAATGGGCATATATTTTGGAAAGAGAGGACCTCCTATCTAATATTTATTGCACCTTAGCAAATACATTTGAATCGTATTGTCCACTCGGAAGTGAACAAGGGGAATTTATTAACCTACACAAATTATTTTTTAGCCAATTACTAGACCTTTTAACAAAAAGACCAAAAAAAGGGACTGGTATCGTAAATGCTAAACCAGTTGGGAAACCATGGTATAACAAGGAATGCCGTGTTGCCAAAACCGCTTTGATTGAGGCAATTAAAAGAAAAAGTCCCGTAGAAATTAAAGATAAAAGGAAATTATATAATACAACATTGGTAAAGGTAAAATCCTCTTGGGACGACGGAATATGGTCCAGTATGATACAAGCAGCTAAAACCAAGGACCAGAGGCACTTCTGGGAATTAGTGGCCAAGGGGAACAAACGCGAGAAAGGCTCTAGAGAGGTTTTTTTAGACGAGGCCACGTGGGTAAAACATTTTACAAACTTGTACGCAGCTAAAATAAGCAAGGTTGCCCCCTTGGAGGAACCAACTCTTTTTCAGCCAGCGAACTCACACCCACCGGTAGTCTTTGATTTACACGAAACCGAGCTAGCAATTGCTTCAGTCAAACAAGGGAAGGCAACTGGACTTGATAAAATTCCAGGCGATCTTTATTTGCATAACACTGATGTTTGGGCACCATATTTAAACCATTTATTCAATACTATTGCGGCCGGTGATCATATGCCAGAAACCTGGGATGGTGCTGAAATTATCACTATTTTTAAAAAGGGGGATAGAGGCGATCCAGCCAATTATCGCCCCATTAGTCTTTTAGACATAACTCAAAAAATATATGCCAGACATATATTAAATCGTATAAACACGTGGTTAGACGAAGAATTAGTTTTATCAAAATATCAGGCGGGTTTTAGGGAAAAAACTGGGACTATAGATCAGGTTCTAAGGTTATGCTGCTTGTATTGGAAATATGTCATCATCCGCAAGGGCCACTTGTATGTGACCTTTGTAGATCTACGAGCAGCATTTGACCTAATTCCTCGTGACCTGCTTTGAAAGTCCTTGAAAAGGCAGGGACTTCCTGGGGAACTTTTACAACTGGTGATAGGCCTTCACCAGGAAAACTATGCTAAGGTCAGGTGGGGCCCTAACGGGGAACTTACAGACTCAATCCCAATAAAAAGGGGAGTACGCCAGGGATGCGTACTTGCTCCCACACTCTTTTCCCTTTTTAGGGCTCGGCTGAACGCGCGGAAGCGCGTCTCCGCCGAGAACTTATTGTGGCCGTGTCTCCTTTCCAGGAGACATTCCTGGCCGCGCCCATCGCCTTGGAGGCGATTCGAAACGATCACGCGCACGCGAACACGCTCGCTGCATTCTCTCAGACACACACACAAGCGCCCATGCACCCACGCACGCACATACAGGCCCCCCCACGCTGCATTCTCTCACACACACACAAGCGCACATACACACGCGCACGCACAAGCGCATCATCCCGCCCGCCTACAACACTGCTTGTTTTATTAAGCTTTCGAAGGACTCCAATTAATTAATTGGAAGAGTCGTTTTTTCGATGCCTGAGAACGTACCTACTGCTCAGCTTCATGGTTACTCTTACGAAGTATACTATAACTGCATTAACCAGAACATCAGTCCTGCTCTTTTAGAAAGGTTCGGAGTACTCTGGAGAGAATTTCAATTATGCTTCAGACTTAAGAACACAAGAATATTACACAACGGGTTCCGTTTCTAAGCCAGGACTCAATTGCATCGCCAGAATCCACAAAGCTTGGGGGAGATCTCTCCTAATCCAACAATAAAGATATTACTAAAGTGTGTTCCTAATGTATCGGCATACAACCCTATATTATATCGCATTAACTTGCAGACTTTTGCTTTCTCAATGTAACATCTCTCAAACCCTTGTCCATTCACCTGTTTCTCCTTCAAACGAGTTGACTTTAGGGAATCGAACTGCACGTTTTGCCCTGACCCTGCAGCCGGTCTTCACCAGAGCTGTGTGTATTTGACATTATCCGTGATGGCGGTACCAACTGGGAGCTGTAATGTACCCCGCAGCCGTCACTTTGTCCGCAAATGAGCAGAAACACGTCACAAGATGTAATGGCGGCTGGAAAGGTAAGAGGGTTAAACGAGCCTCCAATCTTCCTCCAGGAGGCCGGTGGCCAGACTGATACCCGGGTTACAAAAAATGATATTTCGTTACATAAAATGTGGGCTGGAGCACTTTAACACTGAGCCATTATTACGAGGTAATTAGACTTTTATAATGGCCAATTAAATTTGGAACTTGCACGTTTGAACAAATTCATAGACGGCTGCCAAACAGTGAAAACTGACGTCTAACAGGCAACGAACGACCTCTGACTCAGAGTTCCATCAGATGTACCAAATGAAAACCTTCTAGATTCTTTAGGGCCAGCACCATACCTTTTCACTCCACCTACTGGGCACACTATTCACTCGGAGTCTGCCGTATGCGTGAGGCGAGCGCCCCACCTGCTCGTTGACTTTGGTATGCGAGGGTCCCTGGTGGATGAGAAGCTTGACAATCTGGGCGTCTCCCTTCCAGGCAGCGAGGTGAAGCGGGTAGCAGCCCTTGCAGTCCCCCACGTTCGTTATTGCATCGTTCCTCAGCAGCGCTTCCACCACGTCCCTGCAAGAGAGAAGAAGCAGGCAATCTGAGAAGAGGGGGGCGTCTGTGAAGAGGAAGTGAACGGCCAACACCCCAAAAGTGGCAGCTGAGAGCATCAACTAGGTCGGTACAATGGCTTTTCCTCAATGCAAGCTTCCCATCATGTGCTCCTATACTGTATGCAGAACATTTCGGATGCACCAGTTGCACCCCACACAAAGACCCTGATTAGGAGTTACTGATCACATCAGATACTCTAGTCTAGAGATTGTTTATTGGATTCGACAAGTAACTCCAGTAACAATCTGCATCCAGGAAATCTGGGCATAACATCCTGGTTTTGAATCTTACTGCACGAAAATAAGCACGTTCCGTTAGTTTCTGGGCCTTTTCCCATGGTAGATATCGGCAAGATTGACATGACAACATTATGCACGGGGAAAATTGTGCTTTTTGACAACCTTTCAAGTGCTGTCATTGGCGTTGGCGCACACATTGCAAGGAGGTACAGCAGGAGCAGTGGCACCGGGCCGACAGGCGTACTGGTGCACTGCACCACATTTATGGGTGCCTTTTTCTACCCAGCCATAGGGAATGGGTCTGTTTTCAGTACTTGCATTAGGACCAATGACACACTTGTTATGCCACGGTGAACAGGTCGGATTTCATACAGGGATGCAGAGAGGATGAAAAGCTCTGTGGTCCCATTCAGTGTATAGCTTTGATCGACGGGAACATTGACAGGCTGGTCTCGCGATGTTTTTACTGCTGGCGGAACTCTGCTCCGGTGAATGAATGTAATCGGTTCAGAGCCGTGAAGAAATCCATTCCATTCCACGTTTATTTACCATTGTAATGCCATGAGTAAAATTGCGCCATGAGTAAAATTGCACCATGAGACTGGCAGAAACACAAATAGTTTTTAAATAGAAAAATGTGACAAATCCAGGTTTTGACAGCTCAGTTGGCAATCTCGAGAGAACAAAGTGACACTCTTTGATAGAGTCTATCTTTCAGCTTCAACATTCCTCACGGCGCTGTGACTGCCCGCCCTTCTGAGACGCCGTAGCCCGCCGCCATTACACAGCGGAGCTCTGAACCCGCCCGCGCACGGGCACTAAATTGAAAGCAAGAGGCCAAGTTAATACAGGAACATTTTAAAAGCAGTAAGGCGTCTTTAAAGCGAAACCCTAGCCTGGGTGTCACTTAACCTTTCTTCGCCAGTCCCGGGCGGATGGGAGCCTATGACTGGGGCTGTCAAAAGCAGATTTGTGAGAGTAGATGTACTCACTCAGGATGGGGTGGCATCTGAGGCAGGGGTAATAGCAACTTTGACATATGGCACTTGTGTTGGGCTGTTTCTCTGCTTTTAGCAGTTGTGTGCCCAGCAGCAGTAGTGCCTGCAATGGTAAATGACAGAAGTCGATAGCACAAGTGGTTGATGTGATGATTACAAGTGTTGAAGCAGAGGGGGTGGATGTGGTGACCACAGGTGTTGCAGCAGCGATGGTGGTCATGGTGGCTATACGAGTGTCAGCAGATGTGGTGCTTCCTGCCATGTTTGCGGTCCATCTAATGGACATGTAGGTAGGTGACTTTGAGCGGCTTGTGGCTCATTTTAATCGTCCAAACTCGCCTCGAGCCCCCAAACAATGGGACAGTCTCGCCCCACACTCCATCCCTCGCCCCACACTCCATCCCTCGCCCCACACTCCATCCCTCACCCCACACTCCATCCCTCGCCCCACACGCCATCCCTCGCCCCACACGCACACCCTCTATCACACGCCATCCCTCGCCCCACACGCCATCCCTCGCCCCACACGCCATCCCTCGCCCCACACGCCATCCCTCGCCCCACACGCCATCCCTCGCCCCACACTCCATCCCTCGCCCCACACTCCATCCCTCGCCCCACACTCCATCCCTCGCCCCACACTCCATCCCTCGCCCCACACTCCATCCCTCGCCCCACACTCCATCCCTCGCCCCACACTCCATCCCTCGCCCCACACGCACACCCTCTATCACACGCCATCCCTCGCCCCACACGCCATCCCTCGCCCCACACGCCATCCCTCGCCCCACACTCCATCCCTCGCCCCACACTCCATCCCTCGCCCCACACGCCATCCCTCGCCCCATACGCACACCCTCTATCACACGCCATCCCTCGCTCCACACTCCATCCCTCGCCCCACACTCCATCCCTCGCCCCACACTCCATCCCTCGCCCACACTCCATCCCTCGCCCCACACTCCATCCCTCGCCCCACACTCCATCCCTCGCCCCACACTCCATCCCTCGCCCCACACTCCATCCCTCACCCCACACTCCATCCCTCGCCCCACACGCCATCCCTCGCCCCACACTCCATCCCTCGCCCCACACTCCATCCCTCACCCCACACTCCATCCCTCGCCCCACACTCCATCCCTCGCCCACACTCCATCCCTCGCCCCACACTCCATCCCTCGCCCCACACTCCATCCCTCACCCCACACTCCATCCCTCGCCCCACACGCCATCCCTCGCCCCACACTCCATCCCTCGCCCCACACTCCATCCCTCACCCCACACTCCATCCCTCGCCCCACACTCCATCCCTCGCCCCACACTCCATCCCTCGCCCCACACTCCATCCCTCGCCCACACTCCATCCCTCGCCCCACACTCCATCCCTCGCCCCACACTCCATCCCTCGCCCACACTCCATCCCTCGCCCCACACTCCATCCCTCGCCCCACACTCCATCCCTCACCCCACACTCCATCCCTCGCCCCACACGCCATCCCTCGCCCCACACTCCATCCCTCGCCCCACACTTCATCCCTCGCCCCACACTCCATCCCTCGCCCCACACTCCATCCCTCACCCACACTCCATCCCTCGCCCCACACTCCATCCCTCGCCCCACACTCCATCCCTCGCCACACACTCCATCCCTCGCCCCACACTCCATCCCTCGCCCACACTCCATCCCTCGCCCCACACTCCATCCCTCGCCCCACACTCCATCCCTCACCCCACACTCCATCCCTCGCCCCACACTCCATCCCTCACCCACACTCCATCCCTCGCCCCACACTCCATCCCTCGCCCCACACTCCATCCCTCGCCCCACACTCCATCCCTCGCCCCACACTCCATCCCTCGCCCCACACTCCATCCCTCGCCCCACACGCCATCCCTCGCCCCACACTCCATCCCTCGCCCCACACGCACACCCTCTATCACACGCCATCCCTCGCCCCACACGCCATCCCTCGCCCCACACGCCATCCCTCGCCCCACACTCCATCCCTCGCCCCACACTCCATCCCTCGCCCCACACGCCATCCCTCGCCCCATACGCACACCCTCTATCACACGCCATCCCTCGCTCCACACTCCATCCCTCGCCCCACACTCCATCCCTCGCCCCACACTCCATCCCTCGCCCACACTCCATCCCTCGCCCCACACTCCATCCCTCGCCCCACACTCCATCCCTCGCCCCACACTCCATCCCTCGCCCCACACTCCATCCCTCACCCCACACTCCATCCCTCGCCCCACACGCCATCCCTCGCCCCACACTCCATCCCTCGCCCCACACTCCATCCCTCACCCCACACTCCATCCCTCGCCCCACACTCCATCCCTCGCCCACACTCCATCCCTCGCCCCACACTCCATCCCTCGCTCCACACTCCATCCCTCACCCCACACTCCATCCCTCGCCCCACACGCCATCCCTCGCCCCACACTCCATCCCTCGCCCCACACTCCATCCCTCACCCCACACTCCATCCCTCGCCCCACACTCCATCCCTCGCCCCACACTCCATCCCTCGCCCCACACTCCATCCCTCGCCCACACTCCATCCCTCGCCCCACACTCCATCCCTCGCCCCACACTCCATCCCTCGCCCACACTCCATCCCTCGCCCAACACTCCATCCCTCGCCCCACACTCCATCCCTCACCCCACACTCCATCCCTCGCCCCACACGCCATCCCTCGCCCCACACTCCATCCCTCGCCCCACACTTCATCCCTCGCCCCACACTCCATCCCTCGCCCCACACTCCATCCCTCACCCACACTCCATCCCTCGCCCCACACTCCATCCCTCGCCCCACACTCCATCCCTCGCCCCACACTCCATCCCTCGCCCCACACTCCATCCCTCGCCCACACTCCATCCCTCGCCCCACACTCCATCCCTCGCCCCACACTCCATCCCTCACCCCACACTCCATCCCTCGCCCCACACTCCATCCCTCACCCACACTCCATCCCTCGCCCCACACTCCATCCCTCGCCCCACACTCCATCCCTCGCCCCACACTCCATCCCTCGCCCCACACTCCATCCCTCGCCCCACACTCCATCCCTCGCCCCACACGCCATCCCCCGCCCCATACGCACACCCTCTATCACACGCCATCCCTCGCTCCACACTCCATCCCTCGCCCCACACTCCATCCCTCGCCCCACACTCCATCCCTCGCCCCACACTCCATCCCTCGCCCACACTCCATCCCTCGCCCCACACTCCATCCCTCGCCCCACACTCCATCCCTCGCCCCACACTCCATCCCTCACCCACACTCCATCCCTCGCCCCACACTCCATCCCTCGCCCCACACTCCATCCCTCGCCCCACACTCCATCCCTCGCCCCACACTCCATCCCTCGCCCCACACTCCATCCCTCGCCCCACACGCCATCCCTCGCCCCATACGCACACCCTCTATCACACGCCATCCCTCGCTCCACACTCCATCCCTCGCCCCACACTCCATCCATCGCCCACACTCCATCCCTCGCCCCACACTCAATCCCTCGCACCACACTCCATCCCTCACCCACACTCCATCCCTCGCCCCACACTCCATCCCTCGCCCCACACTTCATCCCTCGCCCCACACTCCATCCCTCGCCCCACACTCCATCCCTCACCCACACTCCATCCCTCGCCCCACACTCCATCCCTCGCCCCACACTCCATCCCTCGCCCCACACTCCATCCCTCGCCCCACACTCCATCCCTCGCCCCACACTCCATCCCTCGCCCCACACGCCATCCCTCGCCCCATACGCACACCCTCTATCACACGCCATCCCTCGCTCCACACTCCATCCCTCGCCCCACACTCCATCCATCGCCCACACTCCATCCCTCGCCCCACACTCAATCCCTCGCCCCACACTCCATCCCTCACCCACACTCCATCCCTCGCCCCACACTCCATCCCTCGCCCCACACTTCATCCCTCGCCCCACACTCCATCCCTCGCCCCACACTCCATCCCTCACCCACACTCCATCCCTCGCCCCACACTCCATCCCTCGCCCCACACTCCATCCCTCGCCCCACACTCCATCCCTCGCCCCACACTCCATCCCTCACCCACACTCCATCCCTCGCCCCACACTCCATCCCTCGCCCCACACTCCATCCCTCGCCCCACACTCCATCCCTCGCCCCACACTCCATCCCTCACCCACACTCCATCCCTCGCCCCACACTCCATCCCTCGCCCCACACTCCATCCCTCGCCCCACACTCCATCCCTCGCCCCACACTCCATCCCTCGCCCCACACTCCATCCCTCGCCCCACACGCCATCCCTCGCCCCATACGCACACCCTCTATCACACGCCATCCCTCGCTCCACACTCCATCCCTCGCCCCACACTCCATCCATCGCCCACACTCCATCCCTTGCCTCACACTCCATCCCTCGCCCCACACGCCATCCCTCGCCCCACACGCACACCCTCTATCACACGCCATCCCTCGCACCACACTCCATCCCTCGCCCCACACTTCATCCCTCGCCCCACACGCCATCCCTCGCCCCACACTCCATCCCTCGCCCACACTCCATCCCTCGCCCCACACGCCATCCCTCGCCCCACACGCACACCCTCTATCACACGCCATCCCTCGCTCCACACTCCATCCCTCGCCCCACACTCCATCCATCGCCCACACTCCATCCCTCGCCCCACACTCCATCCCTCGCCCCACACTCAATCCCTCGCCCACACTCCATCCCTCGCCCCACACTCCATCCCTCGCCCACACTCCATCCCTCGCCCCACACGCCATCCCTCGCCCCACACGCACACCCTCTATCACACGCCATCCCTCGCTCCACACTCCATCCCTCGCCCCACACTCCATCCATCACCCACACTCCATCCCTCGCCCCACACTCCATCCCTCGCCCCACACGCCATCCCTCGCCCCACACGCACACCCTCTATCACACGCCATCCCTCGCACCACACTCCATCCCTCGCCCCACACTCCATCCCTCGCCCCACACGCCATCCCTCACCCCACACTCCATCCCTCGCCCCACACGCCATCCCTCGCCCCACACGCACACCCTCTATCACACGCCATCCCTCGCTCCACACTCCATCCCTCGCCCCACACTCCATCCATCGCCCACACTCCATCCCTCGCTCCACACTCCATCCCTCGCCCCACACGCCATCCCTCACCCCACACGCACACCCTCTATCACACGCCATCCATCGCTCCACACTCCATCCCTCGCCCCACACTCCATCCCTCGCCCCACACTCCATCCCTCGCCCCACACTCCATCCCTCGCCCCACACGCCATCCCTCGCCCCACACGCACACCCTCTATCACACGCCATCCCTCGCTCCACACTCCATCCCTCGCCCCACACTCCATCCCTCGCCCCACACTCCATCCATCGCCCACACTCCATCCCTCGCACACCCTCTATCTCTCTCTCGCCCTCCCTCTATCTCTCTCTCGGCCTCCCTCTATCTATCTATCGCCACACACTCCATCCCTCGCCCCACACGCACACCCTCTATCACACGCCATCCCTCGCTCCACACTCCATCCCTCGCCCCACACTCCATCCCTCGCCCCACACTCCATCCATCGCCCACACTCCATCCCTCGCACACCCTCTATCTCTCTCTCGCCCTCCCTCTATCTCGCCCTCCCTCTATCTCTCTCTCGGACTCCCTCTATCTCTCTCTCGGCCTCCCTCTATCTCTCTCTCGGCCTCCCTCTATCTCTCTCTCGGCCTCCCTCTATCTATCTATCGCCCTCGCTATCTATCCTATCACTACAGCATCACTCAGGGGCACCACAACATCACTATGCGCTACCAAAATGCTTATAAGTACAACAGTAACTTACAATATTATTATAATATAATATTATTGCCAACATTGCTTAATATTTTGCAACAGCTATCATCTTGCAAATCATCTTTATACACCAATACAGACTTTGCTAAAAATTTAATGCAACACATTGTCATATACAATGCCAATAACTCAAACTTTAATGCTGCGAGACCTATTGCATTGCAAATGCTTGTTGTTAATGATATTGCAACTTATATGGAGGATTGTGACAATGATTCGCCTCGATTGGGAGGGGAACGTGTGCCGTCCCTCCTTTTCGCGGACGACACGATCCTCATCTCACAGACTCCTAGGGGCCTTCAGATCTTATTAGATAGGTTCCAGCAATATTGTACCTCAAAAGGGTTAGAGATTAACACAAAAAAAACCAAATACATGGCACTAAACCCTCATAAAAGTTTTTTAAAAAACCTAATGCTAAATGGTCACAAGCTTGACTATGAACAGAGTTTTACGTACTTAGGGGTATTATTAGATTCAACTATGGGATGGAGACCTCAGCTAGAAAAATCTAAAATAGTGTTCAAACAAAACTGTCTCCCAATATTAAAAAGACACAATAAATGTGTGAACAAGGCAGTAACCCCAGCAATAGAGATTTTTAGGTACAAGGTCCAATCAGCTGTTTTGTACGGGGCGGAACTTTGGGGACCAGTATGTAGGAAGACCTTCGAAACACTGGAAAATAAGTTTATTAGGGGATTATTAAAAGTTCCCACTAATACCCCATTGGTACCACTATTTTTAGATCAAAACATCAAGCACACTGACCATCATGCAATGTTGAGACCATTATTATTATGGGTTAGATTATGGACAACCCCCGAATTGATTGACTACAAAAGTGGGTTGAAAGAAGTACTGGACCTAGATAGTGGTAACCAAATTTATTGGTTTAAGCATGTAAGAATGTGGTTATCCAAACTAGGACTACCGCATTTTTGGAGAGAGCCGGAGTCCTTAATTGTGGCTTCCAAGAAAATCGTAAAGTTATCCTTCTGGTCTTACGTGAGCCACGATTCTGCGTATGTTAGGACGCACGGCCCCTTAACCGAAACATTCTTAATGGTCAAAAATGTGGCGTGTTTTGAAACATTTCTTGATGAGGTCCAGCCGCCGTTGGCTAAAACTCTGTACCTAAAATTCAGATATGGAACACTGAGAACCAAAGTAACAGAGAAAAGCTGGGGGAAGACAAATAGTGACTATTGCACTTTATGTTCTAATAATATAAGGGAAGACGTTTTACACATATTGTTTTTTTGCCCTAGTTACAGTATACCGAGGAAAACATGGATAAAGCCATTATGTTATATTATTGGCTCTAGATCCCACAAGGAAGCTGGTTGAATTTTAAAAACGGACACCAGCCAAGTAATTGTGTTTGGAATTAGTAGATTTCTTCTGGCTGCAAATTTTATTAGATTAAAAATGTCTCTCCCTTTTTAAACTGTATTCCACTTGGACCTGTTCAAACCACGGATATGTTTTTTAGTTTTATAGGTTTGTAATTTAAAAAAATTCTATGCCTTGGATGTTATAAATTTTGACTTGATTTAATGACTTTTTAACTTTGTATAATGTGTTTTAATCTATTTATTTAAACCCTGTGATAATTCTAAGCCATGACAGATTGTTTTAAAATGATGACGCGTAGTATTGATTACTGTTTTTTTGGTATTGTATAATGAATTTTTTTATTGTGTATTATTGTATATCTTTTATGTTGCAATGCAACGAAATAAAGATTATTGACTTGACTTGACTTGAGTCAAGAGTAGGAGATTTCCTCCTGGTGCATAAGGGTTGTACTAGAGGTGTTTTTTCTCTCTAATTTCCAGTAGGGTTACTAGCACCATCTGTAACCGTGGGCCTTGTACTAATCGGAGCTGGTTCAGCCACCTTGTCATTGTTGCCAGCTATTCTGTCCATCTACTTGGGGGTGGAGTGTTAATATTCTGTGTGTCTGCTGTGCCTGTTGTGTTCAAGAAGTTAGCCAGCGAAGACTCCAGAAGCAATAGCCTGGATTCTACCCCACACATATTTAATACGATGGGTTCCAACAAGGTTTTTACCATACTCTCTAGTTTCCCCCAGATATCTCCTTCACTATGCCCAGTGTTAGATATTCCTCCATTACTCTGGGCATTGTTAGTTAAATCTCTCTGGTCCTCCTTTCCCATGTCATGTATTTCCACCGTTGTCACCCCTTTATTTCCTATACCTGTGTGTCCCTGTTTGGTTACCTGGGTTTTTTTGGGGATGACACTGTTTTATTTTGGATGGGTAGAAACTAACTTTTGTTTCTGTGCTCTTCCCCGTAATTTATACTTGACCGGACTAGGTATCAATTCTGGGGTCCCAGAGAGCGTACTACCATTTAGTAGGGACATATCATCCTCTATCTGAGGGGCCCTTTCTTGGCCAGGGGGAGGGGTAATTTGGTTCTGGGTATCTGTGAGGGCTAGAGTGATAGGTAACCTTCCATAAGTGGGGTCCAGGGATCACCTATGCTCTGTCATTATAATTTCCTTATTAATGAGAAAATAAAAGATTAAAAATAAAACTGCTATTGCAGCTACAATATAATCCTTACAGATATAATATTGACTTTTGGTTCGTGCATTAAGTCCTCAGAAGATTATTCCGCGTTATACTGAGTAACCACGTGTATCAAGTTCCAAAAGTATCTAAAGAGAGAGCCTTTCTAGTGTTTACACTATTCACGATACATGTAATTACTCACAAAAATATGAAGACTTGACCGCAATACAGGTTTTTAGGGGGGGTGGCCCGGCTTCCTCTGGCCCCTGATGGCCACAGATGGCCCGCCCTTTGCCCAGGCTTAGCCCGGCGCAAGACCGCGTGTGTCCCACGCCGCGGGAGCCTTCGCTGCTTCTTATGCGCCACCGGGTGCTGGATCAGCGTGTGCTGCATGTGCGGCATCGTCTTCCGGCCGCAGGGCCCGCCGGGACCTGTGGTCCTCAGTCAAGCTGAGGGGATGGTGCTGGGGCGCTAAAGCGCCGAGGCAGGTGAGCAGTTGTGGCGGCAAGAAATGTCCCCCAACCAGCTACGGGTGACGCATGTCCCTTGACTGTGAGTGCTGTGCTGTGACTCACGGCCCATGATTGTGAGCTCTGCACTGCACATGGGATGTGCTGGTGACACACGTGCCTTGACTGTGAGCGCTGTGCTGTGATGCATAGCCCCTGATTGTGAGCTCTGTGCTGCACGCGGGGTGTGCGTATGGTGATGCACGGCCCCTGATTGTGAGCTCTGTGCTGTGATGCACAGCCCCTGATTGTGAACTCTGCGCGGCACATGGGGTGTGCTGGTGACGCACGTCCCTTGACTGTTAGCGCTGAGCAGTGACGCGACACACGGCCCCTGATTGTGAGATACACAAATTATATCCTGAGCTAGGCAACAATATATCAATACAGATGAAAGAATTTTTCAAAAGATGAGTAATCTTCAAATCTTCTGTTTATTAGTTTCCGTCTTTCTTCATAAACCACACTAGCCGCCAACACGTGTTTCGTCCTGGTACAATTAACCATAGACTTCTTCAGGGCTATAGCTAGAGTCAAATAGAACTCTCCATAATTCATGAGAGCATATAAAAGGTGATACTTTATTTCACGAAGGCTCCTGATTCAGTATGAGTGACGAAATCCCAAATATACACTCTTCTTTGATTGGCCTCCGAATTCCTATCCCTAAAGGTTGCAAAAATCAAGCAGCGTGTGTGTTCCGTGGCGTCATTGTGAGCTCTGTGCTGCACACGGGGTGTGCTGGTGACGCACGTCCCTTGACTGTGAGCTCTGTCCTGCATATGGGGTGTGCGTGTTGTGATGCACGGCCCCTGATTGTGAGCTCTGTGCTGTGATGCACGGCCCCTGATTGTGAGTTCTGTGCTGCACACGGGGTGTGCTGGTGACGCACGATCAGTGATTGTGAGCTCTGTGCTGGTGACGCACGATCACTGATTGTGAGCTCTGTGCTGGTGACGCACGATCACTGATTGTGAGTTCTGTGCTGCACACGGGGTGTGCTGGTGACGCACGATCAGTGATTGTGAGCTCTGTGTTGGTGATGCACAGCCCCTGATTGTGAGCTCTGCGCTGCACACGGGGTGTGCTGGTGACGCACGATCAGTGATTGTGAGCTCTGTGCTGGTGACGCACGATCACTGATTGTGAGCTCTGTGCTGGTGACGCATGATCACTGATTGTGAGTTCTGTGCTGCACACGGTGTGTGCTGGTGACGCACGATCAGTGATTGTGAGCTCTGTGCTGGTGATGCACAGCCCCTGATTGTGAGCTCTGCGCTGCACACGGGGTGTGCTGGTGACGCATGATCACTGATTGTGAGTTCTGTGCTGCACACGGGGTGTGCTGGTGACACACGATCAGTGATTGTGAGCTCTGTGCTGGTGATGCACAGCCCCTGATTGTGAGCTCTGCACTGCACAAGGGGTGTGCTGGTGATGCACAATCAGTGAGTGTGAGCTCTGTGCTGGTGACGTACGATCACTGAATGTGAGCTCTGTGCTGGTGATGCACAGCCCCTGATTGTGAGCTCTGTGCTTCACACGGGGTGTGCTGGTGATGCACGATCAGTGATTGTGAGCTCTGTGCTGGTGATGCACAGCCCCTGATTGTGAGCTCTGCGCTGCACACGGGGTGTGCTGGTGACGCACGATCAGTGATTGTGAGCTCTGTGCTGGTGACGCACAATCACTGATTGTGAGCTCCGTGCTGGTGACGCACGATCACTGATTGTGAGTTCTGTGCTGCACACGGGGTGTGCTGGTGACGCACGATCACTGATTGTGAGCTCTGTGCTGGTGACGCACGATCACTGATTGTGAGCTCTGTGCTGGTGAAGCACGATCGCTGATTGTGAGTTCTGTGCTGCACACGGGGTGTGCTGGTGACGCACGATCAGTGATTGTGAGCTCTGTGCTGGTGATGCACAGCCCCTGATTGTGAGCTCTGCGCTGCACACGGGGTGTGCTGGTGATGCATGATCACTGATTGTGAGTGCTGTGCTGCACACGGGGTCTGCTGGTGACGCACGATCAGTGATTGTGAGCTCTGTGCTGGTGATGCACAGCCCCTGATTGTGAGCTGTGCGCTGCACACAGGGTGTGCTGGTGACGCACGATCAGTGATTGTGAGCTCTGTGCTGGTGACGCACGATCACTGATTGTGAGCTCTGTGCTGGTGACGCACGATCACTGATTGTGAGCTCTGTGCTGGTGACGCACAATCACTGATTGTGAGCTCTGTGTTGTGACGCACGGCCCCTGATTGTGAGCTCTGAGCTGCACACGGGGTGTGCTGGTGACGCACGATCAGTGATTTTTAGCTCTGTGCTGGTGATGCACAGCCCCTGATTGTGAGCTCCATGCTGCACACGGGGTGTGCTGGTGACGCACGTCCCTTGACTGTGAGCTCTGTGATGTCACGCTCAGCTCTTGATTGTGAGCTCTCTGCTGCACAATGGGTTTGCTGGTGACGCACGATCACTGATTGTGACCTCTATGCTGGTGACGCACGGCCCCTGATTGTGAGCTCTGTGCTGCACACAGGGAGGCCTCCCCACTGGCACGGGACACAGGTGGGGAGGCGGGGAGTTCTCTAGAGGAAGTTGAATGAAAGTTGAGGAATCTTGGAGTCAGTTGGTACTGGAATGCGGGGGGGGGGCATATTTATTCCCAGAAAATGTACTTATGTACAGGAAATGAACT
Organism: Lissotriton helveticus; assembly: GCF_964261635.1. Classification (NCBI taxonomy): domain Eukaryota; kingdom Metazoa; phylum Chordata; class Amphibia; order Caudata; family Salamandridae; genus Lissotriton; species Lissotriton helveticus. The sequence goes on along the minus strand of NC_136071.1, from coordinate 1,200,063,204 downwards.
CTGGAGGGGCGTGCGTGCACAGACAGATGTACACACGTGCACGAGAACACAGACGCACAAGTGCACACATATTCAGGCACAGACAGACGTACACTTGTGTGCATACACAAGCACACACACACACACAAATGCACAGACAAATGCGCGCACACAGGTTCACACAGACACATACAGGCACAGACGCACACACACAGACGCATACAGACGCACACATGCGCACAAGTACACACATGTGCCAAAAGACAGATGCACACACAAACAGGCATTGGCAAACGCAGATGCACACAGACACAAGAATACATTTACACAAACAGGCTCACAGTCAGGCGCATCACACACTTGCGCGCACACTCATGCACAAACACACACAGGCATACAGTCAGGAGCATTCACACACTTTTGCACACACACACGCACAGACAGGCACACTGACATGGCATGCTTACACACATGCACACACACACACACACATGCAAAGCCACAGGCACACACAAGCAAACACAGGTGCTTACACACATGTCACACGCGCAAAGGCACGCAAACGCGTGTTCAAACACACACACACACACATGCATCGTCTCACACACGATGAGAGTCTTGGTAAATGACTGTCCCCTGCCCTGCGCACCCAACCTGCGGATATCTGTTATCCCTTTGTTTGGATTTTGGCCATAGCCTTGTGCTGACCTAGCATGTCTGCCACAGACAGGCCCGCCTTTGATGAAGAGCCCGGCCGCTCTTGTATTTAGTTAGCAGCAGCAGCATTTCTCCTGCGCCAGGCCACATCAAAGGCTCTGTGCCATTAAAACTTAACTTATCTGTGAGGTAAAAGACTGCGAAGTACTGAAATCCTAACCTGGAAGTAAAACTCCTGATGTACTCACTTGCAATGTAACATCCCACGATGGAAAACCTATGATGCAATGGTGACGTACATACACCCACACCCTACTGCCCTGCATATCTGTGAATCCCAAAGCCGAGTCCAAGTGATCTTACACTCAGGTCTTGCAACAATCATCATTCCGTGTAAGGTGCATGTTTATTTCCCGCCATGCCGCACGCTGAATCACAGTCTTCAAAACTTGACAGATTTATAAACCTTGTGTAAAAGTTCCGCAGTGTCAGCAGGAGCAGCCCGTAATACCATGGTTACACATTTTACAGATTAAATTCATTTTCATGCCCTGAATTGCGCATTTGTTCTGGACAGTAATCCTTCAAGAAAGAGCTGAAACCTGTATTGCGCTTATCTTTTCCATACTCTTCCAGCAAGGAGTGTATCCTAAAGGAAGCCAGACACACACAAAGGTCTCAGTAGCCTCGGGGGACCGGATGTGTTAGGGATGCCACTCATACATTATTGGCTCGAGAGCATCCTTCTTAGACAGACTGCAGCAATGAAGAGGCTCACACAGAGAGAGAACAGAATGTAAATCTCCAGAATATGATTGCAGAAGCACTGACTAATGCTCTGGCGGGTCCGTCGCTTTGATAATTTGTGCACACCCGGTGGAAACATAAAATATTAAGACATACGCGGTTCTTGTGCTATTCGCCGTTTTACTGTTCTTCCCGGTAATTGAATACGGGTTGGCTTGCCCAGGCGGTTTCAGCTCCCTTCCCTCCTTGTCTTCAAGGACAAGCCTGGTACATTTTACAGGACAAGCCTGGTTATTCCTTGCATAACTACTTAAGATATGAGGTTAATACACATTTTATCTTGTTTTATTTTGATAGATGTCTTTTTTGTTTAGTTTCTTTATAATTTCAACTGACATTTAATCCAGATTTGGATTCGGGATTCTGAGTTCTGCAACAAAATACAGACACCTTCTATATTTTCCTTTCACATTTCAGGAGGAAACACTGGGTGAAATGTCACATCAAAGGCTCTGTGCCACTTTCACCCACACAGCAACACTTACAGACACGCAACGCCACTCACACCCACACAAGCCCACTATCATCCACGCAAACGCCACTGACACGCGCAACGCCACTGACACGCGCAACGCCACTGACACGCGCAACGCCACTGACACGCGCAACGCCACTGACACGCGCAACGCCACTCACACGCGCAACGCCACTCACACGCGCAACGCCACTCACACGCGCAACGCCACTTGCACGCGCAACGCCACACGCACACGCAACGCCACTCGCACACGCAACGCCACTCGCACACGCAACGCCACTCGCACACGCAATGCCACTCGCACACGCAACGCCACTCACACACGCAACGCCACTCACACACGCAACGCCACTCACACACGCAACGCCACTCACACACGCAACGCCACTCACACACGCAACGCCACTCACACACGGGTGCAGATTGTGGGTGCAGATTCAGAGAAAACTCAGCAGCACCACCACCATTGCAATGCAATAGGTCTCGTTTTAACTCAAATTTAAGCTATAGGCCTTGTAAATGGCAAAGCCTTTTATTTATGTTCCAAAAACCAGAACGCAAAAATAAAGGGCATAATCATTTACAATGCTAATAGTTCAGACTCGCGTTATTGCGAGACCTATTGCATTTTCAATGCTTGTTTACTACTTAAAGCCCTGTGCATGACCCCGGACTAATGGTGGGTACAGTGAATTAAACTGGTTTGAGGAATTTGATTATGACATTACAGAAAACAAGTAGCACTTTTTGTAATAATATTTACTGTAAATTAGATCTGAACACAACAGAGGATTTTATTTGGACTCAGTTGGGCGCCTCACACAATGAGTCACCGCCTGCACAACCATAACACTGGGCAGTGGTGCCCTGAGTGCTGAGCCTGCAGACAGAAGCTGCACCCCCACTGCCCCCTCCTGGAGGGTTCATCTCAGTTCAACGCACACGTCACCAGGGCTGATGCACTCTGAGTGATTGATGCTTCTGGACTCAGTTCAAGCTGACCATGGCTGAGAGCAAAGGGAATGGAGTCAAAAGAGAGCCTCGAGCGCCACCTAACGGTACAAATAAGTGATTCGTGAAGCAGGACCCACAGGCGCTGACCAGAGCTGCACATTCTGCTCCTGGGAAATCTGGGAATGGTGAAGAGGTTCGAAGAATGTTTGTTTGTCAACCCCTGGATCCAAGGGAACAGCCAGAAAATGTAACTAACCCCAGTATTTCGCATAGCTGTGATGGCACCGAGCTGGAGCAGCTAGTGACAGTATTTTATGACCTGTATATTGGGCTGATTTCTTCACGACTCGTCTGACTCCATTAATTAGTCAAGAAACGTCCCCGAGATAAATTGTTCTCGTGACCTGACTCAGCCCGTCCCCGGATCACATACTTTCATTTACGATGATCGCATGACGATGCCATTCTTTCCATTTTCGACTACAAACAGAGACTCGAGCGCCACCTAACGGTGAAAAGATGTATAGATCGAACAGTGGCGGCTGGTGAGTTTTGAAAATGGTGCGGCGGGAAAGTTGGGGATGAGTGCAAAGTCATGAGTGAGCAAAGCAAACAAGCTCAACTGAAAATATGAAAGCTACCCCACACCCAAGAAATGTTTGAAAATAAAGCGTGGTACTAGAGGGATGGGAGGAGAGGATGGAGTGCGAAGGTGTCAAGTGTGCCCCGAAGCCGGAAGCACGAGAGTGGCTTCAGAGACACCATGTGCACAGAGGGCACTAAGACAGCCTGTGTCTATAGCATGTACCCCCCGGCCCCCGGAACCCAATTTATACAGCCCGCACTCTCCCATGGCATCCCATGTGCACAGCGTGTACACAGCAAGCACACCCTGAGACCTCCCGTCTAACAGCATGCACCACACAACACACATGCTATGCAATCCATGCCCATGCACGCACACTGTGTATACAAAGAATGTACCCTGCTAGACACCAGATTTACAGCACACACACCCTGAGACCTCATGTGTATACACGGCATGCGGTGCTCGAGGCACAGCATGTGCACTGCAGCAGCCATCTTGTGACTAGGGTGACCAACCGTCCGTAAACTTCACGGACCGTCCGTCATTTTAGTATGATGTCCACAAGGTATCCGTAATTTGGGGATCCCAAATTACAGACGCCTTACAGACATCATACTAAAATCTTAATGGGAAATCTCAGTAAGGAATGCTGTTTCCCATGCGAGAGGCCCCGTGAGTTTAAAAGATTTCACTCGGGGCCTCTCGCAGTTATCTTTCAACCTGGAGAGGCTGCCTGCAGAGGCCCCTCCCTGACCTCCCTGTGCAGACTGTGGAGTGGCCCATTGTCATTGTGAGACTGCAGCTGATAAGTACTTTAGAATGACAATGGGCCCAAATGTAGTGACAGCATGTGGTGTGCCTTCTCCTGCATGGGACTAGGGCAAAGCATTCTGCTTTTGTCTTGGCGCCATGCTGGAGAAAATAAAACTAAAATAACTAACAGCGTTTTCACTGTACATTTAAAAGACAGATTTCAACATACAAATAAAAAAATACTATTCATTAATGTTTATTGTTACTAGCACAAATCTTGATTGCAGAAAGGGCCCGATATCGCTTTGCAAAGTTGCGCGCATACTGAAAAACTGTGACATGCACGATTGGCTCAACCTTATATAAACTTATTTTGACTTGTATTTATTTTGGTTGTCTATTTACTTACTTATATATTATTATGTCACCTACTCTGATATGTCTGTAAAACGAATGTTTTGTCCCTAATTTTTGTCCTGAATTTTGTTCTTCTGTCCTGAATTTTTGTCCTGAATTCTGACCCCTTGTCCTGAATTTTTACACTGACCGTCCTGAATTTGCACCCATACCAGTTGGTTACCCTACTTGTGACATCCCACGTGCACAGCATGTACCTCCCGGGACAAACTGTAAGCAATTATATGCATCCCCATGTGTGCCCACCTGCCCAATAGATCCCACCGAAGAAACAGGCCTAATGTGAATACGAGTGGATTGAAGCTGCGTCATAGCCAGGCCGTCCTAAAATAACCCATCCAACACCCACCCTGGAAAGATATGAGCCTCGCTCTCCCGCCGACCTGCCCTTAGAACATTTAATGGGTCTCGTATATTTTTTGAGTCTGGCCATCATTACAGCGTAGTTCCCGTAGTTACTCTTACAAGGCAATACATTTCCGGGACTCCATTTGGTCAGTGATATAGCCAGAGCTGATAAAGCTGTCCAAACAACAACGACATGGTGTCAGAATGGCAAGTGAAATGCTTTATGCTTCTAGCATTCTGTGTGTAGATCCACTCTCGCACTTCTGGGAGGGAAGGCGGGGTTGGGGGTTGCTCACTCCTGCGTTGACAGACCCTGGCAAACATCCTTGGATGGGGCGTGGCCATGAGTGAAGGCATAAGTGGCGGCTGGTGAGTTTTGAAAATGGTGAGGCGGAAAAGTTGGGGATGAGTGCAAAGTCATGAGTGAGCAAAGGAAACAAGCTCAACTGAAAATGGTTCTGAACTACGCAGAACAATTGCGGTTTGAATGATTAATTGGCCCGCGTGATAATGACATCCATGTCAGGCCCCCAGTGTTGTCAACTGCAGGAGAAATCTGTGTGCTTTTTGATGGCCCTGAAATATGAGTGTTTGCTCCGTCGCTTCAATCAGCCCACGAGGGTCCGACTCAAATAGCATTCATTACCATATAGTATTCCACTTTTAAGGCCTTTTCATCTTTTCACAAATTATGCGTGTAAAACTTTGTAAAAGAGTACTTCGTCAGTCTACATATAAACGACCATTTTGCAGGACTTCATTGAAATCTCACTGTGCATTCAATTCAATGTGACCCATGACGCGTTGGGGGAGACGGGGTGGAAATGGGGTGTCTCAAGGGGATGGGGGGAGGCGGGAGGGGTTTGTTTAATTAAAAAAAAATACAATAATTTAAAACTTAGCTTACCGTCCTGGTCCGACTCTTAAATTCTGAATCCTGCATCGTCATCAGCCAGGAAAGGCAGCCTCCCTCCCCTCTGCCAATCACAACGCAGCGTTAGCAGCGTTATGTTTGGTGGGCGCAAAGGAGCGTGCCCCACCTGGGCCATTTTCTGTATTCATAAAGAAAAAAGGGAGAGTGGGCGGTCCTGCTTGAGGGCGGGGGGGGGGAGTGGCTTGTCCACTGTTGTGGGTACGGACTGTTTGGTCATCACCGAGGACGACCAAACAGTCGGTATGCACAACAGTGGGCGAGCCACTCCCCCCCTGCCCTCGAGCAGGACCGCCCACCCCCAACCCGGCACTTCTGCTTCCTCGCAGTGCGAGAAGGCAGAAACATAAAGGGGAGTTATTACCATTTATGTTTCTGCCTTCTCGCAATGCAAGAAAGCAGTAGGGCAACGCCCCCACGCCCAAATAGGGGAGCCGCTACTGAGATCGAAGCCGGACCCACAGGCCTGCGGATCAGAGCTGCAAATTCTGCTCCTGGGAAAGCTAGAAATGGTGAAGTGGATCGCAGAATATTTGTCAACCCCTGGAACTAATACACATTTAAAGACTTATCTCAGAACGCCGCAAAACATTATGGGGCAGATTTACAAACCCCGTACCCCACATTTACGCTGCTGTTGCATCACTTTTGTGACGCAGCAGCGGCGCAAAGCCAGCGTCATGCTGCGGGGTATTTACAACATGACTGGGAGATGCGTCACTTTGTAAAACCCTGCGCCACATGTGGGCGTTCCTGCGCAGGGGGGGACGTTCCGCCTCTTAAAAAATGGCTGAGTGAAATCTACAAGATTTCACTCAGTCACTTTTATGGCCATGCTGCGTCAAAACCCTGTGCCTGCTTGAAGCAGGCGTAAGGATTGACACAGCATGTTAGGCATAGGGGCACCCCGAGCCTTGCTGGAGCTTCGTTGCGCTTGCGACACGACTCCAGCATTGCGCCGCCTTTACGGCAGTAGATGCGTCACACATCTGTCTATTCTTGCCCCATGGTGCGCTGCATTGTAAATGCAGCGCATCCAAGGTGTCGCAAGAGGTGTCTGCCGTGACGCACAATAACTGGCGCATCCCTGCTGATATGCAGGGTTGCGCCAGTTATTGTAAATCTGCCCTTATTTCTGAACTCTAAGAAAAGGCACGTGCTGCGTCTGAATCTTCGAGTCTTTCCTCGCGCGAATTTTCATGAATTATCGCGGTTTACATGACCAGGTTAAACAACAAATTGCAGTGCATTAGGATCTGTATTTGTGCATACCTGCGTTTCTAAATGAGCAATGAAGCGACAGCCATGGAGACCCCACAGAGTCTTGTGTGCCTTACCTGGAGGCAGTTGTAGATGCTGTGCACTGGCACTGCGAGAACCGTGCAGCGCCTGCCTTCCGTCTCAGCTCCAGAGCTCAATGAATCACAGCAGCGCAGCCACTGGTGCCTCAACAACCTAACCAATCCGGGAGCTGCTCTCAGCTTGAGAAAAGCGCCACGATTGGTTGAAGCGGGCTACCCCACTGCTTCTTTTCAGACTGAGGGGCTGTGTCTGGAGTCCTCTGGGCGGCTTAAAACAGCTCGGATTGGCGCGGTCTGAAGTGTGCATGTCAGGCTGGCAGTCGAAAGACAGTCGACCAATCGGACATGCGCACTCGCTTTAGTCATCCCCAGTGTCAATCATTAGGAATCATTCCCGTCCTGGTTCTCAAGCTTGAACTCTGCACAGCACTTAATAATGAAACTGTAATAGATATTGTATTAATTTACATTTGCTGCTGCACTCGCAGCAGGCGGTGGGCGACGTTCCTCCGCTCTTAAGGAGGAACCGCCACTGGAGCTCTGGGGACTGTGACAATAAAGCGCTACACTGACATTCTTATAATGATTCACACTGCCGCCCACTGTACAGTCCAGAGCCCACTTTAGTCAGGGTTGGATTGGGATCAAAAATAGACCCCTTGCTCTCTTAAAAAACAAGTGGCCCACATCTGCAGGTTGCATTTTTTCGCAAAACACTGATTCCGTGTTTTAAGTATTATGAAAAGAAGGAGGGGGTTCTGTTAAAGAAGCATAGGGCATATTATCAAGACAGGAGATAAAATTATCGCCACTTTAGCTGCAGAAAACTGCCGATAAAGTGGCGATAATCAATCAATCAATCAATCAATCAATCAATCAATCAATCAATCAATCAATCAATCAGGTCATTTGTAGAGCGCACTACTCACCCGTAGGGTCTCAAGGCGCTGGGAGGGGGGGGTGCCGCTACTGCTCGAACAGCCAGGTCTTGAGCTTCTTCCTGAAGGAGAGGTGGTCTTGGGTCAGGCGCAGATTGGTCGGAAGTGAGTTCCAGGTCTTGGCGGCCAGGTAGGAGAAGGATCTTCCTCCTGTTGTCGCTCTTCGAATGCGGGGGACGGCGGCGAGGGCGTGGTTGGTTGATCTGAGGAGGCGCTTGGGAGTGTAGAAGTTGATCCGGTTGTTGAGGTAGCTCGGGCCTTGGTCGTGTAGGGCTTTGTGCGCGTGGGTGAGGAGCCGGAAGGTGATTCTCTTGTTGACCGGGAGCCAGTGCAGATCTCTCAGGTGTCCGGAGATGTGGCTGCGTCGGGGGATGTCGAGGATGAGTCTCGCCGAGGCGTTCTGGATCCGCTGGAGTCTCTTCTGGAGTTTGGCAGTGGTTCCGGCGTAGAGGGCGTTGCCGTAGTCCAGTCGGCTGGTGACGAGGGCTTGGGTGACCGTCTTCCTCGTCTCGGTGGGGATCCACCGGAAGATCTTACGTAGCATGCGCAGGATGTTGAAGCATGACGAGGAGACGGCGTTGACTTGTCTGGTCATGGAGAGGGAGGAGTCCAGGATGAAGCCCAGGTTGCGTGTGTGGTCCGTCGGTTTGGGTGCGGTGCCCAGGGCGGGGGGCCACCAGGAGTCGTCCCAGGCGGAGGGCGTGGAGCCCAGGATGAGGACCTCCGTCTTGTCTGAGTTCAGTTTCAGGCGGCTGGTCGTCATCCATTCGGCTACGTCTCTCATCCCTTCGTGCAGGTTGGCTCTGGCGGTGGCGGGGTCGTTGGTCAGGGAGAGGATCAGCTGGGTGTCGTCGGCGTAGGAGATGATGTTCAGGTTGTGTTGGCGTGCGATGGCCGCGAGGGGGCTCATGTAGACGTTGAAGAGGGTTGGGCTCAGCGAGGATCCTTGGGGTACGCCGCAGATGACTTTGGTGGCCTCTGACTTGTACGGTGGTAGGCGGACTCTTTGTGTTCTTCCGTCGAGGAAGGAGGTGATCCATTCCAGTGCCTTCTCCTGGATTCCGATGTTGCTGAGGCGCTGTACTAGGGTGCGGTGGCAGACAGTGTCGAAAGCCGCGGAGAGGTCCAGGAGGATGAGGGCCGCTGTTTCTCCGTTGTCCATCAGAGTTCGAAGGTCGTCGGTGGCGGCGATGAGGGCGGTCTCGGTGCTGTGGTTCGCTCGGAAGCCGGACTGTGAGGGGTCGAGGGATCCATTCGTCTCGAGGAAGGCGGCCAGCTGTTTGTTGACGGTCTTCTCGATGACTTTGGCCGGGAACGGGAGGAGCGAGATGGGACGGTAGTTCTTGAGGTCGGTGGGGTCTGCTGTGGGTTTCTTGAGGAGAGCGCTGAGTTCGGCGTGCTTCCAGCTCTCAGGGAAGGTGGCGGAGTCGAAGGAGGTGTTGATGATGTCCCGCAGGTGGGGTGCGAGGACAGCGTCGGCCTTGTTGAAGACGTGGTGAGGGCAGGGGTCAGTCGGAGATCCGGAATGGATGGAGTTCATGGTGCGGATGGTGTCTTCGGTGCTGATCGGGGTCCAGGTGCGGAGGGTGGTGGATGGTGGCGTCGTTGCGGTTGTGGCTTGCGTTGGTTGGTTGTTGAAGCTGTTGTGTATGTCCGTGATCTTGTTGTGGAAGTAGGACGCGAGGGAGTTGCAGAGGTCTTGCGACGGTGTGATGTCGTTGTTTCCGGCGTTGGGGTTGGAGAGCTCTTTCACGATGTTGAAGAGTTCCTTGCAGTTGTGTGCGTTGTTGTCCAGCCGGTCCTTGTATGCATTTTTCTTGGTGGCGCGGATCAGTTGGTGGTGTTTCCGGGTGGCGAGCTTGAGGGTGGTCATGTTGTCCGTCGTTGGTTCCCTTCTCCAGGCTTTCTCGAGGGCTCGACAGTTCTTCTTGGAGCACTTGAGTTCGTCGGTTTGGGCCGAGGCCTTTCCGGAGGCAGATGGACCTCTGTTACCTCCCTTTTACCAACTGAGCATAGGCGTCATTCCAGGTCTCGCGCTGGGCCGGCCCAATAATGTATGCAGATTGAGCCAGGGCGGGGCCCGAGCAGAATTAGCCTCATTTTTACTCTGGTGTGGTTCACCATTGTGAACTAATCCGTGCACAAAGAGCCCTGGCAACATTTGCATATTTTCTGTTAGTGAAGTTAAGAAAACATGGGGGCATATTATCAAGCCAGGAGATAAAATTATCGCTGCTTTATCGGCAGAAAACTGCCGATAAAGCGGCGATAATGGGCTTGATAATATGCTCTATGGAATTCCAATTGAAGCCCATGTTAGATGGCTTCACATCTAACATGGGCTTCGATTGGAATTCCATACAGCATATTATCAAGCCCATTATCGCCGCTTTATCGGCAGTTTTCTGCCGATAAAGCAGCGATAATTTTATCTCCTGGCTTGATAATATGCCCCCATGTTTTCTTAACTTCACTAACAGAAAATATGCAAATGTTGCCAGGGCTCTTTGTGCACGGATTAGTTCACAATGGTGAACCACACCAGAGTAAAAATGAGGCTAATTCTGCTCGGGCCCCGCCCTGGCTCAATCTGCATACATTATTGGGCCGGCCCAGCGCGAGACCTGGAATGACGCCTATGCTCAGTTGGTAAAAGGGAGGTAACAGAGGTCCATCTGCCTCCGGAAAGGCCTCGGCCCACACTGGGCCACTGGCGGCATCCGAACAGCACAGACACAGCCCAAATTGGCCACCACACGCCCAAAAAGGCGGCCCACTGCTGCAACTGTCACTGCAGGAGTACCCGCCTTACCAATCCAACCCTGACTGTGGTCAGTTGCTGACTGATGGCGGCCGCACACATCTCACCATCTATCACCAGGCAAAGAATCCGGCACTGCGCTTCCAGGACCCCCGCGCCACACCCACTGGGGGACTTTAATGGCACGGCCAAGGGTGTAGCACCACCTGCCCTCTTTGGTTTTTGTTTCAGGAGCCTCCTGGTGCGTAGATAATAATTCTAACAAAAATACACAGCATGCATTTAATTAACATGCAAGTAACATATTTGCATAAGCTGGTACTGGACCAATAGCAATGTGGGAGGAGTTGTTGTTGAGTAAAGTTGCAGTCTGAAATGACTGAAAGGAGACACAGCGTGCTCTATATACCTCTCAAGCAAATACATGAATATCTGTTTATTTATATAACAGTTTATCTTGTTAGAAGTGAGTCGTGGTTCTAAAAAGCTTGGGAAGCACTGGTCTGGACGACCATAACGCTGACGCTAGGCACATGGTGGGGAGGTACGTTTTACCAGTTCTTAAAGTGCTGAACCTGCAGTGAGCGCTACCCTCCTCCCCACCCCCCTCCCTACCCCCCTCCCTCCAGCTGGGGACAGGCCTCTTATGCGGAGAGGGTTCATCTCAGTCCACGGTACACGTCACCCGGGCTATGCAACATGAGTGATGGCTTTATGGACACAGCGATTGAGGTGAAAACAGAGACTCGAGCGCCACCTAACGGTCAAAATACATATATATCGAAGCAGGACCCACAGGCCTGCTGAGCAGAGCTGCAAAGTTTGCTTCTGGGAAAGCTACAAATGGTGAAGTGGGTCGCAGAATATTTGTCAACCCCTGGAACTTACATACATTTAAAGACTTGTGATTCTTTGAGGATACTTCCAGCTCGGAGATTATAAAATATATAGGATAAAGTACCCCTTGCAGTGCATTATAAGGATTCTACAAGCCACAGAGGAGTTGCATAAACATATAGACGAACAAGGTTCGGTAATAAAGTTTTGTGACTCTGAGGGGACTTGCAATACCCTTATCATGTACACCAGGGAGTACTTTATTTCATATAATACATGGTCACACCATCACCTTTCCCACAAACCACGTTAAACCTCAGTGCATAGCTCTTTCATATGAATGAACAAGCTTGTTTGCAAACATGAAGAATAAAAACAAAATCACTAGTGCACAATTAAACACAGGTAATTTCATTAAAAAAAAAGCTGCACTCGCTGGGAATGAGTACAATAATGCAGAACAATTCTGGCTTTTTTTTTATCTATCTAAGGAGTGCAAAAAATAAACATTTTCTCTGATTGTCATTGAAAACTAAAACATAGACTAGAAGACAGAAAAGTCCAGGTTTCGTTGCTAAAACAGCTGTTTCTATTATGCTCCGTGACCTGACCTGCCTTTAACCTGGCTGTTGGTTCTGGCAGCAGGCATTCTGATGTCAGAACTCAGCTGTGATCATCTTTTCTTTAGGACTCCTAAATGCCTTCTATGAATACCGAAAGTCGTAAAATGAGCATTTTTCTCAGTTTAGGAGTCCTAACTTTACTTCTCCTAAACTGAGAAAAATCCTATCTTTAAGACTTTCGGTATTCACAGAAGGCATTTGGGAGTCCTAAAGTTAGAGACTGGTGAGGTTGGGTACATGTTGGCACAAGCCGGTAATGACATAGGTGGGGGCTGGGGATTGTGACTGGCAGGGCAAGACTGGGAACCCAAAGCAGCCCTGGTAAATGTTGTTAATCCATGCCCCGTATGGTGCAGTGTAGGTACGTGACCGCTGCAAGGAAGGTTTAGGCAAATGTGGCACATTCTGCAACACATTTTTCATGATATTTTCAATTGTTTTCTCTTTTATACTTTAGTAAACCTTGATCTCACTGTGCACCAAGAGTCGACAATCTTATTTGGGGCTCATCAATAATTTCCTCACTATCACCCTCCAACAGTGCCCCTCATCTCTCCATAGCCCCTCTCACATGTATTTCTGTCCACTGATGTTAATTACGACGCACCTATTTTTAAAGTTGAACAGCGAGGACTGACCATGGCACCCCTCAAAGCACATTTTACCCCCCTTTTGCACAAACACCTGCCCCGGCCACTGCTCACAGCCTCACCGCCAGGTCCGGTGGGCCTCTGGTTACGCATTCTCAGTAATGTTTGATGCAGGCACTGCACTCGGCATCTCTGGCCCAGCGGCATCAGGAGGCACGCTAGCTGCTACAGGTCAACGTGTAACATGCAACATGGGACCACTCTGCACTTCTTCAGGTTCTTCAAGTAGATAAGTGTTTGGGTAGTGGGTGTATGCTGTTCTTGACTGTTGGTAGTTGACGTGTAGAATGTTTTTGTAAGAAATGTGGATGCGCGGGCGTGTGCGTATGCGCAGTTTTCTTAAGCAGTATTTCTAATTACAAAGAAGAGGAGGAGGGCAGCCGGGCGATGCCACAGTTAAAAGGTAAGTGTTTTTGAATTGATTTAAGTTAGTTTTAAGTTATATATTAATAGGGGGGTGAAGGCAGTCGGCGGGCCAACTCCGCTCCGCTGCAGAGTGCGCAGAGTTTTGCCTACTCCGCGTTCTCTGCGGAACGCGGAGTAGGCAAAACTCTGCACACTCTGCGGGTGGAGCGGAGTTCTCCACCCACGATTAATAACAACTGCCATTCCTGAGGGATAGAAAAACCTTAGAAAAGACCGTCCAACTCACCCAGGAGGAGGCATCACCAAAACTCCCTCCACATGACAACCACCGACCCGGATAATGCTACGACCCATATGGAACATCTCCATTTCCAGAACCAGCCCAACCCTAAAACGACTCTCGGCGGGAACCCTTATCTACAGGCCGCCTGGCCTCTGCCCTCCTTTCACCTACACCTTTGCCAACCTCAACGCATCCCACACCCTCACCTCCACAGACTACATACTCCTCAAAGACCTAAACTTTCACCTGGACATCCATGATGACCCCACCACCCTCTTAGAGAACCTCACCAACATAGGACTGAAGTACCTCGTCACCACCCCATGCAAATAGCTGAACACGCACTTGACCCTGCCTTTGCAGATGGAAACAGTGTCTCCTACAGCCACGCCACAGAACTCCTCTGGACAACCACTGCGCATCTACTTCTCCTTCAGAAAACCAACCGTACACATGCATGCCCACCACCTCCCCCATAGAAGCTGTAACAAAGTCACTGAAGACCAGCTCACCTCCACCCTCACAAGCACCTGACCACCGATAAGTCGACGACACCTGACGCCAACACCACGGCACAAAACCTCCACCTCTGATCACGAAAAGTGCCAAAACACTTGCTTCCCTCAAGAAAGCCACAGGGCAACACATAAAGAAAACAAGCTGGTTCACCCCTGCACTCCAAGAATCCAAGTGCTCCTGCTGACAACTCAAAAACATATGGAGGAACATCAAAACCCCAGAAACTCTCACCGCCTACTGAGCAGGCACCACAGCACGTCACCACCTCATCAAAACCACGAAAAGAGCTTCCTCCAAGACAGAATCCACACCAATGCCCACGACTCAAAAGACCTCTTCTCCATCATCAAGGAATGTGCCAATCCTGGCAGTGAAACAACAGACGTTCCACCCTCACAATACCTCTGCAACTGACTCAGCACCTTCTTTCCCCTCACGATTAAGGTGATATACGACAATTTCAACAACCAAGACCTTTGAACCACCCCAGCTCCTACCCTCAGAGACGCCACCCAACATACCCTGCTCACATGGATCCTGCTTATTAGATTTGGGGATCGCTGGTTGGCACAAGTAGGTATTTGTGACAAATAGGGACCCTCTCCTCTAGTCAGCATAAGGAGATTACCCTCTTAAAATAACCCCTGCTCACCCTCTAGGTAGTGTGGCGCGAGCAGACAAGACTTATTTTCAGAGGCGTTATAGGTTAAGCATTTGTGAACACATACAGCAACTCAGTGACAACACCACAAATGGCCATCACACTAGGTTTGTATAAAAAATAATTATCTTTTATGTAAAGGCTTAGCACAAAACCAGATAACATCAAAATATAATCCACAATACTGTTTAGGAAGTTAAGAGTTCTTTAAAAATGTGTTTGTTCTTGTTCTGTGCGTGTCGCGCACTCTTGTCCGACCCTCACGATGTTGGAAACAATGTCTACTAGGACTAAACAGGCACTGCGGACTTTCCGGTCCAAGGCGTACACACAGGAGGTGCGAATCGTGTTTACTGTACCTTTAGGTGTGAGGAGTCCGGCTTGGACGATGCCCCTCCGTGGTGTGATCCCGGCTGGTTGCGGCGTCTCTGTGCGAGGCGTAGAGCGGGGGCCACGGGGAGTGAGGCGGGCGGTCCAGATCCTGAAGCGTTCGCGGTGCGATGCGGCGTTCAATCCGTACCTTCACTAGCAGGGCTGTCTTGGAGATGCAAACAGTGCGGCACAAGGTGGCCGGTACGTGGCGAACGTACGGGCCGTACTATCCAGTGCGGGGTGGCCTGTTGGATCCCAATAGCGCGTTGCAAGGCGGCCGGTACGCTTCGAGCGTACGGGCCATACTCAGCCTTGCGATGCGCTCTGGACACAAATTCCAGCGGTGGGGGCGGCGAGCAGTGCGGCTCAAAGGGGGGAAGGTGAAGCAGAGTGCGGGCGGCCCTTGTTGGACTGTGCAAGCTATGCCTCGGGTTGGAGTGGAGTCACACGGTGCGGGGAGGCCGGGCACAGACTTCAAAGCGGACAGGGATATGAGGCACACTGAGATCGTGGCTCCAGCAGCAGGGAAGATCTGGCAAGGTCCAGCAGCTTGGTGAAGGCAGGAGGAGTCCAATATTCCCGGGACTCCGTTCAGGGGGCAAGCTCACCCACAAGCCCTTGGAGAATGTTGAAAGCACAAGCTGATAAAAGTCTCTTTAGTCTTTTCCTCTCCTCTCGCAGCAAGGCAACCACTGCAGGCCAATCCCCCAGGTCAGGGACAGTACTCCTCCTTGCAGCTTTCCCAGTTCCTTCTCGTTGGGCAGAGGTTCTTCTTGGTTCCAGCAAGAGCAGGGCTCCAATATTTATACCACAGATCTTTTGTTCTTTCAGGCCAGGGGGCCTTTGCCCAGTTCCTGCCCAGTTTTGGAGCACTTTGTTTACAGGACTCTGGCTTGTCTTTTCAGTGTGCAGGGCAGAGACATCAGATGCTCCCCTGGAGGTGGAGCCAGTATTGTGGTGGCAGAGCACAGGCCTATTTAGAGTCTAGGTGCACTCCTCCCACCCATCTGGCTGTAATCTTTCTATTCACCACCTGGCAGCCCCAGCCTGTCCCCTGGAATTCCCCAGCCCTGTCACTCACAGAAACCAGACAGCATATACACATCCTAGCAGAGGCGGGCTGAAAAGGTTAGGCAAGCAAATACCAACTTTCTAAAAGTGGTATTTGCAAACATAGAATATTAAAACAACCTTTACTAAAAGATGTATTTTATTATCCTGAGTTCAGGCATACCAAACTCGAATTTCTACCATGTTCCCTGAGTCTGTTGGGATCATAGAATGTAACAATTCCAACAGCCCGTTACCTCCTGTTGCTGATGTTCTGGAGGAGTGCAACAGGCCGTAAAAAGGCCGCTAGAGTGAACCGCATAAACCAGGCACACATAGGCAGCAAAAGGGGCAGAAAGAAGAAGTAAAAAGGTGGCCCCTAAAGCAGGTCGCCGCAATGGAATAAAAATGAAAGAAAAGGGAACACTTACATTTAAAAGTAGAACCACAGCACAGTTAGGCACCAACGGACTGCAAGGCAGAAAAAAAAGAACAGGATGTTTCTCTGCTGCACTTTCCCCTTTATTGTCATGTGATGGTGACGCCATGTTGGGAGAAGTGCAAAAAGCTCAGCTAGGTAATAGGTTTCTGTAGAGCAGACTAGCTGCTCACTGTTAAGGAATGGGATGGGGAGACCAGGACTCGGAGCAATTAATATTACCGGTGAGTAACCGGGCATTCTGGCCTATGAGAACAGGTAGCCTTACAATAATGAAAAATGAAAATTGCTGTAATTCACTATTAGGACATGCCACACACATCAGGGCTTGTCCTACCTTACACTTACAATGCACCCTGCCTTTGGGCCTTCCATAGGGGTGACTAATATGAAGTTAAGGGAAGGTTTGGGGACCGGCAAGTAGGTGCACTTGCCCAGTCAGCATGACAGTACCAGACTGCACGCAGGTTCTGCAATGGCAGACCTTAGACACATTTTACCGGCTGCTTCTGTGGGTGGCACAACCAGTGCTGCAGGCCCACTAGCAGCATTTAGATTTGCAAGCCCCGGGCACTCCTGGTGCACTTTACTGGGGTCTGACAGTAAACCAAATAAGCCAATCATGGAATCCAATCACCATATACATTTTATACAGGGAGCACTTACACTGTGGCACTGATTGGCAGTGGCAGAGTGCTCTGAGCAGCTAACACCAGCAAAACACATGAGGCAACAAAAACAAAAATGGAAGGGAGACCCACGCCAATGGTGCCAGGTCTAACACATGTCCCCTCCAGCTGAAATGTGGGGAGAACTACCCTACCCCAGGGAGTTCTCATCACTAAGGCGGAAAAATCTAGACAGACCATCAGTATTGGCGTGATCTGTGCCAGGGCGATGTTCCACCATGAAATCCATCCCCTGTAGGGAAATGGACCACCTCAACAGCTTTGGATTCTCACTCCTCATTTGCATCAACCATTTGAGGGGCCTGTGGTCTGTCTGAACCCGGAAGTGAGTCCCAAACAGGGAGTGTCTTAGCTTCTTCAGTGCCCAGACATCAGCAAAAGCCTCACGCTCAATTGCACCCCACCTCTGTTCCCGTGGAAGTAACCTACTACTGATGAAGGCTACAGGTTGGGCAAAGCCTTCCTCAGTCATCTGTGAGAGAAGGTTGTATGACGATCTATCGCAAACACTCGCATTGCATGCCCTTACATCGCAATTGTTACACCGCATGTGCCCTTACATCGTGAGTAATCACATCGCATACCATTACGTCGCATTGGTATAGGCATGCATGTGAAAGACCGTAACATCGCATACAGACACCCCGCATGGTATTACATAGCAATTTATGCGCATTTCCCTTCACCCGACCCTAAACCCTAAACCTTAAACCTTGTACCCTACAATATGGCACTCTAACCCTTCCCTAACCCCTAAGCCCTAAACAGTAATACAAGCCTACACTCCGACCTCAACCCTAAAGCCTAATCCCCAAAGGTGAAAACAGCCCCTATACAATATATCACGCTAACCCTTCCTTAAACCCTAAGCCCCAAACAGTAATACAAGCCTACACTCAGACCTCAACCCTAAAGCCTAATCCCCAAAGGTGAAAACAGCCCCTATACTGAAAGTAGCACTAAGCCCTACCGAAACCCCAAAAACAGCACCAATAGTAAATGAAGCCTAATGCAACCCCAATCCAGCACCCATTCTCTAAGTAGCCCTAGTAGCCCTAACGCCACCCCAAAACAGCACCCATTTTCAAAGTAGCCCTAGTAGCCCTAACGCCACCCCAAAACAGCACCCCTTTTCAAAGTAGCCCTAGTAGCCCTAACGCCACCCCAAAACAGCACCCATTTTCTAAGTAGCTCTAGTAGCCCTAACGCCACCCCAAAACAGCAAACACACAAGGGATACTAGAGGTCTACAAAAAGCTCAATATTGTGTGTCGAATCCAAAAAGTGATGTATGCATGAACACGTGTCTGATCACCAAAGAGAGATAAGGTGTAGAAACAAAACAGAAAATACTCCCATCAGCCTGCCATTTGGCGGAATGTCGTCATCTGGGATTTTTTGTTCAAAGACTGGTATCTGTTGGGTCTCTCACCTAATGATATTGTGAGAAAACCTACAAACAGATCCTCCAGTGGCGAAGAAAATGCATGTTTAACATGGCTGAGTGGGAGAAATTGCAGTGAAATAAAAGTGAAAAAGGAAAAGTGAATTAAAATTACCTAGTGTGATGCCAAGGCAAAGTACTTTATTAAGGGGGTCATCACAGAAGTAATATTAAAAGCAACAGTATGTGGATAGTATTAGAACAAATATTACTATCAATCAGATGGATTTGGTCGACATGTTTCAGCCTATACAGGCTTTCTTCAGGACCTACGACATAGAATACTACTGCAACGATTGTTAAACAAGTTGACAATCACTTGATAGAAAAACCACCCTGTGGGTGCCTACCGTATCTCATCTGGTAGGTCAATGAATTCTCACCTGTATTCAAAATAAAAGACAGACATGGAACATACACACAACAACAATATTGAAAAGGCAGCTTTGTGTAAACTGTACAATACATATATTAGCCTTACATCCCATGTGGGGCAAATGTAATGAAAGAAAAAAAAGACCTCACCTCGCCTGGCACTCGCTCAGGACAATAAGAGGCCCCGCTCTGAGGAAAATAGAAAGGTAACAGCATTCGTTCCATATTCACACTAGGAATTCCTCAAACTACCTATCTTTAGAATATAAAGCAGTGGATAAAAGGATGAGGTCAGAAGGCCAGTACAAACTGGTAAAATGACACTAAACAAGCATTCTGAAAAATATGTGTTGGTAAAACAAAGAGTACAACCAACCATAAGTGTTGGTAAAACAAAGAGTATAACCAACCATAATTTGGTCAAAGGAAGAGGAGGCCCACAAAACACCCCAAAGTCAGTAATCAAAATGGAGTTAGGCATCTCTTGGAAGAGCAAGGTAGAACCCACCTGTCCGTCGGTACCTCGGGCTTCGACTGAGCCGAGGGGGAGGTACCGAAGTTGAGGTAGAGTATGCTTTTAAAATCCTCAGGCTGACCAGAGTGGAAGCTGTCAACCCTGGCCTGTGATTGGACAGGAAGTGGTGATTACTGTCAGGGCTGTCAAACATACTGCGCAGTGGACGTAGTTAATTTCCTATTTTGTAAGATGGTTAATAATGCCCACCTCGAGAAATTAACAAAAACCGGTAACATTAATTCCGAGAGACGCCATCCTCACCGGTATGTCTGCAGTGTATATGCATCTTGCATATACACTGCAGACATACCGGTGAGGATGGAGTCTCTATGACGATAATGGCGGTATTGGATTGGTCCATTAGCGGGCCAATCGCATCACGTGTATTGCCATATCAGCCAATGGGCCCAGAAGACAGGCAATGTCAACCGGACTTTTAGTTCTGCCATTTCGGAATTAATTTTACCGTTTTTTTGTTAATTTCTCGAGGTGGGCATTATTAACCATCTTACAAAATAGGAAATTAACTACGTCCATTGCGCAGTATGTTTGACAGCCCTGACAGTAATCACCACTTCCTGTCCATAAGGAAAGCAGTAGGAACCCAGATGAAGGAGTCGTAAACATTTAAGATTTCTAGTCTTAGGAGGCGGGCCTATTGATAAACTTTGATAAACTTGTTTGCAGGAAAGTCATAGAAATGCAATATAAAAACGATTCTGTAGCGAGAGCAGCGAGTACATTTCATAATGTGAACTGATAGGTTATTACATATATCAGATTTGGATTGGAGCATAATCAATACAATGGTGGCTGGGAGAGAAATGAGGCGTAGCAGAAACGGTGATTGAGGATGTCAAATGTTCGAAGTTCTCAGTATTCTTTGTTGTCTTTCATTGGCGCTGTGGAGCACCGGCGGTGGAGCTACGGGTCCAGCTCTATTCTAGGTCTCGCGTTGCAGGGCACGACCTTTCCCTCGCATTCCTGGTCGGAAAGGTCCTTTTCGCCCTGTGTCCTTTGAGGTGATTGTCAAAAAGTTCAGATGGAAGAAGGGTGCGTGTGAGCAGTCCTTTTGGGTAGGTCGGAGGAAAAAGGGGGATGGAGCAGGGCCAGATCGGGTACAGACTAGGGGGACGGAGAATTTCAGATAGGCAGGCTCATGACCGAATTCAGAGAGCGGGGACTTGTCGGCAAACACTGGACATCGAGCAGGGGCATCAGGTCGGCCCTTTCTTCTCATTTTGTCGAAAACAGTGCCTCGTCCTGTAGCTCTTTTCTGTCGCGGTCTCGCCTTGGCCAATGTCGCAGGTGTTCCATAGTCTGCAGTCAGGCCTCGTGCTCCCACATCCGGTCCTTCTCTCTCCTGACAGCCGTACCCTTAAACGAGGTTGAAAAGACAGTCTTTAGAGAATTTGCAGAGGAAGGTAATCACAAAAGTCTATTTCTCTCCCAGCTCCAGGCAAAAAATGAAAACGTCTGTTATATTAGTGTTCACAACTGACATATGAATGACCGATGACGGGCCTGTTGGATTTACTATGACTTTCCTTCACAATTATTTATTACAGTTACGACAGTTCATCTGATGGAGACCCACCTTCGTAAGACGAGCCTGACAAAGACATGCCGTTCTCTAGGGTTTTATATTTACCAAGGGTACTGTGTGCTATCGACATGGTACTAAACAGGTATTTTGCTGAGGGACGAACATAGGCTAAACATTTCTTTTCTATCAATGCATCCTGCTTTTCAACTAAACATTTTCACTTTCAACAAGGTTCATTTCAATGCTTTCTTCACTTTGGTCCAGTCTTTTAACCTTGTAAAACATCATTCTGGTTCCTACGTAGCCGCCTACGGCCTGATTACTTAATTAGAAAAGACAGGGGTTTTATGGGAAACAACTGGGGACATAGAAAACTCGTGGTAAGGGCGTAAATCGACCCATCTCTCACAACCGGGGACGTGGGACAGTTTCATAACTCCCGTCTGGAGCAGCTGATACG
This sequence comes from Lissotriton helveticus, assembly GCF_964261635.1. NCBI lineage: Eukaryota > Metazoa > Chordata > Amphibia > Caudata > Salamandridae > Lissotriton > Lissotriton helveticus. The sequence goes on along the minus strand of NC_136071.1, from coordinate 1,200,041,460 downwards.
GGGGCAGGGGCGTTCATGGAACATGAGGATGTTTCGATCACTTTTACTGTTTGGGTATTGCAGCAATTCGGGGCGGGGAAGGTCGCGTTTATCTGATGCGTCTTTTTATAACATAGGAGCCGTTGACATGTAGTTCCCTTATTACGGGCCAGATTAGGGAACCTCAGTTGTCTTACCTGTCCTTTCCCTTACGGTCCAACCTCGGTTTCATCGACTTTTTAGCAGAAAAGGAGAGGTAATGACACGGTCTCAGGGTGATTGTATTAAAGACAAGTTTTGTGCAAATACTGGCGGTATTTGAAGCCAATTGGGTGGTGTGCTAGGGGCGGCGGTTTGCCAATTTTGGTGCTAGTCCTTTAGGAGAGTGGGAGTGTGGAGGGGAGAGGAGAGAGAGAGAGAGAGAGAGAGAGAGAGAGAGAGAGAGAGAGAGAGAGAGAGAGAGAGAGAGCAACAATAGGCTAGACAGTACACGTGCAACATAGGGAGCGGCCATGTATTTAAGATAGATTTTATTCAGCGCATTACTCGAGACAAGACATTGCGGGTCTGTGTTAGTATTTTGTAAGCATGCGGTTCAGGACGGGCGAGCATTAGGTCGGGTACGGGGGGGCATGCATTGACAAAAAAAGGAAAAGGGGGCACCATCGTGTCGCCCTCCTTGCATTCTTGGTCCTTTGACCAGTTGAGTCAGCGCTTCAGTCACACACAAACGTTCTCTCATAGTTTCATTCACACGCGACATGTGTCCATTCACGCATCATGGATTAAGGGTGATCATTTTTCATCGAGTCATACTATTTGCTGGTTTGTCTGTTACATTAGTAGTTCGTGGGTGTGCTTAGGTGCCACCTTGCGACGCTAGTCTGCTTCGTGTATCAGACATGGCAAGGCTTCAGAACTTCGCCACACTTCGGCTGTGATCTCTGATGTAACCTGCAGAGGGAGGAAGAAAGAGGGGGAGGGGACAACATACGGGCATATTAAAAGCACGGGTACGAAAGTTTTTTTACTTACCTCATACTCGTCTTATCTCCTTGGGATAGAATCCCGGGGGTATGGTTTCTGGGGTCGGGGGGGGAGGGGCAGTGTGCCCGTATAGGTCGGGTGTAAGAAAGCGTTAAGAAGAAAACCAAAGATACCTAGTGCGAGGTATCTAGTTGGTAGGTGTATCTAGCTATCGGGGTCCTTAAATCTCCTTCAACGCTGTGACATTCTAAGGTTCATTAGTTCTTCGATCAACTCTGTTCCCCAGTACCTTCGAGCGTTGTACTTCATAACATTTACATCGTTTCATATTACCCATCGTTTACATTACGCCATTTCGTTTTTACCCATCCCCCGAAGTCGGGGTCTTTCTCCATGCGCGAGTCCCGGAGTCAGTCGCATTTTTGACGGCGGGGTGTCGTGTCTCAGATTCGATCCTCCATCCGGGGCTGGGCAACCATCTTCTTTCAACCTTAAAGAGAGAGCAGAGTAGGGTGCACAGAAAAGAATTCTCCCGCCGATCCCACATTTTCTTAAAATAAAGCATGCAATACCCGTTCATAGTTTCGAAAACCTTTATTTTGCAAAATCATTTCAGCACGTGGATTATGAGGGTGCGGCCATATTTGGCCGGACACGGCAATGGCTAAAGTGCGTACAGTGGGGGTGTCGTTTTGCAGCAATAAAAACATTAGAAAGTTTTATTCATTCATTTGTAAGAAACTAAAACGTCTATTAATTGGCCGGGGGTTCGGGGGCATTTATTTCATAATTTAGAAGCATAGTCAGAATAGTTGCAATCAGATTTCCTATATGCATACCGTATGCGTGCGTCATAAATGAGGCTATACATCAGCTATAAAAATATAATACACCGTACATTTGTAATCAACATTTTTAACGGGATCCTTTTACAATGTTCGTCGAGTGAGCTCTCCTTGTCTTTCCTAGCCAAGTGTACAAAGGATCATATATGTCTCAGAACATCAAGTTTGTATTAGTGCGAAGGAACACCACGAGGTGTTCGTAAGTTCCTATTGATACCAACGCCATTTTGGGCGGGGCCGGTTCAGTCCGGAAGTAGCATCAGGGGGAAATGTTTCCTATACTGGCAGTTGGACCAGAGTCCTTTTCGGCAGTTCAAGAATTCATGCTAACAGAAGGAGTGGCAATGTCATGCCTGTTTCGTTAGTGATCAAGGCAGTCGTCCCTTACCGGAAGCCTGCAGAGGCCGAGGGCTCCTCCGGGGACTTTTGTAGAATCTTCAAGGCTGCGGAGATGCTGTCGGAGGTGGGGGCTCGTGCCCCAGTGGGCAAGTGTCCGAGTTATATTGCTGGTCAAAGTTACTCTAGCGGCCGAGGCCCGCCTTTCAGCGGACCCAGATGCCATTTTGAAGCCCTGCAGCAGTCCCCTCTCGTCGAGACTGCAAGAGTGGAAGAGGCCCTTTGGTGTGGAGAAAAGGGACCCCGTGTCGTGGGAGCAGGACATTCAGCTAGGGTGCAGCTGTGGCGCCCTCACCTGGAGGGCGAGGGAGACTCGTTCGCGCCATCTCCCACTCCCGGTGCACTCCATGCTGCTCTTTTTCATCGGCCTGCACGAGGGTCTCTCCACGTCCTGTGCTCCACAAGCCTCGTGCTCAGTGCTGTGGGAGCATGGCCACCTGCTGTGCACATTCGGTGCTGCACAAGTATCGGTGCAGCCATTGCATATTCGGTGCTCCGAAAATATGGGCACCATTGCACGTTCGGTGCTGCGCAAGTATCGGGGCACCACCGCCTGGCTGGGGGAGTTCGGCGCTGGGCCGGGGGCTGGGAGACCTCCTATCTATGGAGGTGGGAGAGGCTCGTCCGCGTCGCCTCTCCCTCCCAGCCCGACCAGGACAAATTTTGTGGAGGCACGTACAGGACATTCCGCCGTCCAGAGTCATCGCAGCCATTGTTCATGCCAGAAGTGGCGCCTGGCGTGCTGCTGCTGCCACAACGGAGGAGAAAAGGAAGAAGTGTCCCGTCCTTCTCTGGGCCGGGCCTCCTTAGGTTATCGGCTGCAGCCGGACTCAGTTGGCCCCGGTCCCTGGCCATTTGGCGGCCGGGCCGGGGGGACATGTGGCGGGACTGCCTGCAACTATCCAGGGCCGCTTGGCCGGACTCCGCTGGCCCCTGCCTCTCCTCCGGCTTCCCCATATGTTAAGATTTCCTGACCGAGAGTTGGCAGCGGGGCCCGCCTTATATGGGTTGCCGCTGGTTGGGCGTAGCCGTAACCCTGCCCTACTTTGGAAGGTTCCAGAATGGGGGGGGCGAATGTTCTGTTTGACTTTCATTTTTTTATAGTTTACCGTTCTTGTTTCTAGCATTATTGTTTCTTGTTTGTTATGTTAAAATAAAAGTTCAAGTTCATCAATGGCCTACGGATTTTGTTTTACCATTTCTTTCTTTCCAGGTTGTTTTTATGCTAAAGTTTCTGCTAACAGAGGTTAAGTAACACGGAAACACGTGTAGAGGGATGACGCAGATTCGTACATTACATACACACAAACTCAGACGGGGGACAGTACAAGTACGACATACAAAGACCCAAAGACAAATAAAAAACAGTTATTGGCCATAATTATCTCTTTCCGTCTGTGAATTTAAAGCTAGGCTGGGTTCCTGTCTTTACATTGTCCGACCTAGGAAAACTCGAGCATGTCGCTGAAATCGTTCTGGCGAAATCTGTGCCATCGGGCATAATCAAACGTGGTGGTTCTATCTGGTCTGTCCATGTGAGTCTGATTCTTCTTTGCCTCGCGCTTTTTCTCATTCTGCCGGTCTGTCGTTCCTGTCGGCCCTCTGCCCCTACTCACGCTCAGTAGAGTCGGGCATTGGGCTTTCCAGTGTCCGACATATCTACAAAAAGCGCATTGGTCTTGCCCTAAGTCTGGCCTTCTTTTGCGTAGTGTCGGGGGATAATTTTTGGGTCGTGGTGCCCCGTGGTTGTCCTGTCGATATGTTTCTCTACCTGATTTGTCCTTGTCTTTTCTCTGTCGTTGCATAGCCTCTCTGCGCCACATACCGAGACTGTCGAGCATAATGGGCATTGTCTTATTATTGCGAAGGGCTATTTCCAACGTTTCTATTTTATCAAGGTCAAAGGATCCTACCAGTGGCCACTGTTTGTCTTGACTTTCTTTGGTATACCTGTGCCACAATTTATTATAGGCTATGGTAACTAATCCATAGTTTATGAACATGTCCTTATTAGGGGTGCCTTCCAGCGGAGCTAGATGATCCACCTCTAACAAACGGTCCGGGCTGAACCAATTATCAATCAATGGGGAGAAGACAGACATGACGGCTCGCGAGCGAGGGACAAAAAGTCAGCACTGCCTATCTTATCACTGTGCGCAAAGACTAGACAGAATATTTCTATTCTACGTTGTTTGCAGGCAGTGAATACCTCATGAACCAGCAACAAGGAATAACTAATAACAAGGAACAATCAATAATAAATAACAATCAATAATAAATAAAATAGAATAGAATCAATGGGGAGAGTAAGTAGGGCGCAAAAGTATGCGTCCTCTACCCTTTCACTATCCGCAAAGAGGAATCTGTTGTTTCCGGTTTGCAGACAGAGAATCTCCAGAAGACAATCTGTGAACAGTGGTTCAGGGTCAAAGAACCCAGTTAATCAGTGTGGGAGAGGGAATCTCCCAAAAACCGTTAATAAATAATAGAGTCAGTGGGGAAGAAAAATAGGCACGACGGCTACGTTACCTATCCTTCACTGTTTGCAAAAGGGAAGGAGCCTACTGTTTCTCCGTGTGCAGACAGTGAATCTCCAAATAGGTCAAATGAAGAGTAATACTAGTATTTTTCTTTTAACAATCAAGCAATTATTTCGCGATTCGTCGTGTTTACACGACCTTACCCGGACCGCGTGGACGGTTTCTTGTCTTCCGAATCCAGCGCCCGTTTGTCCTCTTTCTTCTCGTATTTCTCACGGCACTCCTAATGGTTCCCAGTCAGGACCGTAGATCACTCGAGAGAGGTCTGTTCGGAACTAGTGAAGTTCGGATGATCGGCTGCCAGACGAGGGTCTATTGGGCAAGAGCTCTCCCGATCGTTGCAGTCGTTCACTCTGTCGTCGGGACCTCTCCCACTGGATCCACGAGTCGCTGATGGGCCCCACGTTTGGGACGCCAATTGTAAAAACTAAGGTCGGGGACAATCGATTATTGCCCGGCAGTATCGCCTCTTTAACCCACGAAATATTAATCAATGAAGAGGCAGGCGCTGGAGACTGGAAGGCAGGAAACAAGGTTTATTCTCTCCGGAGGAGAACACAGCAAAACAGACAGCAGGTATCGTTCTGAGGTGCTCTAACTACATTTCTGAGGCCTGGCCTCTTATACACTGTTTTATGGTTTTATTGCAGATTACATATTCATGGAAATGCTTTGATGTACGGAAAGACATTCTCGGAATTTCCCCTTTGGGCCCGTTCCCACACACATTTACAGTTGAAGTCCCCACCCTAGTCACAACAGGTGATGAGTATCGCGCAGCTGGATATTCCGCCGATTCACGGAATGTGGGGGGTTTGATCGGATCTCATAGGGTGGGTGCTTTGATCAATTCGGGGGTCCTTTGATGGGGGGGGGCTTCCTACTGTACGGGGAGGGGCAATAAACAGTATCGGCAGAGCTAGGTGTCGGCCTGGGAACGAGGAAGGCAAACGGGCACAGGAAAAAGGGTTTTTTTGCATCAAAAGGGCCGGGGACTATGAAAGGAATGAAGGGAGGTGTCGCGCTGGGGACAGGATGGGGTTCTGAGTCGGGGCTGCGCTGAAGAGGGGTTTATGACTCAAAGCATGTGCGAGCGGGGGGGTTGGTCAGCGTGCAGGCTTGGTGAGGGCGAAGGGCTATGCTGGGGGGGGGGCAGTGGCATGCAGAAAGGGCTGTTCTGTTCAAGGCACCTAAAATGGCGGGGCGCGCACGACAAAAAGTGTGGCATCAGGGGAAAAGGCAAGATGGCGCAGATAATGTTCACCAAACCGTACTAATTTTCCACACCCCCCACTCAAAGGGAACCTGAGCCATTGGACACTGGTTATCAGTGTTGCCAGCGTTCACGACTCGGCAGAATGCGTGTGGGACAACCTGCTCTTGAGACACCAGGTGATGCTTGACAGCTGTCACAGTGGCTCCTGTATCTCTAAGAGCCCCCACCTTTTTGCCATTGATGGTCACCCACTGCCCATATTTCTTAGTGTTGTGGGGCAGTTGGTTTTCTTGGACAATATCACAGTCTCCTAATGAGACAAGGGACATCTCCGTGGGACCTCCCCCTCCTTGGACAACCCATTCCTCACCCAGGGCTACACTAGCCATCTACCGGGGGGCTGCACTCGGGGGTGCAGGTTTACCAAACTGGCGACACTTTGGATCATTGGCAAAATGTCCCAGTTCACCACACTTGTAACACTTTGGGGACCCTCTTTAAACAGGTGTACCTGTAGGGGCCCCAGTTTTGGAGCACTTTGTTTACGGGACGCTCCACAGGAGGTGGAGCCAGTATTGTGGTGGCAGAGCACAGGCCTATTCAGAGTCTAGGTGCACTCCTCCCACCCATCTGGCTGTAATCTTTCTATTCACCACTTTGCAGCCCCAGCCTGTCTCCTGGAATTCCCCAGCCCTGTCACTCACAGAAACCAGACAGCAGATACACATCCTAGCAGAGGCGGGCTAAAAAGGTTAGGCAAGCAAATACCAACTTTCTAAAAGTGGTATTTGCAAACACAGAATATTTAAACAACCTTTACTAAAAGATGCATTTTATTATCCTGAGTTCAGGCATACCAAACTCAAATTTCTAACATGTTCCCTGAGTCTGTTGGGATCATAGAATGTAACAATTCCAACAGCCAATTATGGCCTATGAGAACAGGTAGCCTTACAATAGTGAAAAATGAAAATGGCTGTAATTCACTATTAGGACATGCCACACACATCAGGGCTTGTCCTACCTCATACTTACAAGGTACCCTGCCCTTGGGCCTACCATAGGGGTGACTAATATGAAGGGGACCTAGCAGGTAATCCAGCCCCCAAAATTGGTATAAGACTGGGAGCAGTGCCAATGCACTTCAGATTATCCTGAAGAAACATAAGAAACGAAATTCTGGACCCTTCGACATCCTACTCGACGTAGAAGCCCGAAGAATCTCCCTTGTGGTCAAGGAGTGACCACCCTGTGCAAACAGGCACCATCCAGCCATCGACGTCTGCTTTGTTGCAGTTCCCGCCGGAACTCGAGCAACAGAGATCAACGAGATCAAGCTTGCCTGCCTTCCAACAGCCCGATCCACAGTCCCTGCAGAGCTGAGACCCGTGGAGGCGACCGGAAGCGTGGGGCACGCCATCTTGAATTGACCACGAGACGCTGACCGTGCAGCCCACGAGTGACCCTCGAATCTGTACACCGGGGTTTGAGAAGCCCCAACCCTGAGCCACACTTGCACCGAAGTTCAGCCCTCCACACTCGACGAGTGCTGCGTGGGGCCCTTCTGCTTCTTTTGGCTCAACGCGTTGGCCCGGTCACTTGCCAGCCAGCTAGTGGCCCCTGTGCCGATGAAACTTGAAAATCGACCTGCGAATCTGGTTGCTCCAGATCTGCACCAGCTCCCCTGAAAAGGAGCCCCCACTCTGACCCTCCTGGTTTGAGTGAGAAGCAATCTCCCGGTTTCGCGTGGATTGCTTTTGCCAAGTGTTGTTTGCTCCAATCTTGAAGCCGACAGCGCCGACGGCGAGAGCCTACGTGGGTCAGATCGTGACCTGCTCCTGGACGTCGTAGATGCCCCATAGCCCACGTGACAGCGGAGAGAAGCTCCTCAACGACCACCTGATTGCGCCCGACATTGCCTGGTTCCGTCCTGGTTCCACCCTGGTCACTGTTGAGTGACCCAGACTCTGTCCCCTCTGCTTTCAGGTACTTTTCGACTCGAGTCCACCCTTGGACTCCACCGGACACTTCTCTTTCACCCCGCCTGCAGCCCTTTCAGCTTCAAGCACCAAGAGCCTGCGTGACGAAACCCGACTCAACTTCGACCCTGTGCACCCACTTCCTGTGGGTGAGGTAACTTTGCTCCGCCGGTGTTCCCACACTGGTACACACCTCTAGGGTCTGTGTCTTAAGTTTTGTTCCTCTAGGTTCAGCGGAAGTGTCCTTAAACTTTAACTTTACAACTTTTACGCACCATTGGTTAACATTGGTGCATGCGTGCGCTTTCTGCACTGCACCCGAATCCCGCGGGCTTTTCCCGACTTCAGCACTGCTTGTCCTGACTGCTCCCAGCGATTCCCTAGGCCCTAGGCCTAACCACTGTTCGATTGGTATCTCTTATACCACTTGTTTAGTATATGGTTTGAGTGGCCCCCCGCCCTCATCCATAATTGTGCAACTTTGTATGTTTAAACTGTGCTTTTGATTTAACGCTTGTGCCCCTTTATTCATAAAGAATACTGGGGATTGTTTTTAGTAATAAATACATATATTTTTATAATATATACCTGTGTGGTGTCCTTTCATTTGATATTGCAGGATTGTATGTGGTAAAACAGCTCGCTTAACACGACCTCTTAAGTTAAGCCTTTAGGCTGCTTAGTCCATGCTACCCCTAGGATAGCTTGTCTAACAAGGTTGACTTACAACCAGACACCATCGGGGATTGTTTGGTCTGATAATAGGTGGTTCCAGAATTGGAAACATCACCTATCAGGCCAACTTCTCACAGGGAGCACTTGCACTGTGGCACTGATTGGCAGTGGGACAGTGCTCTGAGCAGCTAACACAAGCAAAAAACATGAGGCAATGGCAACAAAAATGGAAGGGAGACCCACGCCAATGGTGCCAGGTCTAACACTGCTCACAACAGAATACACCTTAAAGACCATGAAGAGCATCCATTCTGGAGCTCCCTCAGACCCCTGCCGACCCCACATCTTCCACAAAGCCGCCACGGCCATCGAATCTGAACTACACTGGATGATCAGCCATTCCCTCGAAACCACCACATTCCCCAATGACTGGAAACACGCTGAAGTCAACCCCCTTCTTAAGAAACACTCCGCAGACCTGACGGACCTCAAGTACTTGATGCACATCTCACCGCTCCCTTTCACAGCCAAAGTCATTGAAAAGGCTGTGAATAAATACCCAGCTAGCAAACTTCTTCAAAGCCAACAGCGTCCTGGGCATCTCCCAAACCAGATTCTGCCGCAACCACAGCACAGAGACCGCCCTACTCACTGCCACCGGCGACAACTGCTCCCTTCACACCCAAGGCCAAAAGGCAGCCCTCATCCTCCTGGACCTCTCAGCTGCTTTGGACACCATCTCCCACCGCACCAGACTCCATGACACCGGCATCTGAGGAAAGGCCCTAGACTGGATGCGCTCATTCTTCACAGGCAGAACACAGAGAGTCAGACTCCCCCCCACCTCTCAGAACCAACAGAGACCAGATGCGGAGTACCCGAGGGATCTTGCATAAGCCCCACCCTCTTCAACATCTACCTGGCCCACCTCGCAACCATCATCAGAAACCATGGGCTAAACATAATCTCCTACGATGACGACACCCAGCTCATCCTCTCCCTCACCTAAGAACCCAACATCACCAGGCACAACTTCCAAGAAGGGATGAAAGCCGTCGTCTCGTGGATGAAGAGGAGCTGCCTCAAATTCAACTCCGAGAAAACAGAAGTCCTCATCCTTGACTTCACCCCTTCTACCTGGGACGACACCTGGTGGCCCCTCACCCTCGGAAACCCACCCACCCCGTGCACAAAACCTCAGCATCATACTAGACTCAGCAATCACGATGATCAGCCAGATGAACACCGTATTCTTGGCATGTTTTAACACCCTCTGCATACTCCCAAAAACGTTCAGATGGAAACCAACCGAAACCAGAAAAATGGTCATGCATGCCCTCATCAGCAGCAAACTTGACCACGGCAAAGCTCTCTGTGCTGGAATCAACAAGAAATGACTTCACAAACTCCAGACCATCCAGAACGCCACAGCCAGATTAGTCCTAGGCATACCCCACCACCACCACATCACCCAGCTCCTCCGTGATCTCCACTGGCTCCCTATCGAAAAAAGATAACCTTCAAGCTCCTCACCCATGCTTACAAGGCCCTCCACAACATCAGACCAGCATACCTAAACGACCCCCTCTCCGTCGATGCACCCAAGAAATACCTCCAATCAGCTGACCTCTCTCTGACCACCATCCCATGCATCTACAAGAACAGAACGGGAGGGAATTCCTTCTCCTACCTCACAGCCAAGGCTTGGAATGACCTCCCCCTCCCCCTACAGCATACCCTCACACTGCCCCAATACAGGAAAGACCTCAAGACCTAGCTCTTCGGATGACCCCAGTACGAGACAGAGTCGCCCCCCCCCCCCCCCTTAGTTCCTTGAGACGCTTCCAGGTGGGTAACTGCACTTTATAAACCCCACATTGATTGATTGAGGTTTGCATGCACTGGAGCTTTCTTCCACAAATCTGCAAGCTGTTTCTTCTGCCAGTGACTGTGCATCATATCTATCCTTTCTTTTTACTTCCTTATTTTAAACATGGACGAATATCTAGGACTCAGCTATGGCGAGGACATAATGTCCGAAAACCTAAGAACACCATCTCTTGTAGAGGCAAATAGCACTACCCGCACTAACACCCCCAGGGAGATTGGAATTCTATTGCCACACTCAAAAAAACAACAAGTTAATATAGCCATGCATGGGGCTATTATGACTAAATATTTAAGGTCCAACTTAGGCCCCAAGTCACTCCTTGTGGCAGTGCCCCCCCACCTATTTCTGGAAGACCTCATCTTCGGAAAAGAAGGGAGTCAAATAACTTGGAAATACAATACAGATTGGCTTATCTAAATCATCAGCACTGCCAAACGCCTCTCTGAGGCACTCATCATTAGGATCAATATTGCAGAGAATGCCCTGAAAACCAACATTAGCATATCAGCTTTCAAGTCACATCTCTATGAAATCAACATTGAAATTAATGAACATAAGGATAATTTGACGCAGAAGAAGATCAACAAACTCCAGAATGATAGTAAGAATTTTGAGAAGGAAAAGGTCTACCCTTATACCAAAGAGGACTACCTGACACCAGGAAATGATACTTCTTCAGACAACGGCTCCTCTACCTCTCCAAGATCAAGTTGGTCGAATAGCAACTCCAGTAATGGAAGCTGGAATAATAACAAGAGAGCCCAGGTACTCCTACCTACTCTACAGACGTACGGTTATCACCAACCAGGTTATCCAGGAGCTCCTCCAATATGGTACCCCGGCTTCTCCAGACAACAACAACTGCCCTTCCAACCTTTCTTCCAAAATCAGATCCCCCTCCGTTTTTGAACAGAGGCAAGGGCAGAGGCAGGGGAAGAGGGAGAAACAACCAAAAACAGGTCCAATGGATGGACTTCGGGAACCAACGCCAAACCAGGAGTCAGACGATGAAAAAAAGCTAATTGTCAACATGTCCATTAGACAATTGACCATCGATGAAACAGCGGTCCTCAGCAGAAGATTAGGCTTTGTCCCTACCCCCAAGGAAGACCTTTTCAAATTGACTGTAGAACTCCACATATTCTTCAGAAAATTGAGATTACGAGTGTTTTACAATAACCAAAAGAGCATCACCCCTTTCGACTCTGGACTGTGTAACCCAACAAGATTTACACCCAATGCTGCTATGACTCCTTAGGCGATTCTTACCTTTGAGAAGGACGTCCTGAAAGATGTCAACCTCCTCAAACAAAAGGTTCCCTTCAAAAATCTACCAGCAAGAGAACGACGAGCCATTATGGATCTCAACAATGACTCCAATATAGTCATAAACCCAGCTGACAAGTGCGGCGCCACTGTCATCATGAACTCGGGCGACTATGACAACAAATGCCAGAGACAACTGGCCAACATCCAATGCTACAAGAAATTGGATGCAGATCCTATGGAAACCTTGACCAAGAAAATAAAAATCCTGGTCAATGAAGCAATCTCTAATGGATGGATCTCGAAGAGAGGAGCAGATTTTCTGGTGAAGACATCACCGACAATCCTGCATTTCTACATTCTTCCAAAAATCCATAAAAATATAAAACCCACTCCGGGACGACTTATAGTGTACGACATTGGCTCCCTTTTAGAACCTTTGAGCCAATTCGGTGATCACTTCCTACAACCCTTGGTACAGAGCACACCGCCATTTCTTAAGGACACCAAAGAAACCCTTTGCCTCATTGACAACCTAACAAATCAACATGAGATTACCTTCCCCTTGATGTGGAAGCCCTGTACATTAACACCCCGTAAGACACCACCATCAGGGTCATCGACAATATCCTCAGAAGCAGCACGATCAACTCACCCACACCAGTGGAGTTTATCATGGAGTATGCAAGTATAGCCCTCAAAAACAACTTCTTCCAATACAAGAACAAACTATACCACCAGATACATGAAACATCCATGGGCAAACACTTTTGTGACGAGCCTGGCATCTCTCTACATGGTGGATTTCGAATCCTCACATGCATTCACTGACACAAACCCCTACCAGACAGACATCATCAAACGGAAGCGTTACACTGACGATATTCTGATAGTCTGGTCTGGCACTGAGGAATGGTGTGAAGAATTCCATCATTGGATCAATACTAAAGACCTGTATCTCAATTTCACCATCTCCAAATATAATAAGGAGATCCCCTTCTTAGACATTCTTATTTCCCTGAACCAGGGCACAGTACAAACCAAAACATACAAAAAAATGACTGATTGCAACAGTCTCCTCTCCTTTAACAGCCACCACTCAAAAGCACTCCGCAATAATCTTCCATATGGACAATTCTTGAGGCTGAGGAAGAACTGCAGCAACACAAATGACTATGATCTACAAGCGGACGCACTCAGCCAAAATCTATACAACAAGAGCTACACAAAGAAAGTCATCAGAACCACAAAGAAGAGGGCCCGCAACAAGCACCGCGAAGCCCTTTTAGTAACCATCCCGAGAATGCAAGAGGATACTATGCACTGTGTCACAACGTACACCCCTACAGCCAATAAAGTAAAAAACATCATCCTAAAACACTGGACATTGTAAACAAAGGGGAACTCCAGTTAGAACATCCCAGGTTTGTCTTCAAGAGAACTCAAAACCTAAAAGACCTGCTGGTCCACACCCGACTGCAGACCAAAAGGCTGACACAACAAATCACGCGGTGGTTCCTCCCTACAGTCAAAGGCCACTATCCTTGTGGTAACTGCAGTGCATGTGCCTCTACACGCCACACAAAACATCTCCAGCTAGGCGATATCAGATGACAGCACACCAATTGTAAGACAACAAAACTGTGTCTACTTAATCACTTATCCGTGCACCTTACAATATGTGTGCATGACCACCAGACCTGTGAAAATCAGAATCGGTGAACATAAATGCAGCCGCAGCACAGCCAAAATGGGCAACCATTATATTGAGAAATGCCATACCAGAGACCAACTAACATGGAATATTATGGAAGCCATTGCATCTTGGAATGCTACCACGCTATTCCAGAAAGAACAACGGTGGATGTTCCGGTTGCATTCAAACACCACCAGCTTAAACGATGAGATACCTTGGATAGAGTTACAAGGTTGAATCTAGTCTGCCTCTTTTCCCTGTGGATTCTCACCGACTAACACTCAACAGTATCCTTTACCACACAATTGTTGGTGACACTCCCCACACAGGGCCCGTTTCACAGAACTAGTCAGTCAGTTAAGCTTTATTCGATTTTAGTTTAAAATCATAAAAGCATCAGCAATACATAAATAAACACCATAAAATTACATAAACACCGTAACATTTCATTACAAAATTAATAAAACAAGATTAAATAAATATATCGAATCAGCTAATCAATTTGCATAGATTTAATTTTCAATAAAACAGCTCTAAAAAAGACATACGTACATACTGTGGAGCCGGGGAAGAGCATTAAGCAAGCCTCTATCAGTAAAATACTTATCAGTTACATCCTACCCTATCAGTTTAGCTCAAACTTGTGAGTGGCCTCTTAGTGGTGGGGTTTTAAAAATACAATTTTTGGACAAAAGTTCAAAACCGTTGGGGGCTAAAAGGTTAGTTGCGCTATAGAGACGAGGTTCCCTTCCCCAGGAGTAGTATTTCTTTACCGGTAGTCTGTGTATCGGGATATGTGGGGGGCTCGGGTAAAAATCGTGCAAATCCCAAATGCGAATAGTGCCATGTCTCTCTTTGGGGGGGGGGGGTAAAAATGTAAATAGGGGACAATATTCCTATTTTTAAATTTAATTAGCACCAGGTCCCCAGCAATGTCTTTGGGCAGCGTGCCTAACCACCCCACCCTCCTGACATTCAGGATGCCACCATCTAGCTCAGGTGGCAAAGGTCTATTGTTTTGTAGCCAGAAGATGACCTTATTTAGTAGGTCCTTCTGTGATTCGTGTGTTCCCTGGCTGAGGGCAGGGACCCCAGAGAGGACAGACACATATGGGGCGGCTTCAGGAGGTAAGTTGATACATGGCATTCTTACCGGAGCTGGTCTAACCACTGTATGAGTTTGTAACACAGGTTTTAAAGTTACTTTGTGGCCTATTGGGGTAGGTATACAGGGAGGCTGTATTTGAGTTTCACCATTCTTACAAATACCAGACTTATGCTTTTCAGGGGCGGTGGCAGGGTTTGGGCAGGCGGGTGTAGCCATTTTATTATTTGGAGGAGGATACTTTTTGATTACTTCCTCGATGCTAATCAGCCTGTCCCCCAAGTCGTTGATTTTTAAGACCAAGGGTGAGATGACGGCTAACAACAGTTGCTCAATTTGGGTTAGTAAAGTCAATTGGGGGCACAAGACAGGATCGTCTAATTTGGCCGCGGCCGTGACCTCCATTGATGTTGTTAATTTAGAGGGAGATGATGTTGGGCTGGTGCACAGATTTTGTGTACTTGCATAGTTCCCAGTGTCAATTTCGCTGTCGTGCTTCTCTCTAATAATAAGATCCAGGGGCGAAGCGTTTGCTTGATTTTGGTCTTTATTTTCAAGGTGATGCTTGGTCCCGTGGGAAGCCATTAGAAATAACACAGTTAGTGCCCACAGTAGGGGAGGTTATAGCATCAGGGACGTACTTTGTGCCACACAGGTCGTTGAGCTCTTCCCAAATGGACATAGTGTCTATGATATTGATGAAAACGGCAGAATAGTCAATATAGTCAATAAAATTGAAACATCACAATACCTCCTCCTGTGATAGAATCAAATGGGGTGGCCCGTCCCGTCCTCCTCAGGTCCTCTGAGGGCCACAGAGGGCCCGCCCTTTGCCCGGGCTTCGCCCTGCGTCCCGCGAAGCGGAGCAGAGCGCTGCTTTAAGGCGCCTCCTGGCGCTCTCGTGATGTCAGAATGCAGCACCGCCGCTGAGGCTGCCGGGAGATGTAGTCCCGGGGCGGCGGCGCTGTGGGCAGCAAAGATTGACTCCTGGCAGTGGCGGCTGCAGTGGGGGCCTCCTCGCTTCCCCCCTCCAAGTTTGTAAGGCTCCCCCACACAGGGCCCGTTTCACAGAACTAACTTAAGACAAAATCCTAAACTTACTACCATTTCGGTATACACAGAAGCCACTTACTAATTTCGGTATTCACAGAAGGCACTCTCTCATTTTGGTGTTCACAGAAGGCACTTACTCATTTCGGTATTTACAGAAGTTAGGAGTCCTAACTTTAGGACTTCTAAATGCTTTCTGTGAATACCGAAAGTCTTAAAGTTACGGCAAACTCCTTCTCGCTATGGCATCCTGCCCAACTTTGATTAGGTAAGCTGTCCTCAGCCATTTTCCCTCCACTTCCTATCTCTGCTACCCCTACTATCACGGTGTGTATTAATGGGAACTGGCTAATTGATTACTACTACAGAGATAGTCTTGATGTTCACGACAAGATCATCCTTTTCCACAGCCTTCCCACCTCCTCTATCCTGACATCTTATTGGGCAGTCTATGCCAACTTGTACACCATGCGTATCGCTCGTGACTATATGAGTCATCGCTCATGTTTTATTTTAATTTTATTTTGCTCGGCAAAACTCAATAATATGTTTATTCAACTATTCACCTAACCAATCCACATGTGACAACCTTAACTAGTGGCTCTCTCTCATAATATGATACTGTGGTCCACCAATTACGGACTTCGAGTTTGCTCTGAAATGGCAGTACCTCATTAAATTTTGATTTATCTGTTTTTGTTTGTTTCCCTTTTTTGTTGTTTTAGATAAGGTCCATTGCAGTGGCACTTTCCTGTCAATAAGGCCACTGCACAATACCTTTTACTTATCACTACCGTACGGCCCTGAAGAAGCACGTAGGATCTCCTCCAGAGACCATTCTATAGCACGAAACATGTCAACCTTACCCCCTTTTTAATAAAACACTGCACTTGTCTAGCTACTGAGGGTCATAACTACCCTCACGCAGCACATACCCTTTTAACTATGACAGAGGGATCACCCTGATTAAATTAGTCTACAACAGAAACCCTCTAGTCATTTTTAAGTTTTATGTTTCACTTAACACTGCACACAGACCCGCACACACCTTACGGCTAGCTCTATAAAAGATCTCCGATAAAGGGACCCTTCGGGTGGATCCGTAGGGCATTGAAGCGCCGGCCCAAAAAGGAGCATTTTCCAATGATGAATCTTGACATCCTTCGGGGTGTGTGAGGGCAACAAGTAAGAGTCTCTCCGGCTCTTCTCCACCTTTCAAAAATGACTGACCCTTTCTTCTAATTCCTATCTCAGAACAGTGACTCTCTTTAGTAACTTATCTACGACTCGGGAGCACGAGCCACTGGACCTACATCCAGCTCCTTGTCCCCCTCAGATAAACCGAAACATATCATTGCAGGTGAGCAGCATTCTTATAGAAAAGCACGCAATTACCTTCAGAAACTGTGGGATCACAATTTTTCTGAAATGAAGGATAATAAACCAGTATTGCAATGTACACCTCCATATTAGTAATAATTGGCAAGTACTGGGTCTGGCTTTTGAGGGTACTCATGCATCTACGCATACGTTTAGTGCCATATTAGAGTTTTACAAGTATTATGTAAACACGACCTGGTAGAGCCATCTTGGCCCTTTCGCAAGGGCAAGTTTGGACCAACTGACCAGCTCTGAGAGAAAGGACCAATTAAGTTAGGACCCACACAGTTTTCTCAAGATAACCTGGAGAACACATGTATTGTGCATGTTACAAACCTCTCAGTGTCAACAGATGGCTTAGATGGACATTCATAAACCAGGAAAATCTTTATCCCAAAGAAAGGGTGAGTCTTTCTGCACCCACTGTAGAAGTGAAGAACATACAAATCCAGATTGTAAGTGAGCTTAAAATGAAACCCCTTCTGATGGAGGAGGAATCCAGTAGCACTAAAACCCTCCAGGAACCCAGAAGGAGATGGGTTGGGGATCAGGGACCAAGAGAGTGGTGTCGCAGGGCCTGTCACGGCTCAGAAGATTAATTGAATCGTCCCACGGCTGTCGGGATGCACGCATCATTGTCGCATAAAGAAGACTACCCCATTTTGTTTTATTGCACCGGATCTTCATCGCATCACGGCGCTTCTGGTCGCATCGCCACAGAAGCACAGCAATAAACTGACGCATCACCTCCCCACGTGGAGAAGAACAGACGCATCCCCTATGCAGCAGGAGGGAACCGACACATCACGTTCTTGTATGTAAGGAACCGACCCATCACCTTCCCTGCAACACTTTAGTTGATTAGTGTTACGCATCCAAAGGTACATTGAATTTAAAGTGTCACATTTTACATCTAAAGGGAACTAAGCTATTTCTACCATTTTTGAAGTACAGTATTGTGGGTTTTTGTCGTTTGTGGTTTTGTGTTAAGTCTACATAAAAATACTTATTTTTATGCTACAACTTGTGTGGTGTCCATCTGTAGTGTTGTCACTGGGTTACTGTATGTGTTCCCAATGCTCTACACATTGCCTCTGAGATAAGCCTGTCTGCTCATGTCAAGCTACCAAGGGGTTGAGCAGGGGTGATTTTAGGAGTGTACCCCCTTACCCTGACTAGAAGCAAGGGTCCCTATTTGGTTAAAGGTACCTCTGCCAACTAGAGACCCCCAAATCTAACATTGGAGGTCAGCGGTGAGGATTCTGGACTTGCATTTTTGGCTCATATACAGTGATTGGTGAACACCACTAGTGAGTGCCGACCAAACGCAACCACATACATTTTGGTAGATTTTTTTTCCTGGGATTTTCTATTTTTGCCAAGAACTGCCAAGTTTAACCACCATGAGTAACGCAGCATACATAGCATCTGTTGATTCTGATTGGGAAGAGGAGAAACTAGAATGCTACAATGTGAAACAGCTAAAGCACTTCTGCAGAAAATTTAAAGTTGCTATGACCGCTCTCACCAAGAAAGATGAGTTCCAAAAGGCGCTGAGGGCCTGTGCCTAAGCCAGGAATACCCCTGAGAATGAGGAGGGGGCTGAAAATGCAGAGGAGCAGCTAGAAGGGCCATTGGGTCTAGGGGGAGGAGAGCACCTTCCCCAGCAGGTAGCAGTGTTTCCGCCAAGGGCCTGTCCCCAGAAGAGCTGGAGGACAGGGAGAAGAGTAGGATGCATGAGATGGAGCTGACCAAGCTCAAGTTGAGTGGGCAGTTAGAATTGGAGTTGCAAACTAGGAAATTGGACCTAGAGGAAAAGAGGATGCAGTTTGGGCATGAGTTGAGAATGAGGGAGCTTGATTTGGAGCTCAAGAGGCTTGAGGCCGGGAGTGTCTCAGCCCAGAAAAAATAAATGTGGGTAGCTCAGGAACTGAGCTTTGCTGAGTTGGAGGTGGAATCCAGCTCAGATGGTGGCAGCACATTTGAGTTATCTAGTGCTGAGGGAGCAGTACATACACCCAGAGATGTGGTACCTGACTTGAAGTAGGGGGTTAACATACACCAGGATGTTCAAGGACATGAGGTAGCTCCAGTAGTGCGCAGTGTCCCTGAGGAAAATGGGAAAACTGATGTAGGGATTCATGGTCCTAGTGGCGGGAGGGACACTATACTGGCTCTAGATGAGAGGTGCAGGGAGAGGGGTTCCCCCAAGGTTCAAGTCCTGGTATGTCATTGTGAAGACCACCCAGAAGAGTGGGTTGAATGACAGAGGCGATCAGATAATGTCTTGCCAATCTCAAAAGAGTGGTGTGGAGTATGTGTGCGAGGCACTGGATGGTGAGGTAAATGATAGCTTGGTTAACCCTTGTGTGGGTCTATGTGATTCAATTGTGGGAGAGCATATTGTAAGTCCCTGGTTTCCAGAGCTATGCCAACACCTGTTGGAGGGTGAATTATCTGACCCCCAGGAAGCTCACCATGGAGGCAGACCTTTTGGTGGATTCCAGAGGGTCCGGAGAGGCATTGGGGAGTGTCCCTGAGGGGAGTGGCTCCGGTATCTTCCAGAACTGTGTGGTGGAAGAGGTTCAGAGTAGCCCAGCTAAGTCCCGGTGTAGTGGGAGGAGTATAGGGGCTTTCATCCTGTCTCAGTGGGGACAGAGTGAGTATGGGGCTGCATATCCCAAGGTTCCCGAAAACCAGTGTCAGAGCCTGGATGGTTCTTTAAGGGAACACCAGGTGGGGAGCCTAGGCTGTCCTGATGGGCTGCCCGTTGAGGGGGATCCCCTAGTGTCTGGTGAACTGGCAGTGTCTGTAAGCAGGCCTCCACCAGATCTGGTGTCTGGTAGTGCCACTCCTTAGTAGAGGGTGCAGAAGACCAGATTGAGGGGTGAGAGGGTGAAATAGTCCCCAGTGGAAGAACCAGTGGGTCAGGGGCCAGCCAGAATGGCTAAGACACCAAGGAATGACCATGGTGACACCACTTCTGTCCTGGGGGATCTTCACACGCTGTCAGATGGACAGGGGTAGGGAAATGTTCCCCGGGCAGACTGTCACACGACACAAGAGTTATATGTCACCCTCGGGGAGGCTATATGCACTCCCTAGGAAGTCCTAGCTTTGCAAGGCAAGTGTTCAACTGCAGGGGTTGGTACCTGGGTTGGGAAGCCAGGTTCAGGTGTTGTCTGACCTGGAGGAAGGGGCAACTGTAATCAGTGTCCTGACTGATATAGCTTCTAGGGGTACCACTCCAGTTGGGAGGGTGCAGTGCTCTGGAGGGTGATGCGGAGAGAGTCCTCGCCTTTGACACCTGTGCAGCCTGAGAGTTTAGACCCTAGGTTGGAGGGCCAGGTTATGTCCCCCCTGACCTGGAAGACCAGTTGCAGGATATAACCCCTGAGCTGGTGGGCGAATTGTGCAGGAAACCTGCTATAGGCACCCTGACAATTCTGGAAGGGGGTACCGCTCCAGGTGGGAGGGTAGAGAGTCCCAAGGAGGAGGACCGGGTGTGGAAGAGTCCACCCCAGACTCTTGTCCAGCCGCCGGGTACAGGCCTGGGGCTGGTGGGTCAGTGTCAGGATATAATACCTGACCTGACAGGAGGGAGAGTGGACAAAGGGTGCCAAGTACCTGGGGCTACTGCCCCCAACTCTCTGACGCCTCAGAGGTTTGAGAGTCATGAGAGGCATAAGGACTGGGTCTCATCACTGATTACTGTCAGTGGCCACTGTGGCTTGCTCTCTGTCTGTTGGGACACACCTGTGAGCAAGTTAAGGTTAGATGCTGCACAGATAGTGTCCACAGGTGAGGAGAAGGGTTCCCCGTGGGATAGCATGGTGGGACCTGAGAGTATGGACAGAGGGATCCAAAAAGGTTCAGATTGACATAGAACTGGAATATGCCCCTGATGTTATGGGCCAGGGTCCATGTTCTATCGCCCAAAGCAGAGAAGCCTATCAAGGTAGTGATTGATCTACCCTGCGTTTTGGCTGGAAGGGGGTTGTGTTGGACTTTGCCCTTTTTGCAGGGCCATCCCTGAACATTTTGCCTTCCTCCTGTATTTTGTCTGACCTGTTTTTGTTGGTTTTATGACTCTGGGCACTTAACCACTGCTGATCAGTGCTAAGGTGCATATGCTCTCCCTATTGTAAATTGATGTATGGATTAGTGACTCCATTATAGGCTTATTTGATTTACAGTCAGAACCTAGTACAGTGCACTGTGGGTACCCAGGGCTGGTAAATCAAATGCTGCTGGTGGGCTTTCAGCACTGGTTGTGCCACCCACAGAAGCAGCCTGTAAAGTGTGTCTCAGGTCTGCCATTGCAGAGCCTATGTGCAGTCTGGTACTGCCATGTTGACTGGGCAAGTGCACCCACTTGCCAGTTCCTAAACCTTCCCTTTGCTGCATATGAAGCACCCCTATGGTAGGCCCAAGGGAATGGTGCATTGCAGGTAAAAGGTAGGACATGCCCTGGTGTGTGTGGCATGTCCTAATAGTGAATTACATCAATTTTCATTTTTCACTATTGCACAGCTACCTGTTCCCCATAGGCCAGAATGGGCAGTTTGATTATAACCCCTTATAATCCTAACTGACTCAGGGAACTAGGTAGAAATTCGAGTTTAGTATGCCTGAACTCAGAATGATAAAATACATATTTAAGTGAAGTGGGTTTTAACATTCTGTGTTTGAAAATACCACTTTTAGAAAGTGGGTATTTTCTTGCCTAACTATCCAAGCCTGCCTAGGTTGTGTATTCCTTGTTTGGAGTTTGAGTGACAGGGGCTGGGGGATTCCAGGAGACAGGGTGAGTCAGCACAGGGCTGAATAGAGCTATCTGCATGTAGATGGGTGTAGGAGTTGCATCTGGGACCTGAATATGGCTGGGCCTGCATTCCACAAGGCTAGCTCCACCTCCTGTGGTGTCTCTGATGTCCTTGGCCCACACTGTCAAAGGAAAGAAGGAGTCTTGTCAACAAAGTGCTCCAGGTCTGACTAGAACTGGTTTGGACTAGGTACAGACACTCTGGGCCCGATTCACAGAACTAACTAAAGACAAAATCCTAAACTTACTACTTTTGGTATTCACAGAAGTTAGGATTTTGTCTTAAGTTTGACTTAAGACAAAATCCTAACTTAAGTCTGTCTTAATTCTGTCTCAAGTCTGTCTTAAGACAAACTTAAGACAAAATCCTAACTTCTGTGAATACCAAAAGTAGTAAGTTTAGGATTTTGTCTTAAGTTAGTTCTGTGAATCGGGCCCACACTGCTTACAGAAACAAAGGATTTCATTACAAGACAGGAGGCTACATTATGCATTAATCCTTTAATGCAACTCACAAGCAGCCGCTTACATCATAGAAAGAAGAATTAGAATGCAGTGACAGCATAACAACAATATAAGGTATGAGCAACAACAGAGCGGCCTCTTTTAAATGCGGCTCGCAAGCAGATAAGTTGGCTCTCCTTACCTTTCTTACTTTGCCATTATTTTAAGCACAAGATATTGATTTTTGAAATTGATTGCTGATTACTGTATTCATTATCAAGTGTACTACCCATTACTGTGATTATTAACTAAAATCAGCCTTTTAATTGGGACCTTATTTCCAGGCTTGTTCTGGCTCCTTTCCCCAATCCCTCATCTCCCCCCTCGACTTCCAATTTATGGTTGTCGTTTCCCGCCCACCACCCTCCCTTCCTCACCGATGTGACTTTGTGTGGGCTCCTCCCTGTCCCCGGGGCACATCGTCCTCTCGAAGCGCCCATCCTCCTTTTTGTCTGCGCGTTTATTTTCCTTTAGCGTCTGTTGGACTTGGCCCTTATGGCAGGTTCACCCCTAAACTTTTTGCTTTTAATTGTGATCTGGTGTTAGTGATTTTTGGTTTCTGCACACTTTACCACTGTGTCCCAGGGTAAAGTGCGTGCGTGTGGTGAGATTGGCCTGCCCTCCCATAGGAATGCATGAGGAATGTATGAGTCCATGTTAGTTCCTGATGTGTGGGGAGCGCAGGGTCGAGTTTGGTATGTGCGGACTTGTGTGATTAAATGCTGCGCGATGATGTGTGCGGCGTTAATGTGTCTAGTGTGGAAGTGCCACTTCTAGAAGTTGGCATATCTGTGTACTTTATGTCAATTGGCTGTCTGGCTTGTGACTGGCTGGAGCTGGCTGGTGAGCCTGGCCCCAGGAGGCAGGATGGGTCTGTGTAGTATTGATGAAAGGACGCTCCAAGCCAGGTAGTTTACCACGAATATTTATTGAGGTGGTAAGTTAGATACATAGACAGGTAAAGTATAGAGTCTAAGTAGGAGCCCCACCAGGAGCAGCTTCACTGCTGCTCAGCCCTTCATCCAACTGATTCACGCACGCACACATTCCAAACACTAACATTCCATCAGGCAGTCATTCTGGCTGAGCAGCAGGATATCACATATCTCCCCCCTTTAAAACGCAAAGGAAGGAAATTTTAAAAGGCATCAAAAAGAGGCATTACAATCAAAGAATTAAATGTAGTGAATGGTACAGTGAAAGAAAGCGTAAAATGAAATAAGGAAATAGCAAGCAGAGGAAGTAAAGCAGATAGGAAGTGAGAGAAAAGTACAAACAACTATTGCACCATCTTCCCTTTCCACAGAAACACAAAAATAAATAAATACAGAACTCTACAACAGACTCAAGAGAAAACCAAGTACTAACATCATGTATGCTGGCCAGGCAAACAAGGAAGTAAGTACAGGGTGTTGAAGAGAAATTGGAAAAGTGACATGACGAAAAAAGTACAGATAACAGTGAAAGAGTCAGCCGAAGACAGAAAAAGAAATGAAGGCTGTCCTTCACACAAGCAGTATACAGTAGAATAAATAAATAAACGTGTGTTAAGCTCACAAAGAAGGAAAGGTGAAATGGATAGGTGAGCTACACTACAAAACTTCCCCAAAGCAGGTTGGGTGAAAAGTGTGAGAAACCCACACTGTGTAAAATATGTGGCGAAACGCCATACTACAATACTTCCCCAAAGCAGGTTGGGTGAAAAGTGTGAGAAACCCACACTGTGTAAAATGTGTGGAGTAAGACCACACCGTGTCAAATGTGTCGAGAAAGACCACACGGCATAAAAAAAAATGCAAATCAAAGAAGCACAATAGCACATGGCGTTTGCAGAAATACAAATCACTCAAAGAAAGGTTCCCTAAAAGGAAACAAAAACATGTAGCATGTAAATATAAACTGCCCAAACCATAAGAAAATTAAATAAAATGAATAATCCTTGTAGCGCAGGAGGTTGAAGCCTTGTAGCGCAGCAGGTTGAAGCCTTGTAGCGCAGTAGGTTGAAGTAAGTACACTTAGTGAAGCAAGGCGACATTACTCTTTGCCCCTAGCGAATTTTCACACGAGTAGTAGGACAGTTCCAATGAAGAACTTGTAGCAGGGCCGGCCTAAGGTATGTGCAAGCTGTGCACCTGCACAGGGCCGCCAAACCCCAGGGGCCGCCACGCCAATATATATCCTTAGATACATATTTGCGTGGCGGCCCCTGGCAGGGATTAGGCGGCCTCGGGCCCCCTACCTACACTCTCTGCTCAGGGCCTCCGTGAGCCTAGAGCCGGCCCTGCTTGTAGATCTGTTTAAATTGTGTGATTAAGAACAATTTTGTCCACAGTCTGGATGGCAGGAAAGATGAAACTGAAAACTCAACAGTACCTGGTTAAGTGGTAGAGAAGACTTGATCCGAAGAGCAATAGAGAGACAGCAGGTTGATGAAGAAAACAGTACCTGCTGAGAAGCACAGCGATCTCTTACAGTGCTCCGATGTATTTAAAATTAAATCGAATGTTCAGATGCGGTTGTGCTAGAAAGCCAGTAGATGGCACTGTTGTAGCTTATTTTTCAAAAACATAGCGTGGTGTAAACTAAATACTTGTGACTTTTGCCAATAATAAGAAATCGTGCCCCAAAACGAGTGCACTTCAGTTTTCATTGCAAAGGTGCCGTGATGGTGGTTGACCGCTAGGTGGCGATGTTACCTAGTTAATAGAACTGTAAATGCTGTACTCACAGTACTTTGACGATAACAAATTGTGGTCCAAACAATTGGCCAGAAGATTGTACAAAGTCAAAAATGCTCCGGAGGTGCCAGATGTAATAATAATTCCCCCTGAAAAATTAAGTTTCTCAGACGAGAAGGATGGAGGCAGTGTACCACAGAAATGAGAAGCGTGGCTGGCAGAGGCACACAGCATAGCAGAATAACTCTAAGCACTTCGGGGCAGATTTATGATGACTGGCGCATCCCCAGGGATGCGCCAGTCATCCTGCGCCGCTGCTCCACCACCCATGGTGCGCCGCATTTACAATGCGGCGCACCATGGGGCAAAAACGGCACATATGCGTGACGCATCTGTGCCGTAAAGGTGGCGCATTGCTGGAGCTGCGTCGCAAGCACGACGCAGCTCCAGCAAGGCTCGGGGGTGCCCCATCTCCACAATGCTGCGTCAAGACCTACGCCTGCTTCAAGCAGGCGCAGGGTTTTGACGCAGCATTGGCCTGAAAGTGACTGAGTGAAATCTTATAGATTTCACTCAGCCACTTTTAGGAGGCGTTCCTGCGCAGGAACGCCCCCCCCCCTGCGCAGGAACGCCTCCTATGGCGCACGGCTTTACAACGTGACGCATCTCCTAGATGCGTCACGTTGTAAATAGGGCGCATTGTTTGCGCCGCCGTTGCGTCAAATAAAGTGACGCACCGGCGGCGCAAGGCCTTCATAAATCTGCCCCTTGAACTTCAGTGTGCTCCGGTAGTGCCAAACACAAAATGAAGGCACATAGCACAACGCAGGGCCGGGAGGCTCCCGGCACATTGATGCAGTCAGGCGTCACTTAGCAAGCTTGAGGGTGCAGCGTCATAGAAGAAGCTCACACTGTCAACAACGAACGCTGCGAGCAGGTGACGGTTTATTCAATTTTTATGACGCAGCACCAAATTAAAAAGCCAAAGTGTACAGTATCGCAGCGCACCAAAAATGCAGCCTCAGCGATGTTGTAAATAACAAAACATGACAGTTCCTCAAAGAGGCACAAGGCTGGTTTAAGAGCAGGTTTCATGCACAAGATGTAAATAGCTAAGGTTTAAAGTCCCAATCCAAACAACATTAACAGGTAAATTGTAGACCACAACTCCTCCACAATGAAAAAAAATGTCATAAGTAGCACGAAGAGTAATCACTGTTCAGCAGTTTGCCAGTTAGTCAGAAATCATGTTTGTCATGGAAAGGGCTGCTAAAATGCTGTAAAAACGCAGCTGCATTTACTAAAACAGGTTTGATTCCTGACTCGTAGTGGCTGTAAATAGAAGCAGTAGAAGTGAAAATCAAGCACAGACTGGCACATCAGGTGAAGAGGGCGACCGGTGGGAGGTCACTGGTGAGGCTCAGGTGCCAGTAATCTTTGAAAAGTTCAGCTTAAATATGTAGAGAATTCTTTACCTTGATCATGGGCTGGAGGTTTCTATAGCTTCACAAAGTTGAACGATGGCTTGATGCTTGAAGTGGGTGATTTCCCAGACTGAAGTCAAACACTAACATTCCATCAGGCAGTCATTCTGGCTGAGCAGCAGGATATCACAGTCTGCCCCAGTGGTGAGTGGAGAGATCTGCATGATTGATGTGAGGGAGGAGTGCACCTGGGACCGGAATAGGGCTGGGCTTTCCCCACACAATGCTGGCTCCGCCCCCTGTGGAGCGACTGAGGACCCTAGTCTGTGAATGGGAAGAGGAGCTGAGCACATCAGAGTGCTCCAAAACCAGCTGCAACTGGTTTTTACCCCACCATGCACCCTCAGACAAAGGAATTCTGTGTATAAAAAGGGGCTGTGACCCCTTACAAAAGGTTCTCTTGCTGATCCTAATTGGGAGGGGGCCTGCTGCTGCTTCTGGGCGCCAGGAGGACCACCACTGGGACTGCCTCCCTGTCTGGATGGCCCTGTGAGCTGGTCCCTGGGCCCAGCCTTTGCCCCCCCATCTCCTACACAACTTCCCTGGACTTCCTCTTGCCTTCAAGTGCCTGGAAGGCGCTTGGTTTTTCCTCCCAGAGGATCTCTATTATTTCTAGTTGCAGCACGGAGCTGCAAACCTTGGGCGTAGGGATTCCCCTGCATTTGTGTCCCCATCACGGGAGCCCACCCCGCATTTTGCATGAGGATGAGCAGGAGCCCGCCCTGCATTTTGCCATATTTGTCTTAACCCCTGATGCGTGCCCACCCCGCCAGGGACTTTGTGCCCGCGTTCACGCCCTAGCGGGTGCCCGCCCCGCAACATGCAGCCCCCACAGAGCACCACCGCGGACCCGGGAATCTCTTGCCCGGCTGACTCTGACGTAGGGAGCCCGCCACGCTGGGATTGGTCCCAGCCGTGGGCATCACCTATCAACCAAGAGGCTCGCCAGGCGGAAGTGAAGGAGAGCAGGGAAGGCGCTGGGTGTCTCGGCCTCAGCGCTCTCCCCGGATACCGCCACATCTGCCCCAAGTGGTCCTAGCAGTGAGGAGAAGGAGCTGCTAGACCCGACAGACCGAAGAAACAACCCGCGTCCCACGCCGCGTACCGAGAGCAGTCCAGTGAGTGGAACTGCCAGGGAGGAGGGGGCGCGAGAGCGAGGCACAGCTGTATTTAGAGTCCACGATGGCTCCGGTGGCCATTATCTTTTGAGCCCCCAGTGAGGGGCTCCAACGATTGCAGGCATTACTGTTGGATAGTGGAGTGGCCCCGGAAGGCAGCGGGCCGCTCCCCCCTGTAACCTCAGTCCCCGGGGGCATTGTGTATTCCGAGTCCCCAGAGGCGGGACTCCAGTGTTTGGGGCCATTTTGTATTTAGAGCCCTAGAGGCTCCACCAGTTTGGGGGAACTTCGGGAGGTAGAGCGGCCCCGGCTGGAAGCGGGCCGCTCCCCCCACAGTGGGCAGCATATTCTTCAGAGCCCACGAGACTCCCACATTGCGTTTGAGGCCCTATTGTTTCCTCAGAGCCCCAGAAGAGAGCCAGAAGGCACACTGGTGCCAGGCTCAGTTCTCCAGTTGCCCGGCACTTAGTGGGCAACTGCTACGTTTAAGCCCTTGCGTATTCCTCCATGGCTGCCTGCGCAGCCAGCCCAGACATTCAGGACATTGGGCCTGTGAGCCTCTGAGAGGCCAGGTCGGCCTGGGGTCAGTTCCGGGTACTTTTTGGCACGTTTGTGTTTACCTCTGAATGTGTTTTTATGCATCATGTACAAAGCTGCTTGCCTATACCTCTGAATGTGTTTTTATGCATCATGTACAAAGCTGCTTGCCTATACCTCTGAATGTGTTTTTATGCATCATGTGTGAAGCTTCGGCCCATACCTCTGAATGTATTGTTATGCTTAGTAGGTTGTTTTTCCGAGTATAGTTATGCTAGTGAGCTCATGGTTCCCTGCGTGATATTTTCCTAAGGTGGTTAGGATTGCGTAGGTGGTACTTACCTTTTACTAGGGGTTACTGGTTGTGTGCTACATTTGCTATTTGGTGCTACAGTTATGATATGTTCTATGTGGTAAGTGTTATTCCTACAAAGTGCTAATTCTACAAAGTGCTAGTTCTAAAAGTGCTTATTCCTGACAGTGGTCCATGTGGCCCTGTCCCATGTACATAATCCCCTGTAAATTCTGCCCGTGCCTATGGCACATTGTAAAGTGTGTGTTTATTATCTAATGTGTTTGGTATAATACAAAGGCTATTTTTACATATAACCTTGTATGGAGTTCCTTTTGTGGGGGGCCTTGGATGTTGTTGCTGATGGGTGCGTGCACAAATACTTAACCTACATTCCCTCTGGGATAAGCCTTACTTCTCGTGTCACGTTACCTAGAGGGTGAGCAGGGGTTATCTTTGGCGTGTAACTCCCTTGCCCTGACTAGAGTGGTGGTTTCTGCCTGGCTTTGGCGCAAGCCTCAGCCAACCGGAAATCCCATTTCCTACAGCGCCTCTCAAGGAATTTTTGCTCCGCTCGTTCTTTGTGCCTGTGAGCTTTATTTAGGCATTTTTTGTCCTTCAGACGCACTCGCTCTTCCTCGCCAGGGCATCTCTCCCCGACTTCCAAGGAATGGACCTTGGAAGCTGCGGCGTAACGCCCCCTGCCTTTCCAGGACCATTCCTCTAATCCTCCCACAGCGGCTGGCTCGAGCTCGTCGTTTGCATCGCGCTTGCCATCCGCTGCGGGAGAAGTGTGTCAGCTGTTTCCTCGCTGTTTTTTATCTGCACATTTTAGAAATTTTTGACATTTTGGGCTTTCCGCCCCACCCCATGTTATTTCCCTTTGCTTTTGGCATTTTTATCAGACTTGCAAGAGAGTTTCCTCTACTCCCTTGATTTATTTACTGCTTAATCTACTTAATATCACTAATCCACTTAAGTGCCTCTTAATTAAGATTCATTGGAATACGTTAAAAAATATAAAAAATTAAAATAAGAAATAAAGGATAAAAAAAGAGAGCATTTTAAAGTGTTATTTTAATAGGTTTATGATTTAACCTATCCTTTATATTAATAAGTTAATACCTTATCCTACTTATACTTACCTGTCATGACTGATCTGGAGTCGGATGACGCTATTGCTAGCTCCCCTAACCACACCAATGACTCCTTCAGTATTTTCTTACAGAGGGAGATGAGGTCCTGCATGATGGACACGCAGAAGGAGGTAATGTCGTCTAAGAGACCCTTCCTACTAGTTGACGACACTCCTCATGATCCTGAAGCTGTATGCTCCAAATCCACTAAGAAAGTGAAACATTCTGAAAGCACTATTAGAGGTCGTGGTACCTCACTTGACCTGGGGGGTCCTAGCACCTCACACTCTATGGAAGGCCCCCGCGCCTCAAAATGTTCAGGTGTCCATCGCGACACGATTAGGATGGGTGTCCCTAGCGGCACAACCTGGCGGGTGTCCCTAGTGACACATTTGTTAATAGTGCATGTGATGATGCAGGTTCTGATTCGGACGAAGAGGTAGTCTTGAAAGACCCTTATGATGAGTTTGTCCTTGACATGAATGACCAGGATATGAATGACTTGGACTTTAATATCCATTCAGAGGCTGACTCCTCTCCCTAGTAAAGACGCCATTTTTGACCCTTTGGACGGCAAAATGTTTTTCCCCAAATAACATCTCACACCCTAATAGTTCCAAATGGTTTCCCCATGATCAAGTTGCCAAATTTATTACCAGATGGCTCAGAAATTCTCTAGAAGGAGAGAAACGTAATACCCTAAGATCAGAATGTCCCAGGCCATGCACCGAAGATAAAGTCTGCCAGACCCCCAACCTCGATTCGGACCTCATTACATTTTTATTCAAACTGGGTAAGGATCCCAGAAAAGGCCTTGAGAGGGCTCTTAAAAGTTGCCAGGATCGTCTTCTTGATGTTCTCGGCCCCCTTGTCTTGACCGAGGAATCTTATATCTCAAAATCACCACTCGATACTACCCTAATTAGTGGCTGGAGCCAGAGAGCAATCGTCCTGCTTGGCAATGCTAATTCAGGCCTCAATGTTGAAAGGAGGAAGACTATCCTCAATAAAATTAACCCTAAACTGGGTGATCTTGCTGAAAAGGAACCTTCAAACAAACCCAAGGGTCTCTTCTTCTGTGAGGATATGATTAAGACCATAGGGAAATATGTTTCCACTTTCACCGCCCTAGACAAGGCCCAAAATAATATGAGGCGTGTCGGACCTGGTCAGTGCCGGTCGCTCCACCCGCTGCGTGGCCCACCCTCAGTGTGCCCGGTCTCCGTTTGCTGCCGCCGCTGCCCGTTAAGTATCTGCCTCAATGTTGCCCCTGTTCTCGTTGTGCCCGTAATAGTAGTAGTTTGCCAGTAACTGTATTGTGCCAGCTCTTGTATTTCTCTCGCCCTCTCTCTCGCCCTCTGTATTGTGCCAGCTGTTGTATTTCTCTCGCCCTCTGTATCACTGTGCCAGTAATTGTAGGATTGCCAGTAACTGTATTGTGCCAGTTTCTCTCGTCCTCTGTTGTGCCCCTGATTGCTTTTGTGTGACCCCACCGCCATTTTCTCTCCCACTGCACCACCTCGCTCCCTGCCGCTGCTCCCCCGCGGCCCCACCCTGTCCCCTCCAGCATCACCGCTCCCCTCCCCACTCGCCACCCCGCTCCCGCCTCCCAGCTGCTCCTCCCTCGCTCCTCCCCCCCCCACTCTCCATTTATGGCAGAGTCTGCACGTACGCCGAAGGCGCGCCAAAGGCAAGCCCGTCTGCACCCGTCTGCGCCTGGACCGCGCTCAGCGCCAGACCCCCTGGCCCCCGCAGATGCCATCCCACCCGCCGGACCTACAATGCCGCCACCCTCAACGCACTCAACCCCGGCCGGAACACCGGCTGCCACCGAGCCACCCCAGCACGCACCCACGGACCCTTCGCATGCCAATCCTGCAAGTACTCCTGCATCCGGACCTGCACCGCACCCACCAAGCCGAGCACCAGCAGCAACCACCTGAAGTGCATCCTTCTCAACACCCGCTCCGTTCACAGACACGCCGTCGAACTCTGGAACCTGCTCGACACAACATCACCAGACGTCGCCTTCCTCGCGGAAACCTGGATGAACGCCTCATCAGCGCCCGACATCGCCATCCCGGACGGATACAAGATCACCCGGAGGGACCGCGTCAACCAGACTGGAGGAGGCATAGCCATCGTACACAAGAACACCATCCGCATCACGACCAACTACAACGACACCTTCACAGCCACCGAACATCGTTACTTCCAGATACCCACCGACCCCAAGACCACACTCAGAGGCACCCTCATCTACAGACCCCCAAGACCCCGCAAACAATTCAGCGAAGACATCGCAGACTTCGTCAGCCCACACGCCCTTCCCTCTGCTGACTACATCCTCCTAGGGCTGGGCTAATATTGTCAAAGTAAATAATTTTTTATGTCTAAGAAAAAATCTTTCTGAACTAATGAATGCTTTCTTATTAATAAATATATGAAAATAAAATAAAATGATTTGATACTTCACAGCGTTTTTGTGGGCAATTGTAATTTTTTGAACGCCTTAGTCCTCGAGAGTTATGGGAACCTCCCGCTCATGTTCTTATTACGATTGAACTCCCTGGTGGGTTGTTCCCCTTTATCCTTTTATTAGGTTCAGGGTCCCTTCTTTGTTATTTATATTACATCCTTCTAGGGGACCTCAACATCCACCTGGAGAACAACAACGACACCAACACCACCACCCTGCTGGACAACCTCGCCAACCTCGGACTCAAGCAACTGGTGAACACCCCCACCCACTACGCCGGACACACGCTTGACCCAGTTTTCTCCTCCAGCAAGTACATCTCCTTCAGCCACTCCACCGGTCTCCACTGGACAGACCACAGCTGCGTTCACTTCAGCTTCAGAAGGCCCACGACTCACCACCACCCGCAACAGGCCCCCCGCAGGAGCTGGAACAAGATCCCCACCGACCAACTCACCACATCACTGAACCAGAACCCTCCCGCCAGATCAACGGACCCCAACCAAGCAGCCAACAACCTCACACAGTGGATCACCAACTGCGCTGACGACCTCGCACCCCTGAAGAACCATCCCAACAGGCCCGGCAGCAAGAGAGCCTCCTGGTTCAACGACGACCTCAAAAACTGCCGTACCCTCGAGAAAGCCTGGCGGAAGAACTCGACTACAAACAACATGACCGCCCTCAAGCACGCCACCCGCAAACACCACCAGCTGATCCACACCACCAAGAAGACAGCATTCAAGGATCGACTAGACAACAACACACACAACAGCAAGGAACTCTTCAGCATCGTCAAAGAGCTCTCCAACCCCAGCGCCGGAAACAACGACATCACTCCCTCACAAGACCTCTGCGACTCTCTCGCCTCGTTCTTCTACCGCAAGATCGCAGACATACACAACAGCTTCGGCGCACAGACCACGCACCCAACCTCAGAACCAACGCCCCCCACCACCACCCTCTGTGCCTGGACCCCGGTCAGCACCAAAGACACCATCCACACGATGAACACCATCCACTCCGGATCGCCAACCGACCCATGCCCCCACCACGTCTTCAATAAGGCCGACTCCGTCATCGCACCCCAGCTCCGGGACATCATCAACTGCTCCCTCAACACCGCCACCTTCCCGGAGAGCTGGAAGCATGCCGAACTCAGCGCCCTCCTGAAGAAACCATCAGCAGACCCCACCGACCTCAAGAACTACCGCCCCATCTCGCTCCTCCCGTTTCCGGCCAAAGTCATCAAGAAGACCGTCAACAAACAGCTTGCCGCCTTCCTCGAGACGAACGGATCCCTCGACCACTCGCAGTCCGGCTTCCGAGCCAACCACAGCACCGAGACCACCCTCATCGCAGCCACTGACGACATCTGAGCCCTGCTAGAAGACGGGGAAACATCGGCCCTCAATCTCCTGGACCTCTCCGCAGCGTTCGACACTGTCTGCCACCGCACCCTAGTGCAACGCCTCAGCAACAACGGAATCCAAGAGAAGGCACTGGAGTGGATCATCTCGTTCCTCGCCAGAAGAACCCAGAGAGTCCGCCTCCCCCCGTTCAGATCCGAGGCCACCGAGTCATCTGCGGAGTACCACAAGGATCATCAGTCAGCCCCACCCTCTTCAACGTCTACATGAGCCCCCTCGCAGCCATCGCACGCCAACACAACCTCAACATCATCTCCTTCACCGACGACACCCAGCTGATCCTCTCCCTCACCAACGACCCAGCCACCGCCAGAACCAACCTACACGAAGGGATGAAAGACGTAGCCGATTGGATGATGAACAGCCACCTGAAACTGCACTCAGACAAGACGGAAGTCCTCATCCTTGGATCATCACCCTCTGCCTGGGACGACTCCTGGTGGCCCCCTGCCCTGGGCAGCGCACCCAAACCGACAGACCACGCACGCAACCTGGGCTTCAACCTGGACTCCTCCCTCTCGATGACCGGACAAGTCAACGCCGTCTCATCATCATGTTTCAACATCCTACGCATGCTCCGAAAGATCTTCCGATGGATCCCCACAGAAACCAGGAAGACGGTCACACAGGCACTCGTCACCAGCCGACTGGACTACGGAAACACCCTCTACACCGGAACCACAGCCAAACTGCAGAAAAGACTCCAACGCATCCAGAACGCCTCCGCACGACTCATCCTGGACATCCCCCGACACAGCCACATCTCCAGACACCTGAGAGACCTGCACTGGCTTCCCGTCAGCAAGAGAATCACGTTCCGACTCCTCACCCACGCACACAATGCCCATCACGACCTGGGCCCCAGGTACCTCAACAACCGCCTGACCTTCTACACTCTCACCCGCCAGCTACGATCGACCAGCCACGCCCTCGCCGCCGTTCCACGCATCCGAAGAGCCACAATGGGAGGAAGATCCTTCTCCTACCTGGCAGCCAAGACTTGGAACTCCCTCCCCATCCACCTCCGTCTTACCCAAGACCACCTCGCCTTCAGGAAGCAACTCAAGACCTGGCTCTTCGAGCAGTAGCGGACCCCTCTCCCCCAAGCGCCTTGAGACCCTCTGGGTGAGTAGCGCGCTATACAAATTTCCTGATTGATTGATTGATTACTAATAACTTTTTGGACAGGATGGAAGAAGGGGGCGTTCTTCTGGCCGCGGAAACTACCGGCCCTTCTCATCCAGTAGAGGCAGAGGTGCTGCGGGCAGGGGCTTCTACCCCCCCAACCGACAATTCTACCGGCAGAGAGGAAGAGGTTCTCGCGGAAGAGGTTTATCATCCCGAGGGACTACCAACAGCAACCCTCCAAGTAAGTCTTTCTCTCCCTTCTTCCCCTCCCAGGGTCGAGGGAAGACTCAAACACTTCTATCACGTTTGGAGTTCTTTGACTCAAGACCCGTGGGTTCTCGAGACAGTTCAAGTGTTCAAAATAGATTTTGTAGATATTCCATGTCAAACACATACACCCACCCCTTTGGTTCTTCCTATAGAAGATTTAGAAATTGTCAAAGAGGAAATCTCTTCTATGCTCCAAAAAGGCGCAATTATCGAGATTCCTTGGTCTCAAAAGAGATTTGTAAGCACGCTTTTCTTAGTTCAAAAGAAGGAAAAAGGGTGGAGACCGGTGATAAATCTTCGGGAGGTAAACAAGTATCTAGTGTACAGACACTTCAAAATGGAGGGCATCCACCTCCTCAGAGACCATCTTCTTCAGGGAGATTGGCTGGTCAAACTATATCTAAAGGACCCCTATTTTACCATCCCTATGGCAGAAGAACATCAACCCTTTCTTCGATTTATATGGGACGATCACCTCTTTCAGTTTGAGGCTCTCCCATTCGGGCTTTCATCTGCCCCTTGGTGTTTCACCAAGATAATGAGGACAATTGTCTCTCTCCTGAGAGCGAAATGAATCCGCCTCATTATCTACCTGGACGATATTCTCATCCTATCCCAGACTCACTCTCAACTCTTGGAAGATCTCAGGATCTCCATGAATCTCATAGACGGTCTTGGCTTCATTATAAACCGAGAAAAATCCATTCTTACACCCTCCAAATCTCTAGAGTTCCTGGGTTTCACTAGAGACACCTCCAAATGCCTCCTCCTGCTTCCCAGCAAGAAGATCGCCAAGATTCAGAAGGAGATCAGGTTTGCTCTAAAACAGAATTCTGTCACTCTTCGAGAATTGGCCAGACTTCTGGGCTTACTCTCTTCTTCAATTCAGGCTATCTTTCTCGGTCCTCTCAACTATCGTGCTCTCCAGAGAGTGAAAGCCAATGCTCTCAGATCCGGTCTGTGGTACCTTGTAACCTTAGATCAACAGGAAAGGTCGGAACTCTCTAGGTGGCTGGACAATTTGGACGCATGGAATGGAAGAGCTATCTTCGGTTCGACTCCGGACTTTGTCTTGGAGTCAGACGCCAGCCTTCATGGTTAGAGAGCTCGCCTCCTCAACCAGGACACAGGTGGTGTCTGGTCTCAGGCTGAGTCCTCCCACCATATAACTTTTTTAGAGCTAACTGCTGGCCTTTATGCCCTAATTAGTTTCAAACACTCTCTTCAGGGCAGATCTGTTCTTCTGAAGATGGACAACATCTCTGCAGTCTCTTATATCAACCGCCTTGGAGGGACGAGGTCAGCAGACCTCTCCGATTTAGCCAGGAAACTTTGGATGTTCTGTTTAGAACACAAAATTTCACTGAAGGCAGAATATCTCCCCGGAAAATCGAATTTTTCCGCAGATTGGAACTCGAGATTCCTTCAAGATTTCAGCGATTGGAAACTCAACGTGAACGTTTTCAATTCTCTGTTTCTTTTTTGGGGCCCATTCGATGTGGATCTTTTTGCCAGCAGATTGACTTTCCAACTGCCCCAATATTTCAGCTGGATGCCGGACCCGGGCGCTCTTGCAGTGAACGCCTTTCTCCAGTCATGGTCCCATCTTCACCCTTACGCCTTTCCCCCCTTTGCCATGATTCAGAGGGTTCTTCAAAAAGTGAGACAGGACCAGTGCTCCCTGGTCCTGATAACTCCTTTCTGGCCCTCTCAGGCGTGGTTCCCCACAACTTTGGAACTTTCGTGCAACATTCCCTTCCTGATTCCTGCAACGAAAGGTCTGGTTCTAAACGCAAACGGAGAAGATCACCACCACCTAGTTCTTTCAGGGAATTTGAACCTTCTTGCCTGGAAAGTGTCAGGCAATCTAACGAGTTGTCTGGACTTTCGTCATCAGATCTCACTCTCCTCGGTGAGTCCTGGGCACCAGGGACTCACTACAGATACAATAACATTTGGAGAAATGGTTTCGTTGGTGCATGGAGAGGAACTTGGATCCCGTGCAGGCTCCTATCGTCAATATAGGTAATTTTCTTGTTGAACTATTCGACAATGGCCTCTCATATAGATCCATTAATTGTTATAGATCAGCCATCTCCGCTGGACATTCTCTTGTCAACGGTAAGACGGTAGGTAAGAATGTTATTATTTGTAGAGTTTTAAAGAGTATTAGACTTAGAAGACCTCCTAGGCCTAAATACCAGTCGTTGTGAAATGTTAAACTTATGCTTGACCTTTTTTGCTCATGGCCTGATAATTCTCTTCTTAACAGGAAGTGTCTTTCCATTAAACTTGCTTCTCTTTTATGCTTAATTTCTTGTCGTAGAGTATCTGATGTAAAATCTCTAGATATTTCTAATAGATGTTATGACATGTTTGGTGTTAAGTTTGAAATCCTTAGGAGAACTAAAACCATGTCTGATTCTGGGCCATATGTATGAAGCAACCGATTTGCGATTGCTTATTTGCGATTTTTACTGAATTGCAAATTCAGAATCACAAATCGGTATGTATGAAAGAAATCGCAAATAAATAGCGATTCCTTATAAATCGCTATTTATTTGCGAAATTCCCTTGTGCGATTCCTTACTCTCAAGGAATCGCAATATTTGCAATTTTTTATGGAAAAATCGCAATTTTTGCGATTCCTTAACGGAAACAAATCGCAAATTTGCGAATTTCGCTAACCAGCCAATCAGGAACTCAGGTGCAGCATGATGACATCACAACCAGGAAGTGATTGACTACCCATGCTGCACCTGAGTTCCTGAGTCAGAGGCAGAGTGAAGGTGTGTTTGGGAGAGTGAACTGTGCACCTGAAGCAACATGGCAGAAAGTGGAGACACGCCCAGGCAGGAATCCCAGCAGCAGGAGAGTGAATGCTCCAGGAAAAGGAAGCAAACATTTTCTGAGGCAGAACTGGAAGCTTTGATTGAACAAATGGGGTCAAACCATGAATTATTGTTTGGGAAAAAATCTCTGAAAGTGCCAGAGAGCCGTAAAAGGCGAATTTGGGAGGACATCCAGCATAATGTGAATGCTGTGGGGGGGACACCCCGGAGTGTGGAGGACCTCAGAAAGCACCGGTATGACCTGCGCCTGCGCTCAAAAGAGAAGCTAGCTGCCAGGCTGGATCAGTCTAGGCTAACCGGTGGTGGGACCTCTTCTGTTTCGGACTCTACACCCCTTGAGGAACTGGTGGAGGGGACCCTGCAACCAGAGAGTGTGGGGGGAGTGGCTGATCAGGACAGCTCTGATCAACCAGCATCTGGAAAAGGTAAGAAGCATGCCCTCACACCCCTTACACCCCCCAACGCCCCCCAGCAGTGACCAAGGGACAGGATAAAAGATAGGTAGTCCACAGCAGGCACACAGGCAGACATAGCAATGCATTATGGGAGATGTAGTCACATGAAAATCAAAGTTGAAAAACTTCAGCAAAAAAAATCTAACATAGAATCTGCATGTCATGAAAGGGAAACAATAGACCAATGTAAACGCAAACGGTGAAAAAATATTTATTTACACAGTGCAAGTGAGTTCAGTAAATTAATGTGTGCTGTTCTGTCCACAGCACCATCTTCAGCACAGCCTACAGGCAGTGGGACAGTCAAAGAGGGGGAAGACTCAGGAGATGCCGGCCATGATGAACACACTGATGGGGAGGACAGCCCCGTGACCACTCACAAGAAACAGAGGAGACACATTGTGAGACCACTTCCGCCAATAGAGGATGATGCAGATGATAGTGCTGGAAATTTGACAAATGATAACACACAGCTACAGCAAGAGAGCCGTGCACCAGACCATCATGTGCCTCAAAGTGCAGCCGGCGCAGACGGCGCACGACTAACAATGTTGAAGGCAGAGGCGAAGATTCTGTGTTTGCCGGCCTGGAACTCAATATGTTGCAGGTGCAGCGCCTGCAAGCCAAAAACATTAAACTGTTACAAAGAGAGGTGAGGGCAGGTTTCAGGGGATTGAGGAATGAACTGAGGGATGTCATGCAGGCGGTATGTGAGGAATTGCGCGCAGAGCGTGCTGCTAGACGCAGAGCGTTGCAGCGCCAAGATCGTTATACCCGGGCCATCAACCGCTTGGCGTCTGCAACAAGCATCCAGACCAGGCGCAGCATAGAGATGCAGCGCCAGTTCACACATGCTACACAGGATATTGCAAATGCACTTTTGCAAGTTACAACTGCTGTGGACGAACTGCGGGCAGTACGCACAACAGGGCCTGGAGTACTAACTCCAAGTGAAGAGGACGTGCAGTCAGGTCGGAGCAGCACCACCCCACCACCCACCATAGAGAGGCGCCCTAGTGGCAGGACCAATAGGCCTACACCTTCCAATTAGCATCACGCTGTGCAACATTGAACTTTAAAGTCAGTCCTTTTTTCTTAATAGCACTGTGACTGAAAATAGCAATGTGCCAAAGATATATAGTATGACCACTTTGCCTGAACGTTTTTTCTTATTATTTTTACTGCATGTAAGGATTAAAAACCACATTCACACTTCCATGACTTGGCATTGTGTCGTTTTTCCTTACCTAAAAATAGTTGCGCGCAATCTCATCATGCCTCTGGCGCCCAGCTGCTGCAACAGCTACACAAGCTAGCATACGTTCTGGTCCAGGCCCCTCCACGTCAGACGATCCTGGGTCACTCAGCTTCACTGGCGTTCCTTTTCTTGTGGCAAAATTATGCAGCAGGGCACAAGCCACCACTATTTTGCAACACGTATTGGGGCTGTATTGGAGTGCACCTCCACTTTTTTGGAGGCACCGAAATCTGCTTTTCAGGATCCCAAAGGTCCGTTCGATGGTGCCTCTGGTTGCGATGTGTGCCCTGTTGTATCTGCGTTCTCTAGCATTGGTGGCATTAAGGTAGGGAGTCAAGATGAAATCCCGTACTGCATAAGCGCTGTCACCTGTGGGTTGAAATTTAAATGGTTAGTCAGTGAAATGCACATGGTAGTTAGTACAAATGATCCCTATGTCTGAAGGTATTTACCGAGTAGGTATCCTTCGCCAAACTCCCCTCTTGAGAGTCTACGGTATAGTCCACTGTGACGGAAGATGAATGCGTCATGTGTGCTGCCAGGATACTTTGCTACTATGTCAGTTATGATGTGTTTGGCATCACACACCACCTGGTGTTCAGTAGCATTTCCAGTTCCTGAAGATGTATTCATTGCTTGAGGGGGGGGATATAGCAACATGTGTGCCATCTATGCATCCTATCACGTGTGGGAATTGAGCAATTTGGTAAAAGTCCTGCTTTGTCTGGGCTAGTGCCTGTGGGGTGCTGGGGAAGTAAATGTGATGTTGCATCCTCTGGACCATGGCATCTAGAAAGGCATGGAAGAATCGCGAAAGGGCACTTTGTAACACCCCTCCTGCTGTGGCAATCACACCCTGAAAACTTCCTGAGGCCAACAGGTGTATTGAACACAGGACCTGGATTTCAGTGGAGATGGCATTTGTCCTGCATGTGGGGTGTTCAAGGTAGGGTCTGAGTTCAGCAATTAAATCATTAATGCTGTCTTCATCCAGCCTGTAATGGGTGTAGAGCTCCTCCTCAAGGTGCTGGGAGATGCTGACACGCAAACGGAATATCCTCTCCTGGCGTCTCCTCCTCTGTGCAACAGCTCTCAGACGCATCCTCCCAGCTATCAGGTAAAGCTCAGCCATTGTGGTAAACAGTATGTGGTATTCTGTTGCAGCTTAAATAGTTTGCACCTGGTTACCACCTGCTCCTACTTGGTGGTAATTGCGATTCTGTAAATTGCGATTTTCCAAAATTCGCTAATTGCGATTTTTTCATATATACCATTGTGATTCCTTAATTTGCGAAATTGGCCAATCTGCGATATTCCTGCGATTCCCTACTTTTGCGATTTTCGGTTAGCGAAAATCGCAAACTGAAAACTCGCAAATGTAGGGAATTGCAGAATATTCGCAGATTGGCCAATTTCGCAAATTAAGGAATCGCATTTTTACTGATTCCTTCATTTGGAATGATTTAGCATACATACATACCATTTTGCCAATTCGCATTCGCAAACCTTTGCGAATGCGAATTTCAACGATACATATGGCCCTCTATCTTTTACCCTCGTTTTGACTACTGCAAAAAACTTTGTGTTGTTGATTGTATGAAAGAATATGATTCCAGAATGAAAGACCTTCGCCCTCCAGATGCCAATCAACTTCTCATTTCTTTTGTCAAACCTTTTAAACCTATCTCTTCCTGTTCTATTGCCAGATGGGTTAAGTTAGTGTAGTATTGAAGAAAGGACGCTTCAAGCCAGGTAGTTTACCACGTAGATTTATTTAAGTGGTAAGTTAGATACAGAGAGGTAAAGTCAGAGTCTTGGTAGGGGCCCCACCAGGGGCAGCTTCACTGCTGCTCAGCCCTTCATCCGACGGATTCACGCACGCACACATTTCAAACACTAACATTCCATCAAGCAGTCATTCTGGCTGAGCAGCAGGGTATCACAGTTAGCTATGAGCTTTGCTGGTATTGACCTTTCCAAATTTCAAGCACACTGTCTCAGAGATGCTATGGCTAGCAAGTCCTTCTGGTCTGGTGGTAAGTTGGATGTTATCCTTAAAGCTGCTGATTGGTCCAATGCCTCCACCTTTGCTCATCTTTATTGTAAACCTATTGAACATATTTCCGATGTTGTTCTTCAAGGCTACCAACATGCATAATGTAGCCTCCTGTCTTGTAATGAAATTACGATTCTCCTATTAACATGACCAGAGAATCTGGATTTCATTAAAGACACAGAGGCTAATATTATCCCACCCGTCCCTCCCTTGGACGGAGTATTTATTTATTTATTTATTTATATTCTCATGATTGTTGAATATTTAAATTGTTTTAGTCTTGTTGTTGTTTTCAATATGCACTCTTTTCTTTGCAAAGAGACCTTCTAATGTTTCACTTTCTTTTCAGATAACTCGTCATAACGGATCTTCCTGGTCGTCTCTTCGTTTCCCTTCTTCATCGTTCTCCAGCCCAAGTTTCATCTTGAACTTCCTGATTCTCTTCTTCCTTCATTACATTTAAATGAGGCAGCTCTGTTGTTGCTCATGGCTTATATTGTTGTTATGCTGTCACTGCATTCTAATTCTTCTTTCTATGATGTAAGCGGCTGCTTGTGAGTTGCATTAAAGGATTAATGCATAATGTTAGCCTCCGTGTCTTTAATGAAATCCAGATTCTCTGGTCATGTTAATAGGAGAATCGCAATTTTGGTGTATAAAAGAGGGGACCCAGACCCCAGAGAATTAGATCACTTTTGGGAAACAAGAATAACCTTTGCTGAGGAGAGGAACCAGAGAAACTGAGTAGTCATGGGCGGATTTTGCGGATCCACGATTCACAGATTTGCGTATTCACGGATCGTGGATCCGCAAAATCCGCGTATTTGCGGATTAGCGGATTTGCGGATTTGGGGCGGGGCTTCCATGCGAGTGCACATGCCTCTTGTGTGTATAAAAGGTCAGAGACCGATCAGAGCAGCGGATGAAGAAGATACAGAAGCTCCTGGCCACAGGAACAGCACGAGGATTGCGCTCGTGAAAGTCAAGGATAACACACATGGCATGCTTGGTACAGGACTAGTAAACAGAGGCTGGAGACCAAAAGAGGGTTCAAACAAATAGAAGTGAAAATCAGAAAGGTCTGCGTCGAGTTTGACAGAGGAGGAATTGAAACGGAGTGGGAATCCCTGAGCAGAGCATTGATATGATCCTTCCTGAGAGATGTGTGGATTTAACTGAGGCACAACTACAACACAGTATTGGAAGGAGGAATGCTTTGCATGAGAAAAGATAGGCTACGAGTGGCACTGATAAAATTGTAAGACAAGATCTACTACCAGAAAGGCAAGCCGAAGAGGATCTCTGATCTGATGCGGATAACCAGAATATCTGTAGTAAAGCTGCTACTCTTGCTCTATTGACCCATAGCCTCATGTAACTGCGTGCCCTGGCACCATCCATCGTGAACGGTATACAACGGTAACCACGCATTTTTTACAACGCGGTACCGTTACCACGCTACTTTTACCACGCAAGTCGTTACCACGACTTGCGCTGGGGGGCGCTCCAGGATAGTAAATAGTTTAATTTACTATCCAACTCCTTTCCCTAGAGTCCACGGGGACTGGAGTTGGAATAGTAAATTAAAAAATTTACTATCCAGCGCCCCTCCACGCAGTCGTTGTAACGACTTGCGTGCTAAAAGTAGCGTTGTAACGGTACGCGTTGTAAAAGTACGCGTGGTACCGTCATACATCCATCGTGAACTCAAGTATGCTTTTAGATATTTTTAAATTCATAATGCACTGGCCTCATGTCTTCAACTTTATGCCTTTATATGTTGTACTGTGCAAAAGATGTACACTGAAAGAATTAAAGAATCAAATAAATGTACTAAGAACAAGGGGGCAGCAGGGTTAGCCCTGATTTGGAAATAAAAAACAAATGCACAAATGAAGAGAGTCTTCCTGACCACTATACACCTCTAACGTCAAGAAAATCCCCTTGAGTACCAAAATTACACTAAATGGCTAAATGTATAGTGCTTTCACTACACTACACTACAGCTGCCTAAAGTGCCAGAGAGTTGTCTACAGCGACCAGGTGTGTGTTACTATGCAATAGCGCCGAAGGGCGCAGGGGTCCCTTGAGTGAGCTATAAAAGCTTCTGGCCACAGGAACAGCACGAGGATTGCGCTCGTGAAAGTCAAGGATGCAAAGGCCTCTTCCGATTTCCGATGGTATATTTGGGAAGAGGGCACAGCTGCCTGGCCTGTTAACTATTTTACGATGGCGCCGGCAAGCTGCCAGCGCCATCCTAAAATAGTTACTAAATTAGCTTCAACAGGAAGCTCGAATAGATAAAATAAAGCGGATGCACGAGCGCCTGCTTGATTTTATCTATTAGTGCTTCCTGTTGAAACTAATTTAGTAACTATTTTACGATGGCGCTGGCAGCTTGCCGGGGCCATCGTAAATTAGTTACAACAACAGGCCAGCAAGGCTTGAACTTTTGGCCTCGGAATCCGCCGCTCGCGGATTGCGAATTTTCGGTAAATTCGCGAGAGTTCGCGGATCGCGGATTTACCGAAAATTCGCAAAATCCGCGAGCGTAGCGGATTTTGCGCTCATGCTTAAAACTGAGGAGGAGACTATCCCTAAACTGAGTGCTGTTTGGGGGATTGGCTTGCAGTGGTTGCCTGACTCCCAAAGAAAGGAGGAAGGACTTCTTGCTACTTTCAAATCAACTTGTAAAGGATCTCAA
Organism: Lissotriton helveticus; assembly: GCF_964261635.1. NCBI lineage: Eukaryota > Metazoa > Chordata > Amphibia > Caudata > Salamandridae > Lissotriton > Lissotriton helveticus. The sequence goes on along the minus strand of NC_136071.1, from coordinate 1,199,997,249 downwards.
AGGGCTTGAGATAGAGCTTGCCTCCTGCTGAAGTCTCAGGGACAACAGACTTCACCAACCAGCTCCCCTCCCTTCCCATGCTGGGAATTGAAGTGCCTGCTGTTGAGCTGGGCCTTCTGAGAGACTGCGTGTCGCGGGGAGCTGGAAGCGCGACTCAAGACAAAGAAGCGTCGTCGCATCACTGGAGAAGAGTGTTGCCGTCGCAGCAGATGCCATCGCCTGACCCGAGAAGCGTGCCGCCGCTGCTGCTGTCGCCATCGCATCACCCAAAGCGCCTCGCATCACCGGAGCAGAGTGTCGCCATTGTAGCAGATGTCGTTGCATCACTGGAGAAGCATGTTGCAGGGCCTGTAGCGACTCAGAAGACTCAGTGAGTCACCACACGGCCGTCGGGCGTGCAGGCATCATTGTTGCATCAAGAAGAAGAAGCCATTTGGTTTAATTGCACCGGATCTTCATCGCATCACAGCTCTGCTGGTCGCATCGCCACGGAAGCACAGTAAGAAACCAACGCATCACCTCCCCTACGTAGCAGTAGGGAACCAACGCATCACCGTTCTTGCATGTAAGGAACCGACGCATCACCTTCCCTGCAACACTTTAGTTGTATAGCGTTACGCATCCAAAGGTACATTGAACTTAAAGTGTCGCATTTTACATCTAAAGAGAATTAAGCCTTTATCTACCATATTTGTAGTACAGTATTGTGGGTTTTTGTTGTTTGTGGTCTTGTGTTAAGTCTATATAAAAATACTTATTTTTATACTACAACTTGTGTGGTGTCCATCTGTAGCATTGTCACTTGGTTACTGTATGTGTTCACAAATGCTTTACACACTGCCTCTGAGATAAGCCTGTCTGCTCGTGCCAAGCTACCAAGGGGGTGAGCAGGGGTTATTTTCGGAGTGCACCTCCATACCCTGACTGGACGCAAGGGTCCCTATTTGGTCAAAGGTACCTACCTCTGCCAACTAGAGACCCCCAAATCAAACAACCCAGATCTCTTGACTGGGGGGATTCAGTATTCCGTATATCATTTGTTTGCTTAGCACTTTTCACCCTAAGTGAGATGGGTATTGCCAGACGTGGGTCCCTCGCTCACTCTGCCAGTGTATTCAAGCTAGCCTGGCTGATAAAGGGTAATTTCCAGAAACTGGTCTGTTACATTCTTATATTTAATATATGTACAGTATACACATGTGTATGTCCCTTTATCTTAAGGCATGAGACTTGTTATGTTCTGTATTGGGTTTGCATTCCAAACAGAGTTTTAGTAATGTAGCATTCCGCTCTTTGAAGGCAGTTGTTTCCTATTGCCACACTGTGTGCATTCATGCTGTGCTGATCTTCAATAAACTTTTAAAAGGATTTGGACTTGATTCTTACAAATTTGGCGACGAGGACCCACTTACTCCTGCCATTTTCAGCACAGGAGCGGAGTATCTCTTTGGACCCACTGGATTTACATATATTTTTGCTCTATTTGTTCCTGTTTCTTAAGGACTTTCTTTCACCTCAAGGTACTGTATTGATATTTTTCTATGATACTTTTCTCCTTCAATTGTGACTATTTCTACAACTTTTATTATCCTATCTGGATTTTTGGACCTGTCATCAACTTCGTTATTTTATTTTATACTACCATCATTGGATTGTGTGGATGTTACAGTCTGGAAAGCTCCTTTCAAATGTTTACCGTTTAATTTGCTTCCTGCAGTGTTATCGGCGTTTCCGTGAACTTTTCTTATTCATGCTGGCCGTATGCTACGTTATGTCTCTTTTAAGGAGTCTGCATCGTTGGAAAGTGCCAGCGTGAGCCTGCATCATTTGAAGCTGCCAGCACAAAGCTGACGCGTGCATTTTTCCTCACACGCGCATCTCCGTATGCGTCTTTCTTTTCAGCTCGTTCTTACGCTGACTGGAGGAATATGTTATTTCAAAGACGTCCTGTGAGCACGCATTTGGTTGCTCAGCAACCACACGGAAGGAAGCAACGTTTGTTTATCAACGCGTGGTTTGTTTTCGTTTCATATTTCAACACGGAGACATTTATAGGAGTCACACGGAAGTACTTTCTACAATCTTTATTCTACTAACGATCAAAGGGAAGTTTTCTGATTTTCCTGAGGACAGCTTAAACATATTGATACAAACATTTGGAATAAGACTTCAAGATACCTGCTTTGTGGAATATCATTTTCTTTTTATATACAGTAACTTTGTGTTTTATAATGTTTTCCTTGTTACAGTTTTAAACATTTATATAACATTTCTAGGTATTTTACTGTATTCCACTATACTGTATGTACACTTTGCACATATTTATTTTATTTACTCATATTTTGAGTAGATACTATTATCATTTTTTTTCTTCTCTTTTAAAAAAAATGCAGTTTGATCCCCCAGCTACATTTTTGCAAAACAAGGGTGACCTTCCTATGCCATGGTCGAGATGGAAGCTATTGATGGGGAGCGCATGGGTGCTGAAAGAAAAAAAAGCATTTTGCTTCACTGCTTGGGTTCAGAAGGTCAAGAAATGTTTAGAACTTTGCCACAGTGCCCTTCACGCCCTGGTGAAGGTGATGGTGTTAATGTTTATACTGAAGCCTTATCTAGGTCTGAGAAAAGATTTAAACCAACTGCCAACATTGCTTTAAATAGGTTTGAATTTCATACCAGGGCACAAAAAATGTATGAGTCTTTTGATGACTTTCTCACTGCACTTAGATCTCTTAGTCTTCACTGTCATTTTGGGATAATGTGTGATGAAATGCTTCGGGATCAAATCATCGTCCATGTTAAAAATAAAAAAATCCAAGAGAAACTCTGGTGCATGGGAGACCCCAATTTAGAAGAAACGATTGCTGTAGCCAAGTCCACTGAAATGTCAGAGAAATGGATGGATTCTGTCAAGCAAAATGCTAATCCTAGCAAACTTACTTCCGAAGTGGAAGTTTGTGTGGTTAAATCAAAAATTGATAACAAGTTTCCTAATGTCCCACAGGGGAAGAATAAAGGAAATTTCAATAATTTTTCATTTAAAAAACAGGATAGTTATAACAATTCTTTTTCCTGTTTTAGGTGTTGTAGCAAGTCGCACATTACTTCGTATCAAGGATGTCCAGCGATTAACAAGGAGTGTAAAATTTGTGGGAGGATAGGACATTTTAGTAATGTTTGTAGGGATAGACGGTTTAACCAAACACGTATTTCTTCCAACAGGTTGAATTCTACGAAAGTTTCTTGTATTAATGATGGTACAGAAGTTAATCAGATTCAGGAGCTCAACAAGGGTTTTGTTGTATCTATTGTACAAAGAGGTTGTGTTATTATAGGAAGTATGAGGTCTCCTAAATGTTCCTTTTATGTTTATAGTAAGGAAATTGAGCTTGTGGTTGATTTGGGATCACCATGGACGATCATTACTAAAGAATATTTTAGTGAAAAATTAGTGGATGTATGTGACATTACAACTATTCTACCTTCTGACATCATGGCTGAAAGCTTTAATGGATCCATGATTGATATTGAGGGTTTTTTCAATGTACCTCTCACTTTTAGAAACAGAACTGCTATGATTAAGTTATATATTGCTGTTAAAGGGGTTAATGTGTTAGGATGGCGTGATCAATATGAGTTGGGCATTATGCTCAACCCACGTTCCAAAGATCCAGTATCTTTGTGTAGCGACAAAGACATGGTTAATACCACTAGCCATGATTGTGTGGGAAAAGAAGGTATGAGGGAAAACATGCAATTTTGGAGTCATACATTTGGCAAAGTTTTCTGTGATGATTTGGGGATGTTAAAAAATTTTGCTCACAAAATTGTCTTAAAAAATGATGCAATTCCTGTCAAACAAAAATTGAGAGGTGTTCCACTTAATGTGAGAAATTAATTAAAGGAAATGTTGAATGATCTACTTAAGGAGGACATAATAGAACCTATTGAGTCCTCAGAATGGGTTTCTCCGATTGTTCTGGTGCGGAAACCCGATAAAATGTACGCGTGTGCATTGATTTAAGGACTTTGAATTCCAACATCATAATTGATTTCCACCCTCTTCCAAACATCAACAAGCTTGTGTCATTATTTGATGGTGCGCAGATCTTCACCACCCTTGATCTCAGGTCAGCGTACCATCAAATCGAACTGGCTGAGGTATCAAAGAAATACACCGCATTTATCACACCCATGGTTCTTTTCCAGTACAAAAGGATGCCGTTTGGATTGGACTCGGCGGCTTCTGTTTTCCAGAGGGTGATGTTCCAAATTTTTAGAGACTTGGATTCTTTTGTCAAGTGTTTTCAGGACGATATTTTAGTCTTTTCTAAGAACGAACAGGAGCATGCGTCACATTTAGATTTAGTTTGCAAAAGATTGGAAGATAGCGGGCTTACTTTGAAGGCACATGAATGTAAGTTGTTCTGTAGATCTGTTGAGTACCTAGGACATACTTTATCAGGAGAGGGTTTAGTCCCTAAGAAATCCAATGTAGCAGCTATTCTTAAGGCGCCAGCTCCAGTCAACAGAGAACAACTTCTTTCTTTCTCAGGTATGTGCGAATATTACAGTAAGTTTGTAGAAAATTTCGCTACTAAAATGGAGCGGTTAAGGAAATTGTTGAGACAGAAAGTTACATTTGAGTGGAAAATTGAACAAAATAAGGCCTTTGTGGATATTAAAAATGACATTGTAAGTGCTCCTACTTTAAAGCCTTTCAGGATGGGTTACAAATGCATAATAACTACTGATGCCAGCTTATATGGTTTGGGTTGAGTTTTGTCCCAACGGGAGGGAAATACTGAGTGGAATGTTGCATTTTCCTCTAGAACACTCAATGAGACAGAACGCAGATATGCAGTTATTGAAAGAGAGTTGCTCGCATGTGTGTGGGCGGTGGAACATTTTAGAATTTATGTTTGGGGAAGCAATTTTGTGCTTAGGACAGACCATAAACCTCTTATTCACATATTATCTGTTGGGGGAGGTTGGAATTCTACGGCGAAAATTGCACGTCTGGCATCTAAATTGCAAGAATATAATTTTTCTGTAGAGTACATTCCTGGGAAGAAAAATGTTACTGCGGACTTTCTTTCACGTCTTCCTTGCAATGATTGTTCAGACCAGGTAAATGTAACTAAAGATATTGATTTTGTGTTGCGAATTACGGATGTAGTTCCGTCTCAATGTTTGGACATTACTGAGGAAAAATGGAAAGAGGCACAAGATGCGGATGAAATGTATGTAAGTCTTAAAAAAAATGTGATGAAAGGTTGGCCTAGCAAAAATAGTGTTAGTTCAGATGTGTTACCATTCTTCCATATTGCTGATGAATTATTTTTTTAGGGTGATTTCATATTTATATCTGGAAAATGCATTCCACCGCAGGGCATAAGAGAGTTAATTTTGAATTTGGCACAGTCAAGTCAAGTCAAAGAATTTATATAGCGCACTACATACCCAGAGGGTCTCAAGGCGCTTAGGAAGGGGAGGAGGATTACTTGTCAAATATCCACGTTTTAAGTTGCTTTCTGAATGCTAGGTGGTTCTGGGTAAGGCGAAGGTAAGTGGGGAGTGAGTTCCATGTTTTAGCAGCCAGGTATGAGAAGGATCTGCCTCCCATGGTGGTCTTGTTGATGCGAGGTACAGTGGCGAGGGCTTGGCTGGAAGAACGTAGTTGGCGGGAGGGGGTGTAGAAGGACAGTCGTGAATTGAGGCATTCTGGTCCGATGTCGTAGAGTGCTTTGTGTGCGTGGGTTAGCAGTCGGAAAGTGATCCTCTTATTGACGGGTAGCCAGTGGAGGTCTTTCAGGTGACCAGAGATGTGTTCGTTGCGCGGGATGTCTAATATGATCCTGGCTGAGGCGTTTTGGATTCGTTGGAGTTTCTTCTGGAGTTTAGCGGTAGTACCTGCGTAGAGGGTGTTTCCGTAGTCCAGTCGGCTCGTGACCAGAGCATGGGTGACTGTTTTTCTTGTTTCGGTGGGGATCCAGCGAAATGTTTTTTTGAGCATGCGAAGAATGTTGAAGCAGGATGAGGATACGGCGCTGACTTGTCTGTTCATTGAGAGTGAAGAATCCAGGATAACGCCTAGGTTCCGTGCGTGGTCTGTCGGGATGGGTGCTTTTCCAAGGGCTTCCGGCCACCAAGAGTCGTCCCATGCAGAGGGGGATGTACCTAAGATGAGGACTTCTGTTTTATCTGAGTTCAGTTTCAGGCGGCTGTGTTTCATCCATTCGGCAACTTCTTTCATTCCTTCGTGTAGGTTAGTTTTGGCGGTGCTGGGGTCGTTGGTGAGGGAAAGGATTAGTTGAGTGTCATCCGCGTAAGAGATGATGTTGAGGTTGTGTTGGCGGGCGATGGCCGCGAGGGGGCTCATGTATACGTTGAAGAGGGTGGGGCTGAGTGAGGATCCTTGTGGTACGCCACAGATGACTTCAGTGGCCTCGGACTTGAATGGTGGAAGGCGGACTCTCTGGGTTCTTCCGGTGAGGAACGAGGTGATCCATTCAAGTGCTTTTCCTTGTATTCCCATGTTTCTGAGGCGTTGTAAAAGGGTGCTGTGGCAGACTGTGTCGAATGCTGCAGAGAGGTCGAGGAGGATGAGGGCGACTGTGTCTCCATTGTCCAGTAGAGTTCGAATGTCGTCTGTTGCTGCGATGAGGGCGGTCTCAGTGCTGTGTTTTGCTCGGAAGCCAGATTGTGAGGAGTCGAGGGATTTGTTGGCTTCGAGGAAAGCGGCGAGCTGGTTGTTGACAGCTTTCTCGATTACTTTGGCCGGGAATGGAAGGAGCGAAATGGGGCGGTAATTTTTGAGTTCGGTGGGGTCCGCTGTGGGTTTTTTCAGAAGGGCGGTGAGTTCAGCGTGTTTCCAGTTTTCCAGGAAGGTGGCGGAGTTGAAGGAGCAGTTGATGACGTCTCGGAGGTGCGGTGCTATGACGGAGTCTGCTTTGTTGAAGATGTGGTGAGGACATTGGTCTGTGGGGGAACCTGAGTGGATGGAGTTCATCAGGCGGATGGTGTCCTCAGTGGAGATTGGGTTCCAGTCGTTAAGGGTGTTCAAGGGGGGAGAATGTTCAGCATATGGTTGGGTGGGTTGGTCTCCGGGTTGGTTGTCGAAGCTGTTGTGGATGTCTGCAATTTTGTTGTGGAAGAATGAGGCTAGGGAGTCGCAGAGGGCTTGAGAGGGGGTGATGTCGTTGGAGTTGGCCGAGGGATTGGTAAATTCCTTGACGATGTTGAAAAGTTCCTTGCTGTTGTGGGCGTTGTTGTCAAGACGATCCTTGAATGCTGTTTTCTTGGCCTTTCGGATTAGTTGGTGGTGAGTGCGGGTGGCGTTTTTGAAGGCGTCCTTGGTGCTAGTGGTTGGGTCTTTTTTCCAGGCCTTTTCAAGGGAGCGGCAGAGTTTCTTGGACTTCTTAAGATCATCGTTGAACCATGAGGCCTTCTTGTTGCCAGGTTTGCTTTGACGTTTTTTCAGTGGTGCTAAGGTGTCGGCGGTGTTGGATAACCATAGGGTGAAGTTGGCGGCGGCTTGGTCTGGGTTAGAAGAGTGGGCTGGGGTGTTTAGAAGGAGCGATGAGGAGATCTGGTCGATGGTGATTTTGTTCCAGTTTCTTTGCAGAGTTGGTTGGAGGTGGTTGATGGGTTTCGGCTTGTTGTAGGTGAAGTGAACGCAGCTGTGGTCAGTCCAGAGGAGATCCGTAGTGTGGCTGAAGGAGACATGATTGCTGGAGGTGAAGATGGGGTCGAGTGTGTGACCTGCGATGTGGGTGGGGGAAGTGACCAGTTGTTTAAGTCCGAGGTTGGCGAGGTTGTCCAAGAGGGTGGTGGTGTTGTGGTCGTTGATCTTTTCAAGGTGAAAGTTGAGGTCTCCCAGAAGGATGTAGTCTTTGGAGGGGAGCGCGTGTGGAGTGATGAAGTCCGTGATGTCTTCACTGAATTTTGCGCGGGGTCCTGGTGGTCTGTAGAGGAGGGTGCCTCTGAGTGTGGTCTTGGGGTCGATGTGGATCTGGAAGTGAAGGTGTTCGGAGTTGGCGAGGTTGGCGTCAGAGCTGGTTGAGATGCGGATTGATTTCTTATGGACGATAGCGATTCCTCCTCCTGTGTGGCCGGTACGGTCCTTGCGAGTGATCTTATAGTCTTCAGGGATGGCAATGGTGATGTCTGGGGCGGAGGAAGCGTTCATCCATGTTTCCGTTAGGAAGGCGACGTCTGGAGAGATGGTGTCTAGTAGATTCCATAGGTCAATGGCGTGTCTGTGGACCGAGCGGGTGTTGAGAAGGATGCATTGTAGGTGGTTGGGGTCGGGAATCTGTGGTGTGGTCGTAGCGGAGATGTTGTCGGTGCCGCTGAATTGGCAGGAGTAGCAGGAGAAAGGTCCATGGGTGTGTCCAGGAGCGGCTTGGACGCAGTTGGGGGCGCGACCGGGGTTAAGGGCTAGGAGGGTGGCGGCATCGTAGGTAATGCGGGAGGGGTGGGAGGGACGGGGGCCAGGGGGTCTGGCGCTGGGCGCGGTCCAGGCGCGGACGGGCGTAGACGGGCTTACCTTTGGCGCACCTTCGGCGCGGATTGGGCGCGGTCGCTGCGCGTAAACGCTGCGCGTGGGAACTACTGTCATATATGGATAGTGGAGGGGGAGGGGCGAGGGCGGCTCAGCTGGGAGGCGGGGCGGGCTGCACAAGACGACAACAATCAACAAAATGGAGGAGGGGGGAGCACAACAGAGCGCTTGGGGAGAACGCGCTAACACAGCAGAAATGTACAATTTACAAGCCAAAGCGCATTACAAGCAAAGCGGCAGCCAGGCAGAGCTATAGGTGATAGTGAGGAGGCAAAATCAACAAAAGCGCTGCTCAACGATACCAGTACACGCCAGGGGCACTGGGAGCGACCACTCCGGCCAAAGCGAAGAGCGAGTCACAGCGCTTCCAGGTAGGGAAGCGCTGTTTGTATACTGTGGGAGGGCGGCTCAGCTGGGAGGCGGGGCGGGCTGCACAAGACGACAACAATCAACAAAATGGAGGAGGGGGGAGCACAACAGAGCGCTTGGGGAGAACGCGCTAACACAGCAGAAATGTACAATTTACAAGCCAAAGCGCATTACAAGCAAAGCGGCAGCCAGGCAGAGCTATAGGTGATAGTGAGGAGGCAAAATCAACAAAAGCGCTGCTCAACGATACCAGTACACGCCAGGGGCACTGGGAGCGACCACTCCGGCCAAAGCGAAGAGCGAGTCACAGCGCTTCCAGGTAGGGAAGCGCTGTTTGTATACTGTGGGAGGGCGGCTCAGCTGGGAGGCGGGGCGGGCTGCACAAGACGACAACAATCAACAAAATGGAGGAGGGGGGAGCACAACAGAGCGCTTGGGGAGAACGCGCTAACACAGCAGAAATGTACAATTTACAAGCCAAAGCGCATTACAAGCAAAGCGGCAGCCAGGCAGAGCTATAGGTGATAGTGAGGAGGCAAAATCAACAAAAGCGCTGCTCAACGATACCAGTACACGCCAGGGGCACTGGGAGCGACCACTCCGGCCAAAGCGAAGAGCGAGTCACAAAACTCATCCTGGGATTTCTGCAATGAAACGGTTAGTAAGGTTATACTTTTGGTGGCCAGGTATGGACAGATTCATAGATCGCACGGTCAGAGAGTGTAATGAATGTTGTGACAAGGATAAAATGTTAAGAGTTCATATACCCCCACTTAAACCTTGTTGTTTGGCCACAGGTTCCTTGGAACAAGGTTGCTTTTGACATCTCTGGCCCCTTTTCTATGTTACCTGAATCTTCTAGATTTGCCCTGGTCATCATTGACTACCACTCCAAATGGCCTGAGGTGAAATTTGTCACCAAGGCCACTACAAGTGCTGTCATTAGTTTTTTTAGAGAGGTTTTTGCGCGGGATGGTTGTCCTGCCACTTTGGTTTCAAATAATGAAGTGCAATTAGTTTCTGCAGAGATGGAGGATTTCTTGAGTGTTTGTCAAATTAAACATATTCGCACATCACTATACGAACCCCATGAGAATGGGCAGGTTGAGCGCTTCAACCGGATGTTGAAAGAGTTTATAACTGATGCTGTTAAGGCAAAAGGTGATTGGTTGAATGTTATTAGGGAAAAATTATGGACTTATTGCATCACTCCACACACTACCACAGAGGTTAGTCCCTTTAATTTACTCAAAGGTAGAGAGCCAGCTTCTAATATCTGCCCTTGGTGGTTTAAAGAAAAATGTGGAACTTTTGTAGAGAACAAGGTGGATGTTCAGGAAGTTGCTGATAAAGTGGTTAATAAACAAGACAAAGTTACATTGTGGTATAACAACAAATGGAATACAAAAGAACATAATTTGGAAGTGGGTGATTGGGTCAGAATCCTCAAACCTTTTCTAGTTAGTAAGGGTATGAATAAGTATGGTAGGCCCATTCAAATTAAAAAAGTTTTCAACAACACTGTTATCACTCAAGATGGTAAAGTTTGGAATTCAAGGAAAGTGGCTAAGTGTCCTGTACAAAATGCTAACCGGTATCAGGAAAACTTTACGCATGACAATAAATTTTGTTATGAACCTAAAAGTGATTCTGTAGCATCAAAGATAATGTTCGGATCAGGAACAGACCCATTGCTTTACAAGATTTTGTATAGTTCTTTTGTTTTTTTTGTTTTGTTTTATATAAGGGAGATGTGTTACATTCTTGTATTTAATAAATGTACAGTATACACATGTGTATGTCTCTTTATCTTAAGGCATGAGACTTGTTATGTTCTGTATTGGGTTTGCATTCCAAACAGAGTTTTAGTAATGTACTGGGAGAAGGTAGCTGTTCGGACCTGGAGTAGTTCTAGTGCAGCGTCCATGGCAGGATGATTTTTAGAAGCCAAGCTATATCCTTGCCTAGAACCGTACTGGGACGTTTCTAACAAGACCAGGCGACAGAAAGCTCCTCTTCCAACTAAGAGCAGGAGCGCTCCCACTTAGATCACTGTCGGGAAGGTGGGGAGGTGGATTACACGATAGCTGTCCTGCTTGTGGTGCTATCAAAGAAACAGTCGGTCATTTTTTCTTTTCCTGTACAGCTTACTCTGACCCAAGACGTATTTGGCTAGCACCAACATGTAAAAATCTGGGTACCACCAGTAGTACCGTTGCCTTACGTATCATTTGCACAAGCACTTTAATGCCTTTAGCAATAGCTACAGCCAAGTACCTTGGATGGGCGTGGTCTATTAGGCAGAGACTGTTAGCCACTTGATTGTGTCCCTTCTAGTTAGCCGGTCTGCATTTTATACTGTCATTTTATCTAAAACTTTTTATCCTTAAAAACTTTTATACTTGTACTTTTAAAAATTTCAAGCATATAACTTTACAATGTAAATGCATTTAAATTGTATTTTACTATCAAGTCTAAATTCTAAATGAAAGTCTTATTTTTTAATAGTAATGATTGTTAATGATTTTTAATTTTTGTCTTATGTACTTGCTTTAATGAGTGAACCTCGAATAAAGCATTATTTGACTTGACTTGTAATGTAGCATTCCGCTCTCTGAAGGCAGTTGTTTCCTGTTGCCACACTGTGTGCATTCATGCTGTCCTGATCTTCAATAAACTTTTAAAAGGATTTGGACTTGATTCTTACATGGTCCCAGGATGCTTGTTTCTTGTCCAGGGAGGGCCTGGCTTGGCAGTTCGGTCTGGACTGTTCCCATGAGCCACGGTGTCAAGACTGATTTGCATATGGCCAGGTCTAAACTGGGGTGGCAGAGTGAGCAAAAGAAGAATGGATTTAACCCAGATCTCTTGACTGGGGGTGAATGTATGATTTATTCACTATTCCGTCTATCATTTGTTTGTGTAGCACTACATCAATAATCAGGGCGGTACTCACAGTCAGTCCTTGAATCTGGTGGTCTGTGCAATATCCAGTTGGGCGGAGCACGTCTCGAGGCGATTTCAGCTCAAAATTTCCTGGGCTTGGACAATGTGGTGGTGGATGCTCTGAGCCACAAGTTTCCATCCTCTCTGACTTTGTGCCTCTCCCCCAGGGTGTTTTGGTTGCTTTGCCAGAGGTTCAGGACTCCTGTGATGGATTTGTTTGCTTCCAAGGAAAATGCTCTGTTTCCCCTCTTTTGATCCCAGATTCCGGAACGAGGTGCGTGGGCAGTGGAGGCTTTGTCTCTCCTGTGCCCCCCGGTTCCTGTATGCCTTCCCTCCCTTTCCTCTCACCCCAGCCTTTCTGCTGAAGGTTCGGAGGGTGGGGTCTCAGGTGGTGGCAGTGTTGCCTCACTGGCCGAAGTGTTCGTGGTTCCCGTTGTTGCTTAGCCTGGCGGTGGGTCTTCTTTGGATCTCGCCGCGCTACCCGTCTCCTCTCCTGCCATCTTCCGTTCCTCTTCAGGTCCCTCTCACCTTTGCGGTCTGGAGGTTGAACAGCTGTCTTTAGAGGACTGGGGTTTACCTGACCATATTATTACTGTGATGCAGACCTCCTGTAGGAGATCTACGCTGACTCTTATACTAAGCATTGGGCTTCCTTCATCTCTTGGTGCTCTGAGCTTAGTCTGTTTTCTGTTTCCTTTCCTGTTTTTTATGTTCAGCAAAACACACAAGGTGATGGGCGGAATGTTGTACATTGGCAAAACATTCACCCCCAGTCACAGATCTGGGTTTAATCCATGTTATTTTGCTCACCACGCCACATGGTAACAGTCCAGACGTGGGTCAAGTGCTCACAACGCCACTGGAGTCAAGCTAGCCTGGCTGATGACGGCTGATTAGCCTGAAACCGGTCCTGGGAAGCTTGTTTCCGGTCCAGGGAAGACATGCCATGGCAGTTCGGGCTGGACTGTTCCCATGAGGCACAGGGTCAGACTGATTTGCATATGGCCATGTCTGAATGGGGTGGTGGAATGAGCCAAAGAATGATGATGGATTAAACCCAGATCAGTTGACTGGGGGAGAGTGCTTGCATTGTTCAACACTCCGTCCATCATCCCCTTTGCTTTTGCTCTGTTTTTTATGTTCTTCAGTTATTTTTGGATGGGTTCCACAAGCAGTATGCTTTATCTACTCTCAGGGGCCAATTGGCTGCTATTCTGGCTTTCTGTGACATTTTTCGCATGTTGCTGGCAGCCAATCAGAGAACTTGTAGGACTCTGACTTCCGCAGGAGCGATATGGCCCAAGGGAAATAAAGATCCCAGGGACAATCCTAACTCTCTACTTTCAAAATGGTGTGCCTGCGAGAGTCTCAGACACTCTTGCAAGCCTAAATGCTCCCCTGCTGGGTCCCAAACACAAGAATAGAGGGGATGAGTTGGTGCCCAATGCTGCTCCCAGTCTACTCTCGCCCCAGAGCAGGGTGCAGGCCTGTTCACCAGACAGGAGGGAATCAAAACTCCCGGGTTCGGATGAGTGCACCTACCACGTGACAAGACCCGGCTGCTGTGCACACAAGCACCTGTTATCAGTGGCAGCATCTCTGCAACCCACTGCAGAACCAGTCACACTGTCCTCTTGGGGCCCCCATTGCCAGGCGGTCCCATGTCGTTTCTGACACCTACAAGCATTCTAGCTGCTCAGAAAAGAGCTCTGTGGAAGCCAGCACCATTGAGCCATTGCTTACAGTGTTAAAAATAAACTACAAGTCCCACAAGGCTGTTGGGTAAACAACCAGGCCTCGCTGGTGGAGCACATGGCACGTGGCCACCTGAGAACTATGTCCCCGGAGGGTGCCAGCTCGTCAGCTGGTGTGGTATAGCTTCAGGATGGTCACTGCACTTTAAAATCAAGTAGCTGGCACTGATCTCTGGCACCTTGAAGGTGAAAAGATGTCTTCTAAGCACGTCTGGAAGAAGAGTCTTCGCTTGCATCCTGAATTTGAAGAGCCCTCCCAACCATAATTACACACAGTGACTGCCTCTGTATGAGCGTATTCAGTAACGTGAGGTGATGCGATTAGGAACACCAAATCCACCATAGAATTGAGCTAATAAGCGACCCAGCATCTGCAGAAACCCAACTGGTTGGGGGTAGGGTGACCAACTGGCATGAATGCTGATTCAGGATGGTAAGTGTCAAAATTAAGGACAAAGGGTCAAAATTCAGGACAAAACTTCAGACAAAAGGTAAGTTTTACAGACACATCAAAGGAAGTTGCGTGATAGCATATAAGTGAGTAAATAGACAACCAGTTAAGGGCAACTCAAAATAAGTTCATTTTAGGTTGAGACAATCGTGACTTCGCGGTTTTTCGGTATGCGCGCAGCTTTGAGCAACTGTGCAGGTCTTTTTGTGGTATTTCATATGATAATAATCTATTCCAGAGGCATTCCTTCAATTTCACTGGCACTTTTGTAAAAATCACTGCATTTTTACAAAAGTACCGATCTCTCAGCAAAACTGCGAAATCCTGGAGGGTCTGATAAGGCTCTATGCCTAGGCACGCATAGAAGGGTCCCACCACTGTAAAAGGCTGCCTTGTGTGACGCACAGTCTTGCACAGATCAGTGAGCTCTGTCTAGAATAGCATTCCTACTGGAAGCATACCATCCCAGCACAAAGCCCTATGCCTAGGCACGCATAGAAGCATCCCACCACTATATGTGTGTGTGGGTTTCGTGCAGAAACGTAGTCACTCACAGTTTAGCACTGCCTCAAGGAGGCGTTCGTTTATGATACTGTCTCCAGTCCGGCTACCTCAGCAGACTGCCCTCTGCAGCACCTATGGGTGCCACCCCAGGAACGCCACCTTGACACAAAACAATGCAAGTCAGCTCAGGGGGGTTTGTACTGAGAAAAGGCACCTTTCCAGAGTGAGCCCCTCTAAGCAGGATAAGAGATGCCCTTCAATACCCTGCGTGGCTTTGAGTCCCTGGACTCTGGTGCAAAACTGACCATGGAAGGAAGGAGCATGCCAGGAGGCTTTTAAGTCCCGACAGGCTGACTTGGAGGCTCACGCGACTGACAGAGTGGTGTTGTGTCGGGGCCCTAGGTCCACATGCTAGTAATAACTGCGACACGGACACTAGATGTATAGTGGGTTAGTGAGCCTCGAGCACGTGCGCTCGACTCCTTTTATTGACTGTTTCACGTGACTCGTGACACAGTGGTGGGTGGGTGTAAAGTGTGTGTTCACTTCCTGTGATCAACTAGAATGTGTCACGCAGGACACAACATTCCTCCCAAAATTTAGGAAAGACAAAAGTCCGAACCTGTGGGAGGAAGTACATAAATATACACTAATTACACATTTACATTGAGTCTCTTCAGCGGCTTGCTTGATGACGACGGTGGAAATTGCTGCTGAAATATTAATTCTTCTTGGCTCGAAGTCCTGGTTCTCGGTGGGCGTGCTCTTCTGGACTTGCGCCCTGGAGGTGTGTTGGTCAGTCCACTGAGATCTTGCTTTTGAGGGTGACGTTAAACAGGATGACCAGATGTTAGACTTGAAGGATGTTGTCTTCTGCTGGTCCGTCGGTTTCTTCACTGTAGGCAGCTTGGCTTTACATTACAAAGGATGGAGTGTTTGAAGGACATTCTTCTCACTAGGACACCCCTCTCTCGGGTGTTCTCCTGCCACGAGATGTCCTGGAGGCCCTTTTTATCAGGTTTCCACTGGGCCGGGTATTCTTCCACAGCGTTGCTCCAACTCCACAGTCTGCGTGTGAATGGAGGAGACGATGAGGGTACTACCTCACAAAGTCCGTAGCTCCACCTGAAGGGTAGTTGTTGACTCTTGCCTTTGCGCACAAATTCCTCATCTTCCTGGAACGTGCAGGTTAGACGGCAATGGATTCATCTCTCGTGTCGGGACCCTCTGCCACCGGTGTCCCTGAGGCCTTTGCCCCTTGGATTTCCACGGGCTGGTGTGGAATGGTCAGTTCTCCTTGTTCAGGCCGTCTGAGCTCCCTCCGCATCCAGGTTTCCGCTCGATCCCAAAGGTGGGTGTTGCCAATGGTCCGGCCTGTGCTCTCCTACCGTCCACGGGTCATCGGGGTCTTGTGAATAGGTGCCTGTTCTGTTCTTGGTGCTATCAGTGTTCTCCTGGACGTGTGGGTCACTGTACACGATGTTGTGGTGTGTGTCACCTCTTCTTCTTGTAAGTGTGTAGATTTATTACACCTCTCCTCACCTTTTCCAGATGTTGTTCTTGGCGTCGTGCCACATGACTTCTTCATTTTCCTTTTCACGACACGGTGCTGTCACCTTTCTATCTTTGTCTTCCTGACCAGGCTTCTTCAAGCAGCGTGCACTCCACCTGTTTCCCTTTGGTCTTGTCCTGGCTTTAGGACACTGTCTTTTCTCCACTCTTCTGTGACTGGACCGGTCATTACGATCTTTTCTCTTGCCTCTATTGCTTCTTTTCTTCAGGTTGGTGTCGTCAGACTACTTCGTGGTCCCATCCCTGGACCTCTTCTTGATCTTCACATCGGACCTTCTGACATGACATCTTCATCCTGACTTCCTGGCAGAATACCTTCGCTGCGCCTTTATGGCGGGTCAGCATTCCAGCGACCTGTTGGCAGGTCGGTTTTCTTCTTTTTCCTTCTCGGGCGACCATCTGGGTGATCGGCTTTTTGTTTGGGCGCCCCTCTGGCTTGTCGGATCATCCTTTTCTTCTTGGGCGATCTTCTTTGCTACCAGATGGGTTGGACAGCTTCCTCTTCGTGAGTCTTCTCGCTATCCGCGATCGTTGGGATCGCTATTTGTTTCTGCTGCAGTGCTTTTGCGTTGGCGCAGTTTTGCCTGCGCTCTTCGGGTGCTCTGCGGTTTCCGGAGGGTTACTTCACCGCTCCATGGACCTTCTCCGGTGGGTGCACTTTTCGCGCGCGCTGCCGGTGAGGCTCTTTAGCTTCTTGGCGTGGTGATCTTGCGTCACACTTTCATTGCACGTCATTGTGCATGGCAGTTGCAAGTTTGTGCTTCACTTCGTACCATCGTGGTACATCTTCAGTGTCGCTTTGTTCCTTGCTCTTCTTTAGCTTCTTGGCGTCTGTGGCGTCTTCGCTCTTTTCCACGTGCATGCTGCACTTCTGCTTCTTCATACTTGGGTACTTGCCGTACACATCTTCTCGTGCTTCGGGTGTGGCTTCCTTACTGTCAGGCGCTGTCCTGTACTGTCCGCGTCCGGGGTACACTTGCGCTCTTCCATCGGTTGCCTTTGAACCTTGCTGCTTGCGGTAGACGTTGTGAATCTCCCTCGCTGTCCAGCGTGGTGATGTTGTCTCTCCTGCTGTTGCGGTGAGCACCTGTGGCCACAGGCGTCACTTCAGCAGCGATGATGGGTCTCCGTCTTCGTTCGCGTCGCTGCAGGCTTGCTTCACCTCAGTAGGCTTTCCGTTGGCTTCTTTTGGTGCAATGCTCACCAGTGTCCACTAGATGGCAGTGTAGGCTTTGGGTTCGCTTCAGTAGCAGCTTACATCTACCTTGACTTTCTCTTGGCTCTACAGGGAGGGGCTGGGGCCTTTTCTGATCACCGATGTCTGGAGCAGGACACCACCTATACTCAGGTAGGTCCCTTTACTGTTATTTGTCAAGTTCTTATGAGGCAGTGATGCTAGTGTCCCACATGGGTTTGCCCCGTGTATTACGGTGCTCTCCGTCTTGGCAGTTGCATGGGGCATTTCACGACCTAGGATCTTTGTTGCGGGTGGGCTCCGCGTTGTGTGTTGCATTTGGGCAAATCATTCGCCGCCTTTCACCCCTTCTCACCCTGCCGCCGCAGCTCAGCAGGCGTTCACACACTGCGCAGCAGGGGGGGGGTCGCTGCTCCGAAGCTGTGGGTGGGCTCCGCTTTCGTCGTTTTCTGCCCGGCAGCTCTCCACACGCTGCGGGCCTTTCTCCGACAACACCTCTCCTTCGCTTTTGGCAGCACCGGCCGGGTGCTGCCTTTGCAGTCTTACACCCCGCCGCCGCAGCTCGCCTCACGCTCACACGCTGCACGGCAGGGAAGGGGTGTCGGTGTGGTGTCCTTGGACGCAGTGGCCTCCGCTTCACGGGGGCAAAGTAGCTACTGCTACGCAGCCCTCTCCTTGTCACCACCTGGGGGGCTCCGCCTTTGTGCATACAGCACCCTGCGGCTCTTCTCACGCTGCAGGAGCTCCTGTCACACGCTGCGCGGCGGGGCTCCGGGTCACTGTTGGCAGGCGATGGGTTGGCTCAGCTGGCCTCGCATCAATCTGAGCAGTTTACTTTGTCGGCCATTTGCGCGGGGTGGGCTCCCGCTGGCCTTAGTTCGTCTTGGGGCCGCTTATAGCTCACAGGCTCACCTCCGGTCCGGCGGGCGTCGCGGCTATCGCGGGTGGGCTCCGCCGTGTTGCGACGGCCTGCTGCTCTTCTGCCGGGGTGGCGGTGGCTGGCTAATCGCTAGTCCGGGGCACAGTTGCGGCCGGTGCAGGTGGGCTCTGCCCGGTCCGCTTTTCCTCCTGCGCTGGGGTTAGGGTGACCAACCGTCCGTAAATTTCACGGACCGTCCGTAATTTGGACCTCACGTCCGTTGTCCGTGAGGATCCTTTTTACGGACGCCTTTTGTCCATAATTTTGGGTATTGCAGGGAACAGCAGTGTTCCCTGCATGTAGCCTCAGCCCCCTGAGGGGCCGCCTCGCACTCCTCCTGGGAGCACAAGTAGCACCCACCCGCCCATTGTCATTCTGTATGTGGCTGATGACTCCAGTTTGGAGTGTTACTTACTGCATGTGGTGGCCTCCTCCTGCCACGGGCTAGGGCAGATGGAAGGAATATGCAAACGCGCCAATGCTGCTACAGAATCCAGTTCATAAAAAAAGGCTGGTGAAACAAGTAGAAAAGAAGGGACTAGAGTTCTTTCAGTCTCATCATTTTAGAAAAGTGCAGTTTCAATATTATATTCAACGAAGCCATGGTTGCTGCATTTATATTTTATGCAACTAACAACCATTGACAAAGCCAATATTTCTGGCTTCTTGTAGGTGTAACTTTACTTGTGTTATACATCTGGATACAATAATAGAAGAGGCAAAATACCAGTTGGGCAGTACACTATGCTAAACAGAGATTTTTGGCTTTGGTCTTTTTAAGCCACACTCTTAATTACATCAAAAACCCCTTTTTGAGAGCTCCTCCCCATTTGTCATCTTGCTTAAAGCCCTGGAAACAACACCATGTCACAGACACCTCATGGCGTGACACTGTGCATTTATTTATTTATTTATGCGTTTTTATATAGCGCGGACGTTACCCGAAGGTGTCAGAGCGCTTCACAATAGGAACAAAACTGATACATGAGAACATTACAAGTGAGCAAAATACAAAAGCAAACGTTACATTAAATGAAGCAAAAATGACAATCTTGAGCCAACAAAATACAAGAGGTAGCAAACGGTGCATTACAGGAGGAAAAAGTGACGTGTGCAGGTTACAAAAGCGAACTAAAACATAGAGGTATAATACTGCAATATATGGAGGACACTCAAGCACAAGAACAAACGTTACGTAGGGACTGGTAGGCACTTGTGCAGTTATCGAAAACAAACAAATTTAAGAGGTAGAAAACAGTGTGTTACAAGAGAAAGTGACGGGTGCATGTTACACCCGAGTACCAAACACAGGTAGAAGGATAATACTGCAATAAATGGCAGACTCTCAAACCACAAGAACACACTGGGAAGACACTTCCATAGTCATGCAAAGTAGATTTTTCAATAATTGAAGGGCTTCCTTCAGATAATAGAGAGGGCATGGATTACATCATGCATGACTCATGCCTTCTACGTTTTCAGATTGTCTATGTGCAGGGGCAGAGTGAAAACACTCCTTGCTTTATGAACTAAAGTAAGGGTGAAATTATTGATGGGCCTCTTCTGTCTGCAACTCTGCAGCCAAAGGCTCGACTCATAATTAATATGAAAAGTTGGGCGAGTGAGTAAGTGAAGGAATGGGTGGATGGCTGGATGGATTTTTGAAAGGGTGAATGGATGAATGAAAGGGTGAATAGATGGATAATGAGTGAAAGGATGGATTGATGAGTGAAAGGGTGGATGATCGGTGAGTGAATGGGTGGATGGATGAGAGAAAAGGTAAATAGATGGATGTATGGGTGGAAGGGTAGATGGATGAGTGAATGGGTGGATGGATGAGTGAAATGATGGATGAGTGATAGGGTCAATGGATGGATTCATGAGTGGATGAGTAGAAGGATGGGTGGATGGATGGAAGGGAGGATGGCTAAGCGAAAGGGTCAATGGAAAGAGAAAGGGAGGATGGATGGATGACTGAAAAAGTGAATGGGTGGAAGGATGAGTGGTGGATGGATGAGTAAGTGAAAGGATGGCTGGGTGGGTTGAAAGGGTAAATGGCTGGATGGATGACTGGATGATTGGGTGGAAGAGTGGATGGATGAGTGTACGGATGGATTAGTGAAAGTGTGGATGGAGGGATGGATGAGTGAAATGATGGATGGAAGGATACATGATGGATAGGTTTGCAAATGGATGAATATGTTTGGATATAGATGGGATTACTTATATACTATTACGCAACCTCCTTTGAAGTGTCTGTAAAACGTACCTTTTGTACCGAAGTTTTGTCCTGAATTTTGACCTCCTGTCCTGAATTTTTGTCCTGAATTTTGACCCTTTGTCCTGAATTTTTACCCTCATCGTCCTGAATTTTCACCCACGCCAGTTGGTCACCCTAGCTGGGTTTCTAGCTGCGGGGTGAGTTCCCAGTCACCTCGAGATGGACCTCTAGGCCCGGGGCAAAGCACACGCCCCACAGGCCACTCGGCAGGCTGGCGCCGATCCTGGGGGAGGGGGCACGATGTCGCCCTGATGCTCTCTCCCCCTTTCACCCACGAAGAAAACGGCTGTGGCACGCATGGACACAGCCACCACTCTTCGTCGCCATTGTTGTGTCGGGGCCCAATTGGGTGGTAAAATACCGAATCCAGGTGTGCATGCACACCTGGATTCGGTATTTTACCACCCAATTGGATTGGGTGGTAAAATACCGATTCTGTAAGGCCTTTGGGACTCTGAAGAGTCCCACCTACATCTGCAAGTTTCCGAATCGGTAAAAATACCGATTCGGTATTTTACCGATTCGGTAAATTTACCGAATCGGTAAAATTGGCCCCCTACATGCCAATTCTTAAATACCGGTCGGTAACGGCCGAAATCGGCCGTTACCGACCGGTATTTGGGCTCCTACATCTGGCCCTAGATGTATAGTGGGTTAGTGAGCCTCGAGCACGTGCGCTCGGCTCCTTTTATTGACTGTGTCACGTGACTCGTGACACAGTGGTGGGTATGTGTAAAGTGTGTGATCACTTCCTGTGATCAACTAGAATGTGTCACGCAGGACACAACAAGTGGTATGCGAGTTATTGAAAAGTCTATACGAACCGTGAATTTGTCGTTTTAAGTGCCATAGCTCCAGTCGCCACGTCCTGACTGAGTTTTTCAGCAAGGACAAGTTGTCCGCTTCTTGTATACATGGTTCATCTACTGTTAGAAGGGGCAATCTCCGAGGGCCAGGTTGTGCTCACCCAGACACCCCAAGATCCACCTCTCCCACAGAACTTGCCGAGTCTTGATTGTGTGGTCCTCACCGGGGAGGACTTTGGGTCTGGGATCGTACACACGAAGCTCACACCACACTACGAACAGACACTACACCGTTGGATTTTTAGGAACAAGTTCTTTATATAAGCAAATAACGAAGGAAGCACTCTTATGTACACAGTGGCCACAGGACCACAAAGTCTCGGAGGATTCGGGAAGAGGTAAGCGGGGCAGTCTTTTAGTCTCTGGGTCCGTACGAGGCGTACCCTACGCACAGCTCTCAATCCTCGAGCCGGGGGGTACGGGATGGTGGTCGTACTGGTTGCCTCACCTTCGTCGAGTCGGCTCGGTCGTGATGGTGGTCTCGCTGGTCCAGCCGGACCAGAGTACTCCTCGAGCCGCGATGAGGTCAGCAGGGCTCAATCGGGAGGGGTTCGTGAGCCGCGACAGCGTCCGCAGGGCTCGGATGGTTTTAGAGGTCGAGCCGCGACAGCGTCAGCAGGGCTCCGGTGGTTACAAGTTCAGCTTGAGCCGCGACAGCGTCAGCAAGGCTCTGGTGGTCTGAGAGATCGAGCCGCGACAGCGTCAGCAGGGCTCCGATGGTTACAAGTTCCGCTTGAGCCGCGACAGCGTCAGCAGGGCTCCGGTGGTTCAGTTCCTTAAGGCGAAGAAGGAGCCGCGACAGCGTCAGCAGGGCTCAGAGGTTCAGGATGAGTCTTCTTAGGGTCAGCCGCGATCAGATCAGCAGGCTTCAGGTCCAAGATACAACTGCCCGCTAGTTACCAGGCGGCCCCAGTTATAGTCCTTCTACTCTTTGATCTCCGGACCCTCGCAGGCAGAGGTCTCTGGCCCTGGGGGCTGGTCCTTGGCGAGGTCCGGCGGTTGGCTCTTTGATCCCTTTGAAAGATGGGTCCGGGAATTCCCAGACGCCCAGCGGGTCGGGAGCCAGCCCTCGGGGAGGCCAGAGGGGTGATCGAAACTGTCTCACAGGAGAGGGCCAAAGGTGTGACAGACACCAGCCCCTCAGGGGAGGCCGGAGGTGCCATCGAAACTCCCTGGCTTATGTCACTCGGGAGCCCTTTACCCCCCAGCCGGGACTGGCGCGCCTTTGGAGTCTGGGCTTCGCTGGGGCCGGGGTCACGCTAGGCCTAGGGAGACAGGGATGTCGGGAAGGGAAGATGGCGTCCGGGCCTTGTGGGGCAGGTATGGTTAGGCGCTCGGAGCCGGGCGAGGAGCGGGAAAGGCAGGCCTGGTCAAGGTTCTCGGGGGATCTAGGCGTCACTGGGTAGGACGACCAGGCTCGGGTTGCAGGCTACACTAACGGGGTGGCCGCGCAGGAGACTCGGGGTACAGGCCTACGCTCACAGGGTGTGGAGGGACAGAGGTGAACCACGCCACGAGGCCGGGTCCAACACGCGTCCCCCCCAGCTGAAGGCGGGGAGAACTACCCATCCTCTTGGGGGTTCTCTTCGCTGAGGCAGAAGAATCGGGACAGGCCATCAGCGTTGGCGTGGTCAGAGCCCGGCCGGTGTTCGACAGTGAAGTCCATCCCCTGGAGGGAGATGGACCAGCGCAGCAATTTGGGATTCTCCCCTCTCATCTGCATTAGCCACCGGAGAGGTCGGTGGTCGGTCTGGACCCGGAAGTGAGTACCGAACAGGTAGGGCCTCAGCTTCTTCAGGGCCCAAACTACCGCGAAGGCCTCCCGCTCGATGGTGCTCCACCTTTGTTCTCGAGGGAGTAGCCTCCGGCTAATGAATGCCACTGGTTGGTCTAGGCCGTTCTCGTTCACCTGGGACAGGACAGCTCCGATGCCATGCTCGGACGCGTCCGTCTGGACTACAAACTCTCGTGAGTAGTCGGGGGCCTGTAGGATGGGGGCAGTGCACATGGCGTCTTTTAAAGTTTCGAACGCCTCTTGGCAGGCGGAGGTCCAGCTGACTTTCTTCCGCTGGTTTTTGGAGGTTAACTCCGTGAGGGGGGCTACGATGCTGCCGTAACTCTTGATGAAACGGCGGTAGTATCCCGTGAGCCCTAGAAACGCCCGCACTTCCGTCTGGGTCGTGGGGGCCTCCCAGGCCACGATGGCATCGATCTTGGGCTGGAGGGGGGCTACGAGGCCGCTTCCGACTTGGTGCCCGAGGTAGATTACGGACCCTTGTCCGATCTGGCACTTGCTTGCCTTAATGGTGAGGCCCGCCCTCCTCAGGGCCGTCAGCACCGCCCAGAGGTGCTGGAGGTGCTCGGGCCAGTGGGAACTGTACACGGCGATATCGTCCAGATACGCAGCGCTGAACTCCTCCAATCCAGCCAGTACCTGGTTCACCAGTCTCTGGAAGGTGGCGGGGGCGTTCTTCATCCCGAAGGGCATCACCCGGAAATGGTAGTGACCATCCGGGGTGGAAAAAGCGGACCTTTCCTTAGCTCCCTCGGTGAGGGCGATCTGCCAGTATCCACTGGTCAGGTCGAACGTGCTAAGGAAGCGAGCAGCCCCGAGGCGATCGATAAGCTCGTCGGCTCGGGGGATGGGATGAGCATCGGTTCTGGTGACTGCGTTGAGCCCGCGGTAGTCAACACAGAACCTCAGCTCGGGAACAGCACCGGGGGCGGCTGCCTTCGGAACCAGGACCACGGGACTAGCCCATGGGCTGTCAGAGGCTTCGACCACCCCGAGAGCTAGCATCTTTGATACCTCGGCCTTGATACAGGCCCGGACTCGGTCAGGGACGCGGTATGCTCTGTGCCGGACCGGTGGGCTGTCCCCGGTGTCCACGTCGTGGACACACCAGTTGGTGACGCCGGGGGTGAGGGAGAAGAGGTCCGAGAACTGTCCCAACAACTGGCGACAGTCCTCGCGCTGCTCGGGAGAGAGGGAGGAGGAGAGACTCACCCCCTCTACGGAGCCATCTTTTTCTTTCACGCACAGGAGATCGGGGAGAGGCTCCGTTTCTTCTTCTTCCCCATCGTCCGTGGCTAGGAGCAAGCTCAACTCGGACCGGGCGAAGTGGGGCTTGAGGCGGTTCACGTGAAGGACCCGCAAGGGGTTCCTGGGGGACTCTACATCGATGAGGTAGGTCACCTGACTCTTGCGCTCTACCACCTTGAAGGGCCCTGTCCACTTGTCTTGCAGGGCACAGGGCTCTACGGGGGCCATAACCCAGACCTGCTGTCCGGGCTGAAACTCGACCAGAGTGGCATTTTGGTCATACCACCGTTTCATTTCTTCATGGCTGGCTTCGAGGTTTGCCTCGGCCAGCTCCCGGAACTTCCTCGTCTGGTTCCGGAGCGCCAAAATGTATCGAAACACATCGGGAGGGGGCTCTGGGGCCGCCGTCTCCCACCCTTCCTTGACCAGGGTGAGGGGTCCCCTTACGGGGTGCCCGTAGAGCAGCTCGAAGGGGCTGAACCCCAGGGATTTCTGGGGGACTTCGCGGTACGCGAAGAGGAGACAGGGAAGGAGGACGTCCCACTTACGCCTCAGGGGCTCTTCGAGTCCCATGATCATTCCTTTGAGGGTCCGGTTGAAGCGTTCCACCAGACTGTTACCCTGGGGGTGGTATGGGGTGGTGAACTTGTACGTCACCCCACATTGTTGCCAAAGGGACTTCATGTATTTCGAGATAAAGTTGGTCCCTCGGTCACTGACGACTTCTCGAGGGAATCCGACCCGGGAGAAGATGACCATGAGGGCCCGCCCCACTACGGGGGCAGTCACCGTTCGGAGGGGAACGGCTTCGGGGTATCGGGTGGCATGATCAACCAGGACGAGGATGAACCGGTGGCCTAAGGAGGTCCGGGGGTCGAGTGGGCCCACAATGTCGATTCCCACCCTCTCAAAGGGGGTACTGACCACGGGGAAGGGTTGGAGAGGAGCCTTGCGCTTCCCTCCGCTCTTTCCGCTGGACTGACAAGTGGGGCAGGACTTACAGTGGGCCTCCACATCGGAGTGCATGCCCGGCCAGTAGAAGTGGGTGACCAGGCGCTGGTACGTCTTGTCTTGTCCCAAGTGTCCCGCCAGGGGCACGTCATGGGCCAGGTTCAGGAGGAAGCCGCGGAAGCGTAGGGGGACCACCAGCACTCGGCCGGACCCTAGCTCGGCGGACTTTTGCTCGCTGTATAATAGGCCGTTTTCCCAATAGATAAAGTGGGAGCCGGACTGGTCACCGGCGGCCTGGGCGGCGGCCTGCTGCCGCGGCCCCACCAGGGATGGACAGGATGTCTGCTCTAGGCAGAACTCCTCTCGGGACGGTCCCCCTTCCTGGCGCCATTGGGCCAGCTCAAGAAGGTCGTCCAAGCTCGGGGTCGGTTCGACGTCGGGGCCGCGGGGCCCTGCGTCGGGGGGGAAGCTCTCCCCGGGGAATAGCTCAGGGGTCTCAAAGGGTTCAGGGACCTCGGGGTCCTCGGGGGTCACCGGGGCTGCCTCTAAGGTCGCCTCTTCGGGGGTGGCCCTTCGGGCGGTCATCGACTGGGTATTCACACAGGCCCACTCGGGTAGGCCCACCATCTCTAAGTGGGTCCTTTTCTCAACCCGCTGCCATGGGGAGCTCTCTAGATCGTTGCCGAGCAGGCAGTCCACAGGCATGTCAGAGTGGACCGCCACTCGTAACTCCCCAGAGACGCCCCCCCACTCGAGCGGGACTTGAGCTATCCGGCAGGTGCGGATGGAGTTATCGGCTGCGATCACCCTGCAGGAGATGTGGGGAACAATCTGGGCTTCGGTGACGAGGTGCCGTTTGACGGCGGTGATACTGGCACCAGTGTCTCGGAGCGCCCCTATGTGATGGCCATTGACCGTCACCTGCTGCCGGTACTTCTCTGTGTTGTTGGGTAGGGGAGCCCCAGGGACCATCTCCCTATCACCCAGGGAGACTAACATCATAGCTGCGGGTTCAGCTCCCTCGAACTCTTCCTCCCCCTCCTCTTCTAGGGCTACTGAGGTGATATGGCGCACTGGGGGTCCTGCAGCGGCAGGCTTCTGGAACAAGGGGCAGCGGGGGTCATTGGCATAGTGCCCGGGTTTCTGGCAATGGTAGCAGGCTTGGCTGACCCGGGGGCCCACCCCTCGCTGGGGGAAACCCTGCGCGCGCTGTGGGAGGTGAGGTACCTGGCTGGTTTCTGGGGGGACTGCGCGGGGACCCTACCTGGGAACCCCTCTGTCTATTCTGACCCCCTCCTCCCCTCGGGCGGGATGGTCCTTGTTCGTTTCGGCCAGTGTCCCCCCCGGGCCCCCGGGTTACTCTGGTGCTCACCCAACGATCGGCCTCGACGGCCAGCTTCCGGGGGTCGGCCAACTTGCTGTCCAGGAGGTGCTGTCGGAGTTCCACAAAGCAATTCAGGGCCAAGTGCTCATACGCAATGAGGTCGATGAGCCCCTCGAAGGTGGATACTTTGCTGCCCTTGATCCACCCTTCCAGGGCCCGGCTGTAGAAATTGACATATTCTACCCACGTGGTGCCGGGGATCTTCTTGCATTCTCGAAAGCGTTGGCGGTACAATTCTGGAGTGAGCCCGTACCTTGTGAGGAGGGCCTCTTTCATGTGGCTGTAGGAGGTCTGTTCGGCAGGCGGTAGGTCGAGTAGGGTGTCTCTCCCCTCACTCAGGAATCGACCCCACAGCCCGGCTCCCCAATCTTTCTGCGGAACTCGGTGTGAGGTCATAGCTACCTCGTAGGCCTTGAACCATTGCTGGATGTCATCGTTTTTATAATATTTTTTGACCACATCCTTGCGGATGTGGACCTTGGGTTCCACTGGGGGAACAGACTCTCGGGCCGCTGCTGTTTTGTTGCCTTCGTTCCGGGCCTTTAGTTTGATTTCCAATATGCTGCGCTCGTGCTCCAGCTGGAGCTTCTTCCCGTCATGTTCTCGCTGGAGTTTCTTCTCCTCCAGTTCTCCTTGAAGCCGCAGCTGCTCGATGGCTAGCTTCTTCTCGGCCAGCTTGAGTTCTCCTTCCATTTTCAACCGGGCTAGTTCTAGCTCGTGGTTTCGGTTGCGTTCTCGGTCGGTCATCTCTTCTCGAGACAGACCTCTCTCGGGGCTGTAAGTCCGCGTCGGGGACTCTGCTCTTTCTTGCTCTGGGGCATGGGTTCCGATCAGGGGTGCTCCCCCTCCATCGGCTTCCGTCGGTGCTGGAGGTTGGGCTCCGGTCTCCACCCAGGCTGTTAGAGCTTGTTGGAAGTCCTCTTTGGTGTTTAATCCCGTTGACGGGATATGGAGATCTTTGCAGAATTGCTTGAGCTCACGGTGTGAATAGTCTCCCAGAAGCTCCATCTGGAAGGTGGTCTTGTCGGTAGTGACGCTCATGGCTGCTCTTTGTTCGGGTAGTGTGTCAGTGCTGTACGATCCCTAGACGTAGGTTCTTATCGCGACGCTGCCACCAATGTTAGAAGGGGCAATCTCCGAGGGCCAGGTTGTGCTCACCCAGACACCCCAAGATCCACCTCTCCCACAGAACTTGCCGAGTCTTGATTGTGTGGTCCTCACCGGGGAGGACTTTGGGTCTGGGATCGTACACACGAAGCTCACACCACACTACGAACAGACACTACACCGTTGGATTTTTAGGAACAAGTTCTTTATATAAGCAAATAACGAAGGAAGCACTCTTATGTACACAGTGGCCACAGGACCACAAAGTCTCGGAGGATTCGGGAAGAGGTAAGCGGGACAGTCTTTTAGTCTCTGGGTCCGTACGAGGCATACCCTACGCACAGCTCTCAATCCTCGAGCCGGGGGGTACGGGATGGTGGTCGTACTGGTTGCCTCACCTTCGTCGAGTCGGCTCGGTCGTGATGGTGGTCTCGCTGGTCCAGCCGGACCAGAGTACTCCTCGAGCCGCGACGAGGTCAGCAGGGCTCAATCGGGAGGGGTTCGTGAGCCGCGACAGCGTCCGCAGGGCTCGGATGGTTTTAGAGGTCGAGCCGCGACAGCGTCAGCAGGGCTCCGGTGGTTACAAGTTCAGCTTGAGCCGCGACAGCGTCAGCAAGGCTCTGGTGGTCTGAGAGATCGAGCCGCGACAGCGTCAGCAGGGCTCCGATGGTTACAAGTTCCGCTTGAGCCGCGACAGCGTCAGCAGGGCTCCGGTGGTTCAGTTCCTTAAGGCGAAGAAGGAGCCGCGACAGCGTCAGCAGGGCTCAGAGGTTCAGGATGAGTCTTCTTAGGGTCAGCCGCGATCAGATCAGCAGGCTTCAGGTCCAAGATACAACTGCCCGCTAGTTACCAGGCGGCCCCAGTTATAGTCCTTCTACTCTTTGATCTCCGGACCCTCGCAGGCAGAGGTCTCCGGCCCTGGGGGCTGGTCGTTGGCAAGGTCCGGAGGTTGGCTCTTTGATCCCTTTGAAAGATGGGTCCGGGAATTCCCAGATTCCCAGCGGGTCGGGAGCCAGCCCTCGGGGAGGCCAGAGGGGTGATCGAAACTGGCTCACAGGGGAGGGCCAAAGGTGTGACAGACACCAGCCCCTCAGGGGAGGCCGGAGGTGCCATCGAAACTCCCTGGCTTATCTCACTCGGGAGCCCTTTACCCCCCAGCCGGGACTGGCGCGCCTTTGGAGTCTGGGCTTCGCTGGGGCCGGGGTCACGCTAGGCCTAGGGAGACAGGGATGTCGGGAAGGGAAGATGGCGTCCGGGCCTTGTGGGGCAGGTATGGTTAGGCGCTCGGAGCCGGGCTCGGAGCGGGAAAGGCAGGCCTGGTCAAGGTTCTCGGGGGATCTAGGCGTCACTGGGTAGGACGACCAGGCTCGGGTTGCAGGCTACACTAACGGGGTGGCCGCGCAGGGGACTCGGGGTACAGGCCTACGCTCACAGGGTGTGGAGGGACAGAGGTGAACCACGCCACGAGGCCGGGTCCAACATCTACCTTGAACAAACCTGCGATAGAAGAGAATATCAAGGGAAGACATACACGCCCCTACTTTTATTCTGCACGGAGTGGCCAACCTGAGAAGAAAGCCGCTACAGGGGAAGAGTTAAATCCCCCTATGTTGACAATTTCTCCGATGAATGTGTTGGGAGATACTGCATTGTATATGTAAGCCTGAAGAAGGTAGTGAATCACACTATACCACCGAAACGCGCGGCTTTGCGTTGGGAACGCACCCAAATACTATTGGGTTCAATTAGGAGGAAAGACCGCTATTAAGCATTGAATCAGGGCCATCAAATTCAGTGTTTAATTAATTTTGGGGTGCTTATTGGACTCATCAGGTTGTTGATGTTTTTATTGCTTGTTTAATTCTCCCAGGTGTCAATGTATGACATATTTTTAACCTATGTGTATTGAGGATGCATATGTTTTTTTGATTTCTGTATACACTTTGAATTGATAAAGGGCTTAATAATAATAAAAATACACTATAGCATTTATACTACATTTGTTGGTGTCTATTCAGCATTGGTGATTGGTCTGTGAGTGGATGTTAGAAATGTATGTGTGTATGCTTTAAGGAGCCCAAAGGGATCTTATTTTTGGCAAAACGTCCGTGAACCAGGCTTGGGTGGTGTGACAATAGCACAGACTCTCGAATGCCAGGGGCACCGGTGTGCAGTGTGCGCGCAGCCACTTCACAGACTGTGCCTAAAACCCGAATTACTCACAGGGCTCATCAGTGTTACACAAGGGACACTATCTCTCCTGGTCATCCACGCTGGCTCTGTCTCTATCATTACTAAGAACTGCACAGGGAACGTCTGCTGCTCCCTGCAGGAATAGAGGCTTCAGAGAGAGGCCTCCCCATCCCTTCCACCCATGGAGGAAGAGAGGCCTCGAAGAGAGGCCTGTCCATCCCTGTCACCCATGGAGGAAGAGAGGCCTCAGAGAGAGACCTGTCCATTCCTCTCACCCATGCAGGAAGAGAGGCCTTCCCTTCCCTATCACCCACACAGGATGAGAGGCCTTGAAGAGAGGCCAGCCCACCCCTGTCACCCACACAGTGACTGGAGTCATAGGGACTCAAAAATCCAAGCAACACACCGGATGCATTCCTTCAATTTCACGGGCACTTTTGTAAAAATCACTGCATTTTTACAAAAGTGCCTATTACTGTGTTCCAGATTCTTAACAAGGAGAGACCAAGGACAGGGAACCCCAATATGAACCTATGAATCCATGTTAATCTAAGAGGCAGATCCTGTCATCTTCCAAAGATCAGGGTCGGGGACATATTCCCCAAGATGTTGGAAACATATCTGTTCCTATATTTTTGTTGAGCAGAAATACCCATTAGAAAAGGTGGAGCAGGGATCCATTTTCTTAATGGTGGGATAACATCTAGCCCAATCAGCCTATATGCACCCACATTTCTTCGTCATTATTTAGCCCACATGGCGTCCCTACTTACTCACCTTGGGTGGTTCCTTGGGGTCCCAGCGATTCTACAACCTCTCGACACTGTATTGACTCAAGTTGTGATTCTTATACCACTATTTTAGTATATGGTTTGGTCCCCCCCCCCGGGCCCACTGTGTATTAGTGCTATTTACTGTCATTTCTGTGCTTAAGTATTGTGTGCTTTGTGACTATCTCCGTGTAGGGGATACTGTGTCATACCAAGGAGTGCTATATTAATAAATACATATTTGTATAACTCCTGTGTGGTTCTCCTTTCACTTAGCCAATACTATAAGATTGCATTCTGGTAAAACAAACTGCTTTACATTCCTTCAAGACTAAGCCTGGAGCCTGCTCTCCACAGCTACCACTTGGGTAGCTTTCTAAGGTTATCATAGACCTCTTAAATCACCATAAGGGTTGTTTGGACAAGTGTAAGGTGCCCACTTTAATTAGTAGACAGCATATACCAGGCCAACTTCTCACACATATGTATTAATAGTATTGTTTTTTTCCTAGTTGGTATTTTGGGGGGTTTTGCACACTATTTGAGCAATGTATTATTATATTCAATTGCATTATCTTATTTATATTTTGATGATGAAGTGTAGTGTTTATTTTGGGGAATGTAACTTGTTTTGCAGGTGGGTTTTTGTGCTTTACTTTACAGATTTTTGTCTATGAATGTGTTCTATGTGCATTGGAAGTGCCAGTTGTTAAGCAAAATCCTTTTTGGTTTATATTAACCAATGCTTTTTACTTTGATATCCATTTATTCAGGTTTCATAGTGTTTATTTTTTGTAAACCGTTTTTGAGCTTTTATGGTTCCTACATACTTTGAATTGCTTAGAGGGATTTGCATTGGATTTGCTTTATTTTTGCATATTCTTTTGGCCTTTATGGAAAATATTTCTCCCGTTTTTGGTTGTTTAAGTGGATACAGAGGAAGATCTGTAGGTACAAAACAGTCAGTTTTATCTATTTTATTTCATTTGGGTGGAAAATGTGACAGATTTTATTTGTGTAGATATTATGTGATTGGTATTTGAAATGTTATGCTTTATATGTTGTAATTAATTTATGTGATGGGTTGAGTTTGTTTTTAGTTTCTTGTTTTTTGAGGTTAACGTTTGACTGATGTAGTAAAATATTGCTTTAATTATTTATTAAAAAAAATATCCTGGTTTACATTTCATGATAATATTTTAGGAGTTTGCAGTTTCTTTTTTATTTTATAGCATGCTTTTGGCTATGACTTCTAAGTAATTTATTCCTTTGATATTAATGAGGATTTTGACTTTATATTGTAGCATTTTGTACACTCCTTTGACTTGTTTGCTACGTTTAGGGTCGATTCGGCTAACAGATTGCTCAATTCTATGATTATTTAGAGTGTAGTATGGGTTCTGCCTCGTGTGAGTGTTCCATCCTTCCACTACATGGTGCTTTCACCATTTGAAATTTGGCTTGGTGTTTGTGTTCTGATCAGGCCCGGATTGGCCATTGCGGGCACCGGGCAATCCCCCGGTGGGCTGCATGGGTGGGGGCCAGTTGTGGCCCCTGGGGGACCTCTTTGTTACAGGGCCGTTTTTGCCTGTAACAAAATCGGCCAAAAACCGGCCCTGGCAAAGAGCGCGGTCGCACCCCCAACCCCCCCGGGGGGACAGGGTGACGGCCGAGCACTTTGCCAGGGCCGGTTTTGGTTCCCCGTCCGGCCCTGATTCTGATAATACCCTCTGATGTATATACAGTGCTGGACTTTGTACCAATGAAAAGAAGGTCTCGTCTCCTTCTCCTTGGCGGGCCACTCTTGCCCCACCCTTGAGTGACTTGTTATCTTCGACAGCGAGTATACTCCAGGGCCAGATCTCCGTATTCTATCGAATAGAATACGGAGGTCTGGCCCCGGATTATACTCGCTGTCGAAGATAACAAGTCACGTGAGGGTGAGGCAAGAGTGGTGCAAAGTCCAGCTCTGTATATACATCAGAGGGTATTACCAGAAACCCGAATAGAAGGTACTGGAGTTTTTTAATCAAGCTTTTATCCAGCTCTAATGCCACCTTTTACCGTGATCCCTGTTATGGAGACATTTAAAAGAGATTTGAGGGCGACCTAAAGGAGTATTTGCAGTACCATTCCCTTATCAGGGTGATTTCTATCAACATTGGGCAGAAGCTGCTCTATACTTTTATTGAGTGTACAAACTGTGACAGGGAGATATCTTTTTCCTGAAGAAGGTGGCAGAGAAATTATATGGTCCACCGAAACGCGTCAAGCTCTACTGTTTTTTAGGACGCTAGATCATTGGGACATTTGTAAGGCAAAGAGATATTGAAGTTTCAACAAGAAACAAATGATCCGACATAGACTAGTGCTGTTTTAATGACACAATATTCTGTCTGGTTTCTTCTCCCAATGTGTTCTCTTTCATTGTTAATATTTCTGAAGCTGAATTGTTTTACTTACATGTGATGAATTATGATGTTATATGGTTATTGTTTATCCGGAAGGATTTTTAAATTACGACATTATATTTTTTAATGTGTATACCTGATTCATGTATTTCAGGTGATATTCATGATTTTCCTGCACCAAAAGTGACGCAAAAGTGGTTCAAGGGGCTTGTAAATAAGCCCCATTATGTCTATCAAGTTCACGCCCCCTACAGAACCAATATTAAATCATAGCTAGCATGCACTGGGATATTTGGCCCAAAATTGCTTTAAAACACACCATATGGCATGTATTTATCTATTGCACTTTTTGATGTAATAATTCATGTTCTGACCTATAAAGTTATCTTTTAATTTAGCTAGATTTCATCAATGTATTTTGAAATGTGATATTGGCAGCAGTCTTTTCAAACAATCCCTGGGGAAAGAATCTCCTTATCCTCTATAAACAATTATTTAAGTTATACCACATTTAAATTAACTAGAGTATTACATTGTGGTTTGTAATGTTCCATAAGGCCCGACAGAAAAACTCAAACGCTCTGGAAATCTGTCTTTATCTTGACCAAGTTCCGTTAGGGAACCTAATACCCCTCTTGCAATGACAGGGCAGATTTACTACTTCTGGCGCATCTTTTCTAATCAGCAGGGATGCGCCAGAAGAGTTGTGACGCATCAGCCCACCCGTGCGCCACCACTGCTGCTCCACATTTACAATGAGGTGCACCGTGGCGCACGGATGGGCAGATGCGTGATGCATCCCTGGCGGAAAGGCGGCGCATTGCTGGAATTGGGTCGCAAGCGTGACGCAGCTCCAGCAAGGCTCGGGGTGCCCTATCCCACACATGCTGCGTCGATCTTTAGACCTGCTTCAGGCAGGCGCAGGGTTTTGACGCAGCATGGGCGTAAAAGTGACTGAGTGAAATCTTATAGATTTCACTCAGCCCCTTTAAGGAGGCGTTCCTGCGCCGGAACCCCCCACCCCCTGCGGCGGAACGCCTACATGTGGCGCAAGGCTTTACAATGTGGCACATCTCCCAGATGCATCACATTGTAAATACCCCGCAGCATGGCGCTGGCTTTGTGCTGCCACTGTGTCACAAAAGTGATGCAACGGCGGGATAAAAGAGGCGCAAGGGGCTTGTAAATCTGCCTCAAAGTCTTTAAGATTAGTTCAGTTTTGACTTGCATGCTGTCACCATTTGTCACCATTAGTAGAAACTTCTTCAAATGCTACCCCATCAAACCTGCCCCCTTCTCCCCGAAACAGTTCCTTAACATTGCTGGGGGGCCGTGCCCCTCAAAATATATATTGCCGGCTACGGCCCTGGAGAAAAGCAACATGCACACGCGAGATAGTGATCAATAAACATAGTGCTAGTGATGGGGTAAACAATGACATGCACTAGGCGCTATTAACAACCATCAGTGTTGCAAGGGATAGGGGGATCGCAGGCACAGTAAAAATACAGACAAAAACAGCGCTGGTGCAAGTAAACAATTTCACCAACAGAATTTAATTCGTTTCTTGTCACATATCCTCCCTGTCTAACTTGGGACTCTTACTAGCCTTATGTCTTTCACAAAGGGGCCTAAAGCATCCTTTTGATTGTGGCTCTCCTGTTTGAAGCTTAAAGGTTCGGCGACTGAGGTTATCTTGTTTGTTCTCCTCCCTAGCGCCTCGAAACCCTTTTGGGTGAGTTGCTTGTGCTTTACACGATAGAACACACTGTGGCTGCCCCTCTCAGTGTCTCACTCCTGTGGTTTCTATAATGAAGTGCTGTTTAAGTGTAGGAATCTATGGACATGGACTGAAGTCTAAGGACTGACCACTAGAGGGCAGACTCCGCACACGCAGGAGCCCAGAGGAGACTGAAACACATGCAGATCATGCATCAATCTTTACTCAAGAGCTCTTCAGCCTGTTTTGCTTTGAGCCCACCGAAGTAAAATGTTTTGAGGTCAGGTCCCCCTTCATGTATCTATGGCAAGGATTGTGGAGGCGGGAGTGGCAGGTCAGAGTGCAGGGGGCGGGGTTTAGATTATTTCATGGGTAGGTGTTTTGTAGATCATAATCCATACGAATTGTGAAACTTATAAAAGAGCAAATGCATTAAAGAGAAATAGATATGACTAAAGAAACTCTGCTCCCTATAGTTGGGGTATGGTGAGCCCCTCTCTCTCCTGGGCCCCAGTGCAACTGCACCTGTTGCTCTAATGAATGTTGCAGCCCTGAGCAGAGGCTGTCTACTTTCCCTCTTTTTCTCCCCCCCAATCATGTCTGCCCATCACTCTTGTCTCTGAAAGGTTTGTCCCTTTCATAAAAACAAATATACCCCACAAGTCACCCCATCTTTGTAGCCAGGGGGCTTCAGTACTGAGGCTAGCAAGGGCAATGAGCCCCCACGCTACTGACTTGTCTCCTCTGCCCCTTGTTAAAAACATGCCCCCCCCCACTCTTACCCCATTCCCCTCCCCCCACCTCTCTGAGGTCCAGGGTAAGGCGTCTCCTCTGCTTCAGTGTTCTCTTTCCTTGTACCTTCACTCCGAGCCACAACACTGGCACAGCCAGGGGGCGCCGGGCCCAAATGCAAACTAGGAAGTCCAGTAAAACAGGGCAAGTGGAGTTTTGTTTGCCCCTCACAGACCTGGGTCCAGGGCCCTTGCACCTCCAGTGCCAATGATATCTACAGCCCTGCAAAGCAGGCTGTCTCGCCTGCTCACTCTCCTGGAACATCACTCCAAGGTCTAAGGCCCAGAGCAGGCTGTCTCGCCTGCTCACTCTCCTGGAACATCACTCCAAGGTCTAAGGCCCAGAGCAGGCTGTCTCGCCTGCTCACTCTCCTGGAACATCACTCCAAGGTCTAAGGCCCAGAGCAGGCTGTCTCGCCTGCTCACTCTCCTGGAACATCACTCCAAGGTCTAAGGCCCAGAGCAGGCTGTCTCGCCTGCTCCCTCTCCTGGAACATCACTCCAAGGTCTAAGGCCCAGAGCAGGCTGTCTCGCCTGCTCCCTCTCCTGGAACATCACTCCAAGGTCTAAGGCCCAGAGCAGGCTGTCTCGCCTGCTCCCTCTCCTGGAACATCACTCCAAGGTCTAAGGCCCAACGCCGGCTCTTCGCCACATCTCGCTCCTGCGTTGTGCGGACCCTGTTCCCAGTGCAGCACAGGTGACCTGGGAGTACAAGAACAAAAAGCTCTCACTATAATCTAATTAAATTTAGGTAATATATCCTACATCAATTCAAATAATCACATTGTCCCAGTGCAGCAGAGGTGACCTGGGCCCTAATCAAGCCCGGCTTCAGGAATTTTTATTTGCGTGGGACAAGGGTGCATTCGGGTGGGCCGCTGCGGACTCGATTTGTCGCATATATGTTTGGGCAGGCCTGCTACAGGGCCCTCCTTTATCTCTTCTTAGTCTTACAAGGCCCAGTAAAACGCACTCTTTTCCAAGTCTCTTTCTAAATATTATCACCCTCAAAAAGTGTTTTTTCCATGTAATGTTCCTTTGATGGGAAGAGGAGGTTTCTGAGGTGGGAGTATCAGGCGAGTGACACTTCTCTGGCTCAATCTGTGTGAGCCTTCACGGAGAATCCCTCTTCATTACTACCTCCACCTGACCCCGGACTCTGCAACGCACTCCCTTACAGGCTTGATTACCCACTCCTCTCCAGTGCACCTTATCTCACAGCTGACCTTGGGCTCCAGCCCCATATCAGGCACCATCGGGCTCCACTTTCATTTTTCCTGGTAAAAACATTAGTAAAATCACCTTCACACTTAAAACATTGAATATAGCAGTAAATGTAATTAGCAAGCACTTTAAGGTATGGTCCACAGTAGCCCTTATGACCCGACTGCTAATTAAATAAACAAAAACAGAAAGGCCGGCTTCAGCGCTGATGCAAAAGTCTTTTATGGCGCCACACCAATTAACTCTTTCTCCGTAAATACCTTTACTACCGCCTTCCAACAGTGCCCCTCCTCCCTCCATGGCCCTCCATTGACCTCCTTCTCAAACTCCCTCACTACCACCCTCCTCCAGTGCCCCTCATCTCTCCGTAGCCCCTCCCTCAAAGGCAGTTCATTTGTTGTACAGCACTACTCATATCAGTGTAGTGTGTGTCAGTACTTTACATCACACACACATTATACAGATACAATGAATCATACAAGTATGTAAATCAGTCTGCAGGGAATGTCATATAAGCCATTGAGAATTACAAGGTGTATGAGTTACATGTCATTCATACTTGTGTGTGGGATATTTTAAAAGGGTTTGGTCTGGAGAAACACAACCTTAGGATTTAAAGAGTCTTCCATGGGGGCAGCTTTACTGATAAAAATGTATATCTGCCCCAAAATACTGATTTTAGCAACATTAGAATAATGAAAGACTGAGGAAGTTCTAACTATATCACAAAACAAACAAAGCGAAGTTCTAACTCTACCATCCATGTTTGTAGGCAGGTCTTTGGTGACAGTTCATTGGTCACCGTCCTTTGATACGATTGTAACTTCTGAACAGCAAGTAACATAAGAATCTCTGTGAAGAAGGCAGTAATCCACTGAGCTTCCACATAAAATACAGTTCATCTGC
This sequence comes from Lissotriton helveticus, assembly GCF_964261635.1. Lineage (NCBI taxonomy): Eukaryota > Metazoa > Chordata > Amphibia > Caudata > Salamandridae > Lissotriton > Lissotriton helveticus. Next base: position 1,199,959,326 of record NC_136071.1, on the reverse strand, counting down.
ATTTAAAAACTACTAACAGACAAATGATTGCTCTCCAGCAGGATCATTAATCACCAGGGTTATCTGGACATTTTGTATGGTCTTACTGTTGTGCTGCATCAGCCATGATAAAAACTGTTTAAATGAAGCGCACACGAAGTATATGTCCTGCTGGGCCTGTGCAGATTTAAAAAAGAAAAACTAATAGTAACACATTCTCTTACCTACTCCATAAAACAAACTTTGTGTCACAGCCTGATCTGATAAGCAGCTGCAGGGGTCAGGAAAGGTGAATAGGAATAAACAAACTTATTTCCTCCTGCACTGCATAGTCAAACAAATATCAACGCAGCAGGACAGTAGGCAAAGGTGACTGTTGTCAAATAAAGAATTTGTCACCTTTTGCCATGTGGAGATAAAAACTAAACAAAGCCTCCTTAACATATCAATGGTCTTTTAAAGAAATGTGAAGTACTCGGGGGCGGCTGCGATAATCTCAAAAACTGTCTGTTTGTGTGTGTGTGCCCGGGAAGCTGTCTCAGCCCGGGCGCGCACACACACACAGACAGCCCTTTGAGCCCAATGCCGTTGCGCGCCTGCCTTCAAGCCCTCACTGCGAGGGCCAAGGCTCCTGTTTGGGTGGGCCTGGCCCTAATGCTAGCAAGAACCATCTGATTGCAAACAGAGGTTGGCGCGGGAAAGACCTATGAGTATTGACATGCCTATTCTTTTGAAAATGTTACAAAAATAATAAGTGCCGGGCCCCAAGGACCTGCGGCCAGTGCTAATGAAAGGCTGAGTAGTCTTGATTCCAGCTCCAGGAAGTTTAATCCACCATCAGACACTACTTCATCACTTTTCGTCACTTCTTTCTCCCTATTTGACCTGTCATCCTTAGGGTGGTCTTCTCCCAAACGTTTTCCCTTCCTCCTCCACTGCTGCTGATCTCATTTTTGCTGGCTTAGGACTCTGTGCACTTTTACCACTGCTAACCATTGCTAAAGTACATGAGCTCAGGCCTTAAAACATGGTAACATTGGCTTATACCCAATTGGCATGTTTAATTGACTTATAATCCCCTTCGTAAAGTGGTACTATATGTGACCAGGGCCTATACATTAAATGCCACCAGTGGACCTGCAACACCAATTGTGCCCCCACTTAAGTAGCCCTTTAAAACATGCCTCAGGCCTGCCATTGCAGCCTGTGTGTGCAGTTTTAATCTGCCATGCTGGCCTGGCAAAATAACTCTTTTGCCAGGCCCAAACCTTCCTTTTTAATACATATAAGTCACCACTAGTGTAGGCCCTGGAAAGCCCGGCAGACAGGGTGCAGTGTATTTAAAAAGAAGGACATATAAATTTAAGTTTCATATGTCCTGGTGGGGAGGAAACTCTTAAATTCGTCTACCTCTCCCACAGGATAAAATTGGAGTTACTATATTCCATTTAATAAGCTGTAACTTTTGAATGGGAAAAGGAAAATAGTTAATGTTAGGTGTCTTTGGAATTGTAATGAAAAATCCTCTCTTTTGGTAAAGTCAGATTTTTTATTACAATTTTGAAAATGCCACTTTTAGAAAGTAAAAGACACACAGATGATGGACGGAATGCAGAGGAAATCAACATTCACACCAAGTCAAGAGATCTGGGTTAAATCCATCATTCTTTTTCTCACCATGCCACCGAAGGTTGGACCCAGCCATATGCAAATCAGTCTTAACCCTGTTCCTCATGGGAACAGTCGAGAGTGAACTGCCGATCCAGGCCCTCCCTGGCCCAGAAACAGGCATCCTGGTACTGGTTTAGGGCACCACCCCATATCAGCCAGGCTAGCTTGAATCCAGTGCAGTTCAGGCTGGACTGTTCCCATGAGGCACAGGGTCAAGACTGATTTGCATACGGCAGGGTCCAAACTGGGGTGGCAGAGTGAGCAGAAGAACAATGGATTTAACCCAGATCCCTAGACTGGGGGTGAGTGGTTTAATAATGTCAGCATTCTGTCCATCATCGTGTTGTGTTCAACACAGCAGGACAGCAGTCCTTCAGAGCAGCAGTCCAACAGAGTGGCAGTCCTCTCAGCAGCACAGCAGTCCTTCGTGTCAGAGTCTCCACAGGTCCTGAAGTGTACTGAAGGGCTGGTGTCTGAGGTCCCATGTCCAATATTTATACCCAGTTCTGCATTTAAAGTGCCACAGTCAGTGTCTCTCATGGTATCGGGGAGGGCGCCTTTGTCTTTGGTGAGCTGAAACAGGTGGAATAGCTTCGGAGTTCACCTGCCAGCTGGTCTATTGTCAGGCGAACCTCGGTGTTTGTCAGTGGCTCGTCCAGGGCACAGTATTGGAGAGGGTTTAGGCATGAGATCGGTAAGTTGTCAAGGTAAGCCGACAATGCGAACTCCTCAAGCCCACTGGCCTCCCGATAGAGAAAGCCGGAGTAACTGAGAAACGGCAAGTTAGTGTCCACTGTACCAAAAGCAACGTTATAGTTAGGTGAATATGTCATTGGCAACAGTACCTTTTTGAACTAAAAAACCCACAGAAATTCATCAGTTATAGTTAGCAGCACTAACTATAACGTCCGCCCCTGCCATGCACTACTTATAAACTCACATACAGCATCACTCACGACATGTTCCATGACATCGTTTATGAAACACCTGATGACGTCTCAAATGACATAATTTGAGGACATCAATCAAAAATTCACCTTTTAATGTAAAGTAGTATTTTATTGTCATACGTAAAGCCAACTCCCTGCCACGCGCGTCCAAGTAAAGAAAAACATTTAACTTATTCTGTACTCAATGTACAATATTTTAGTGAGCAAATAGTAACGTACTTTCACTTTTTCAGACAAAACACTGGTTGCCCATTCGTGGATTCATCACTGTTGGATGGTTTATTGAGTTCAGCGTCTCTGACCCCACGCCGCTCCCTGAGTGACCCCTGGACCATGTGACGTCACCACTCCAGGGGTCAAGTTCTAAAGGGTTCACTCAGGGCTCAGTTTTACACTCTCAGAAGTGAGATAAGGTCACAGGGCACTGGAGGCCACAGCCCGAACCCAGACCCACCTGTCATTCATATTATTAAGGCACATAGTAGATATAATGTCAAATATAAATGCATATATAGTGCACATTAATGATGTGATAGGCATGGAGTCTAAATTCCGCTTCTCCACCTGCACACAGGTGTGTGTGTTTGTTTGTATATATACAAAGAGTCCCCTTGCTTCCTAATTATTCACGTAATCATTTTCTTTTTCACCATCTCTCATTTCTTTCTTCTTTCTCCTCCTTTCTCTTTCATTTTTTTGTCACTCCTGTTATATTTCAATTCCCATCATATTCTATTCATTTGATAACTTTATTTCAGTCGGTGACCATAAAAGTACACATAAAATACAAACCAGCACAAATTGTTAAAACAATAAATAATCATTAGACTTTTAAGAAGAGAATTAAACTGTAAGTTATCAATGAAGAAGAACTTTAAAATTTCATAATTACTAACATTTAGGTTAAAAAAATGTGTCTCCTACGCCACATACTGAATAGGTATCGAGATACAGCAAACACAATGGGGGGATGGGTGTCATAAGTCAATATTCTACATGCCTGGATAAAATGCAGAAATTTGAGGTTCTTACAAATTGGAATCAGCCAACAATTTCTAATTGCAGAATAAGCAGGACAAAAAAACAAAACATGTGGTACATTTTCAGTTTTGTAATCACAGGCAGGGCAACCTTCAATATCAGTTTTGGACCATTTAGTAGTAAATTACCTAATTGGTAAAGTGCTGTGCCTTAACTGAAGATACAGCTTTCTAGGAAGAGGGGGTTCAATTACATCCATGAATTCCTCGATTTTGCATTCCGATTTAACTAGGAGGAACTCAGACGTTAGCCTGCCCATAGTTGCAGAGCTCAAGAGTGTTTGGAAGTTCTGCATACGTATCAGAGCATGGAGTTCTCGTTTTGGTATCCCAGGGCAAAAAGTCTCTGGTTTTTCCCACAAGTCCGGGAGACCCAGCCGGATACTGTCTGCCCTAATATGCTCCAGCCACGGTTTCTTTTTGCATTTAAGAGAAATCCAGATCTCAGATAGTTCTGCTCTGTAGGCGGCCAATTCTGGGACTGACCACAACCTCTTCCAGTACATAATTGGTCTTGCACTCACAATTTCCTCTATTGGCTCCATTCCAAAGTCCATTCTAAGGGGGGTCAAGGGTGTACTAACCGGTAATCCAACTAGATTCCTCATAAAGTTTGTTCCACCCTTGAAAGGGTCGATATATATTTGTGCCCCCAAAGCTCCGCCCCATAGATTACTGCAGTTCTAGCCTGGCGACAGTATATTTCCAAGGCCGGGGACACCGGCTTAAATCTTGACCCCTTGATTACTTTACTAATACCCCCCAGTAACTGTAATAGTTTTAGTTTCGACTTGGCAATCTGTGTGTTCCACTCAAAGTTCTCTGTAAGGGTAACACCCAAATAAACAAATGTCTCAACCCTCTCAAGGGGAATACCATGTAGGACCGGGTTTGGGCGTGTCCGCTTCGGGGGATTGAATATCATGAACTTTGTTTTTTCCAGGTTGATTTCCAATCCCCGGAGCGCGCAGAACTCTACAAAACCATCAAGTGTTTTTTGGATGCCCGACGATGTTTTAGACAACAACAGAGTGTCGTCTGCAAACATCAGAGCGGACACCCTCCCCGTGGCCAGTTTGGGGGCATCATTGTCTACCACACCATTCAGATGGTCCACAAGTCCATTAATGTAAAGGCTGAATAACGTGGGAGCTAATACGCACCCTTGGCGAACCCCTTTTTGGACAGGAAATTTGTCCGTGAGATCGCCATGCCTACCACACCTTACCTGGGCATAGTTGTTTGTATGGAGCCTAGACAGAATAGACAGCAGATAAGACGGAAGTCCTAGATCTGCCAGTACCTTCCACAATTTCGCTCGGGGAACTAAATCAAAAGCTGCCCTCAGGTCCACGAACACAAGGTAGAGGCTGCCACCCTCCACCTTTGCTACCTTCCAATACAGGACCTGCAGGCGAAATATCTGATCTAAGGTGGAAGTGCCGGACCTAAAGCCTGCCTGGAATGTGGTTAGAATCTCATTCTCGTCGACCCATCCAAGAATCCTGTCATGGATGATCCTCCCCATTAGCTTTTGTGATGCGTCAATTAAGCTAATTGGTCTATAGTTCGAGGGGGTAAGCGAACAACCCTTTTTAAGGATAGGCACAATCTCAGCCCCCAGCCAAGTAGGAGGCAAGTCTGCACCCTGAAGAACCCCGTTAAATAGAACGACCAGGTAAGGGGCCCAAATTTTGGGCTGTGTTCGAAACAAATCCCCTGGCAATTTATCTAACCCTGGGGCCTTGTTGGGAAGCAGTTTACCTATTGCTGCCTCACCTCTCTTAGTGTAAAAAGTTCAACCTGGGGGTGAAGACTGGGGACTATAGTCATCCTTCCACCTCTTCAGGCCCAGAAATATTTAAAATTGGTTGGAATTCAAAAATATCACAAGTTGAGGTGTCAATCTCAGGGATTCCGTATAGGCCACCAAAATGCCTTTCCCAAATTTTCGGGGCAATATTAGGGCCAGGCGCAGGGTTGAGGCCGTGAAGGCCAGTTGCAACAATAGACCAGAATAATTTGGAGTCCCTAGAGGTAAGTGCAGCTCCCAACTCCTCCCACAGTAGAACCTCCTGTTCTCTCTAAGCGTCACAAACTGCCTTTTTGTACAGAGTACGTTGAACCTTAATAGCTCCAACGTCGTTAGTTTTTAATACTGATAACAAGGCTTTTTTGGACTTACGGCATGAGGCGTTAAACCACAAATGCTTGTTTGCCCGGGGCTGGCTAGTCCTTACCAAAGGGCAAAGGGTATCCTTTAGACTGGCCACCAATTGATTATGTATGGCAGTGGCCCTTCCCATACAATCATGATCCCCCATTTCAGCAATAAATGGAATGGCGGTCTCATACAAGTCAGCAAGTTTGCTCGGGGAATTCTGGAAGTCTGTCCATTTAACCCTTCGCCTACAGTTGGTGATTATTAGTGATTGTGGAGCACTTTTTTGGGAAGGTGGTGGATTATTTAACCCAAAACTCCCCGGTTTAAGAGAAAGAACTAAAGCATTATTTGCTGGGATTTATATAGTCCATGGTCACCCAACGGGCCTCCCAGAGCTGGGAATCACTCAACTTTTGTTTTTGTCTTCTTTTCTTTCTGTTTCTTCCCCTGCAGCCTTATATCCTCCTGTAGTCAAACAGTGTGACTTCTGCTGTTCTTGTTTTCTTTCATCTACTTAATATTCATGGTGACACATGTGTTGGGCGAGGGGTGGGGAGGGGTCAGGAGGAAAGCATCTGGGGGTCAGAGTCCAGCTAGCCCCACCCTGGGCTAGACCTGCTTGCATCCGAAATACTGACCTCCGTCCGTGACGCCATGTGACGACCGGAAGTGACGCACGGACGAGCAGCAGTGACGCACTGAGGCCAGTGACGCAATAAGGCTGCATGCCCAGTAGTAATCCCTACAAGTCAGGCTAGGGATGGGTAAAGAGTGGTATCTAACGGCACCGCGAGCTGCCAGTCCGGCCAGTGATGAGGGCCTTGATTGGAAGCCCAGACAAACCTGAGGAAATAACTATAAATAAAGAGATTAATATTTCATCAATTACACACAGCAGAGCTGTAGACTAAGAATAGAGCGCGGGGGGGAATAAAGAATTACCCAGACTGGAGCATCATTAATTAATGGCGGTGCCGGGCAGAGGCTGCGGATGCATTTATTAATGAGGGTCTGGATACAGGGGGCCGGGCCCGGCAGCCTCGTGCCCCGCGCGGCGCTGCAGAGTCCGACATTTAACAAACATCGCGATAGAGGCGTCCTGTCCGCGGCGAGTAAAGGGGGCTTCTCACACTCTCAGCTGAGTGGGTTTGCACCGGAGGATGCAGCGGTGAGGAAGCAGTGATGATGAAGGGAGCTGCAGAGGGAGCTGCAGTCTGGGGCTCGGCCGGCAGGGGGCAGGCTCGGCCCACCTACAGAGCCAGAAGCAGAATAGATCAAGAATGCTCCTACCTCGAGTCTAGACCATGAAGGCCGGTATGGACCAGCTCCACCCGCCCCCCACCTCCTCGCACCGCAACCCCAAAAGGGGCTAATTCTCCCATCCAAAACCACAGTCCCTGCCTTCCACCCAATGCCTAAACCTGCCTTCCATTCAACCACGCACCTGCCTCCCACCCAACCACTATGCCTGCTTCCATCCACTTACCGCGCCTGCCTTCCATCCAACCTCTGCGCCTGCCTTCCATCCAACCACCGCCCCTGCCTTCCATCCAACCACCGCCCCTGCATTCCATCCAACCACCGCCCCTGCCTTCCATCCAACCTCTGCGCCTGCCCTCCTTCCAACCCCTGCACCAGCCTTCCATTCAGTCACCATCTGTCTTTCATCCAACCACTGCTCCTGCCTTCCATCCAACCTCAGCGCATGCCTTCCATCCAACCACCGCCCCTGCATTCCATCCAATCACCGCCCCTGCCTTCCATCCAACCTCTGCGCCTGCCCTCCTTCCAACCCCTGCACCAGCCTTCCATTCAGTCACCATCTGTCTTTCATCCAACCACTGCTCCTGCCTTCCATCCAACCTCAGCGCATGCCTTCCATCCAACCACCGCCCCTGCATTCCATCCAATCACCGCCCCTGCCTTCCATCCAACCTCTGCGCCTGCCTTCCATCCAGCTACTGCCCTAGCCTTCCATTCAGTCACCATATGTCTTTCATCCAACCACCGCTCCTGCCTTTCATTCAGTCACTGCCCACATTCCATCCAACGCCTAAACCTGCATTCCATCCAATGCCTAAACCTGCCTTCCATACAATGCCCGAACCTGCCTTCCATTCAACCACGCACCTGCCTTCCATCCAACTGCCATCCCTGCCCTCCATCCAACCACCGTCCCTGCCTTCCATCCAACCGCTGTCCCCACCTTCCATCCAACCACCACTGCTGCCCTCCATCTAACCACTGCCCCAGCCTTCCATCCAACCAACACCCCTGCCTTCCATCCTTCCATCCAACCACCCAACCACCACCCCTGCCTTCCATCCAACCATTGCCCCTGCCTTCCATCCAACCACTGCCCCTGCCTTCCATCCAACCACCATCCCTGCCTTCCTTCCAACCATTGCCCCTGCCTTCCATCCAACTACCACCGCTGCCTTCCATCCAACCCCTGCGCCTGCCTTCCATCCATTCACTGCCCCTACTTTCCGTCCAATCACCGCCCGGCCTCCCATCCAACCGCTTCCCCTGCCTTCTATCCAACCACTACACCCTGCCTTCCATTCAACCACCGCCCCTGACCTCCATCCAACCCCTGCCACTGCCCCTCCCTTCCTTCCATCCACTGCCCCTGCCTCCCATCCAACCACTGCCCCTGCCTTCCATCCAACCACCCCCTGCCTTTCATCAAACCACCACCCCTGCTTTCCATCCAAACACCACATCCACCTTCCATCCAAACACCGCCCTTGCCCTCCATCCAACCCCTGCAACTGTCCCCGCCTTCCAACCAACCACTGCCCCTGACTTCCATTCAACCCCAGCTCCTGCCTTCCATCCTACCCCACGCCTACCTTCCAAACAACCACTGCCCCTACCTTCCATCCAACCACCCCCTGCTTTCCATCCGTACTCTGCACCTCCCTTCCAACCAACCACCTCCCTGCCTTCCATCCAACCACCACCGCTGCCTTCCATCCAACCCCTGTGCCTGCCTTCCATCAATTCACCACCCCTGCTTTCCGTCCAACGACTGCCCAGCCTTCCATCCAACCACCGCCCCTACCTTCCAACCAACCATTGCCTCTGACTTCCATCCAATCACCGAAGTTGACCCCATCCAATCACTGCCCGCCTTCCATCCAACCGCCAACCCCACATTCCATCTGACCACTGCCATTGCCTTCCATCCAACCCCTACACCTGCCTTCCATCCAACCACCACCCGCCTTCTATCCAACCACCGTCGCTGCTTTCCATCCAACCCCACCCTCACATTCCATCCAACCACTGCCCCTGCCTTCCATCCTACCCCACCCCTGCATTCCATTCAAACACCGAAATTGTCTTCCATCCAACCAACGCCCTCACCTTCCATCCAACTACTGTCCCTGCCTTTCATCCAATGACTAAACTTGCCTTCTATCCAAACACTGCCCCTGCCTTCCATCCAACCACCGCTACTGCCCTCTATCCAAACAGAGCCCCTGCCTTATATCTGACCCCTGTGCCTGCCTTCCATTCAACCCCTGCCCCACCTTTCATCCAACCACTGCCCCCGCCTTCTGTCCAACCACTGTGCCTTCCTTCCATCCAACCTTTGCTCCTGTCTTCTATCCAACCACTGCCTTCCATCCAATCCCTGCCCAACCTTCCATCCAACCACCGCCCTTGCCTTCCATCCAAACCCTGCCTTCCATCCAACCACTGCCCGGCCTTCCATCCATCCACTGAACTTGCCTTCCATCTAACTACCGCCTCTGCCTTTCATCAAACCACCATCCCTGTTTTCCATCCAAACACCGCATCCACCTTCCATGCAAACACCGTCCTTTCCCTCCATCCAACCCCTGCAACTGCCCCTGCCTTCCAACCAATCACTGCCCCTACCTTCTATTCAACCACTGCCCGGCCTTCCATCCAACCACTGCCCGGCCTTCCATCCAACCCCTGCCCGGCCTTCCATCCAACCCCTGCCTTCCATCCAACCCCTGCCTTCCATCCAACCCCTGCCCGGCCTTCCATCCAACCCCTGCCTTCCATCTAACCACCACCCCTGAATTCACAATCACAGGATCACTAGTGGGCACGTGTTGTAATCAAGTGCAAGGAGCACATATTACAATCGTCAAACACTACAAACGGTGGCTTAAAATGCACCCTGTGGCCCTCTGGTCTTCTGTGCATTTTGGGTCTGTCTAGTCTACAGCCAGGTTCATCATGACAAAGAGAGACCCATATACAGAGGGCCACCAACAGCATACACATACATCAATATAGAAAGACAACAGACCACTGGAATTCTAATAAACAGTGTACAAAGGGTTCAACAGTTCCAGGCCTGTTGAGAGAGGATGAGGTGTTTTAAACATACCTGTAGGGGACGTACCCCACACCTACAGAAGCCAGTCCACGTCACTGCGTTAATGTTCTGGTGAAGGATGCTGTCCTTCCACCACTACCACATATTTCCAGGCTGCTGTTGCACAGATGAATGTTGTTAAAAGTGATATTACCCCTATGTCCAATGTCCGTGTCCCAGTCATTACTTTTTATATGGACACACCTCAGCCAGGAGAGAAAAACAGGCATCAGAGATAAAGCCCCACCTACCCCCTGGTCCTATAAGCACCATCATACGTGTAACAATTCCCGATTTTTTAGTTTCGCCTGCACAGCGCATGCACGGTGCTTGTGAAATCTATTTTTTTAAATATAAACTTAAAAGGAGCTTACATCCAACCCCCTCTCTTTCCTGGTATTTCATTGACTTCTGTGATTGCCACTTACTTTTCCTCCATTTCTATTGGCTGTAGCATATTTTGCTACATTTACCAATGCTTGTTCATCATCTGCTTCTCTTATCAGTTTTCTATAGCCAAAACACTGTGGACATCTGGTTTGGTGTAAATATTTTTTCATAAAGTTTTGCTCTTTCTGCTTTCTCGTATTGCAGCAGGTTTACATAGCCCAGTTTATGACCCAGAGAGATTAAATGATTTGCCCAGAATCACAAACTGTTGCAATGCCCAGACTCAAAATGGATCCCCATCTCTTGAGTCAGCAGCTCTCGTCACTACGCCACACCGTCTCCACTCCTGTGATACTTGTCAGGGAGTTCTTTCCTTCGTCCTGTACGGTAATTGATAAACGCTCCTCATTATTCATCACATAGGCGAAATTGATGCATTACCAATGCTTGTTTCTCTCGCTTTGACCAAGATGAGAACATTGACATCAGACCCCTGCTGGGCTCAGGTTTGCCTCGTTGCACCTGGGCTCTGTTTGTGCAGCACACAATTGGCAAAGGGTGCGCAACGCGATATTGGAGGACAGGTGGTGGGATCTGACCCTATACGCCCTTCTACTCCCCCAACTGAAGCACTCTACGTTGATGGAGGAAATCAGTGCAGTACGTTTATACAGTAAACAACGTTTACCACAATACTTTCCCCCCCGTAGGGAATCACAACGCGGTCATTACAACCATAATAAATTATAATATTCCAACATCCAGCGCTCCCCTCCGCAAGTCGTTGTTCCGACTTGCGGAGTAATGGTATGCGGAATCACAACACAGTCGTTGTAACAACCGCGTTGTTATTCCCTGCAGGGAAAAAGACAGCGGGATAAACAGATAGATTTGTTAATGCCACCACAAATGGATGCTGAACATGGGAATGTCCTAGTAGATGAAGCAGGTCTGAGTTCCTGGGAGGGCCTAAACCTCTGCACATGGTGGCCAGAGTAGAAAAGGCAGGGGCAGACAGGGCAGCAAGGAGATGCTTGTGTATGTGTGGTAGAGAGAGTTTAGCTCATGCACAATAAATATTTATATTGAGCCTGCCGCTGTGGACAGTGAATGAGGTGTGTTAAGAGAACCAATGTAAAGAAGTTAAACGGGTAGATACATGGTTGCTGTGGGTTCTTGGCCCATATACCTTGCTATACTAGCTGCTTACAAGATTATTTGGAAACAGAAGGCTTGTTAGATATGTTAGAAGAGTTGTTTTTCTGATTCCTCCTCCTCCAGCCCTTCTACCTCTAGATGATACTAAAGGGGGCTGATGACGGCTGAAATGCCAGAAATCGGTCTCAGGATGCTTGTTTCCGGTCCAGGGAAGACATGGCTTGGCAGTTCGGGCTGGACTGTTCCCATGAGGCACAGGGTCAGACTGATTTGCATATGGCCATGTCTGAACTGGGGTGGCAGAGTGGGCTAAAGAACGGTGATGGATCAAACCCAGATCTTTTGACTGGGTGTGAGTATTTGATTGGTTCAGATGCTCCGTCCATCACCACCCTCTTTTGTACTGCTTTTGGCCGCCATAAATGTGGCAGGGTATGCTCAGACATGAGTCCCTTGCTCACTTTGCCACTGGATTCAAGCAAGCCGGGCTGAAGACGGCTGGAATGCCAGAAACCGGTCCTCGGAAGCTTGTTTCCGGTCCAGGGAAGGCATGGCTTGGCAGTTCGGGCTGGACTGTTCCCATGAGGCACAGGGTCAGACTGATTTGCAAATGGCCATGTCTGAACTGGGGTGGCAGGGTGGGCTAAAGAACGGTGATGGATTAAACCCAGATCATTTGATTGGGGGTGAGTGTTTGATTTGCTCAAACGCTCCGTCCATCATCCCCTTTGGTATCGCTTCTACCTCTAGAAGCAACAAGAGCCTATACATTGGCAGCTCTCACCGGGTGCAACATTAAAAGGATTTCCCTGGAAACTGTATCTGCTAATGATGCTCCTCAGATGTCTGAGCCCTAAAATGAGGATCAGTCATTGTGACTCTAGCTCAGGGGCAGAAGGAGAAAGTCCTGAGCGTTTCCCCACAGAACAAACAGGGAAAGTTGGAGATTTGCCCTTTCTGCTGGCTCACCTCAATTTTTCTGCCTTTTTTGCTTATCCGGACTTTTTTTCTGTCTAAAGACCTGTGTGCACTTCCCCCTGCTTACTAGTGGTAAAATGCTTGTCCTCCTCCATTTCACGTCATGAAACTGGCATACGCCTGGTTGGCATGCTTAACTTACATATAATTCCCTGGTATAAGGTACACTCAGGGTACGCAGGGCTGTAAGTTAAGTGTCACCAGTGGGCTGCAGCGCTCATTGTGACACCGACTGCAGTGACAACGCACACTTTACCGCAGACCTGCCACCGGTAGCCTGGCTGTACAACTTTAAACTGCAAATTCGACCTGTCAAAATACCCCTTTCAACCCATTAGAATATTAATACATCACCGCTAAGTAGGTCATACTGCTAATTAAGCCAGGGTACATGTATTCATAAGTAATACATGTAAATATTTAATATTAAACATGTCCTAACAGTGCAAAAGCCCCAGGGGCAATTTTCACTATAGCAGATTTAGCTGTTCCATTGAAATGCATTGGGATCCGTTATTAAATTCAATATGTGTTATCTCTACCTAGGAAACAGCTAGAAAAACATTTCAATAGTCAAACAAAATCTAAATTAATGGTAACATTTTGTCTAGCTATTGCAGAAAATGTACTTTAGAAAAATGGCCCTTTGCCTGTCTAAAGCCGCTAAGGGCTTTCAGTGCCTTCCAACTTTCACCTGGTAGCCGAGGGCTCACCCGTGGTGAGGTGTGAACTGCTCCCAGAAGCAAACAATAGGCTGACCTGAATGGGCCGAAATCACCCAATGAACCTGATAGAATATGCAGGGGAGGCAGGGAAGATCCTTTTTACCTACATTAAATTGTCATGTCCTGTTTTAATGTCGCATCTTCTTGACAGGTCTTCTGGGGTTTTTATCAAGACACTTTGGGTGCACTTCAAAGAGGCCCACCTGTAACATGCAAATGTTTGCTGATAGATGGGCAGGGCCCTTCTTTAGTCCTGGTAGCCATTCAGGCCCCAAACACAGTGGGACTCTCTTTGACATTACAGTGTCACAGCTAGGCCTAGGTAGAATTTTCATTACACCAGAGCAATCAGAGTAATTTTGGTGATACTGCATTAATCTGTAACACAAAATTACCAACAATCATGCAATTACTCCTGCGGACGTAATTGAGAATAATTTATGTGGAAAAATCCTCCCGCAAGAGCAAATGTAGAGCGCGCCAGTAGCCACTGGCACTCGCTATTCATATCATCCTGCATTTAGCACTGTTTTCAATTTGGATGCAAGGGGGCATTTTGTGCTAAGAAAATAGCGCTAAATGGAGTTTCTGGAGCCTACTTCAGGACGGACATTGGTATGGTGTTTTATTTATCGGAGCCTACTTCAGGACGGACATTGGTATGGTGTTTTATTTATCGGAGCCTATTTGAGGACGGACATTGTATGGTGTTCTTTTTATCCGAGCCTACTTCAGGACAGAATTTGGTATTGTGGTTTATTTATCAGAACCTACTTCAGGAGTGTACTGATGGAGCCACCCGGCCCGTCCACACACGCACACACGCATACACACACCCCGAGGGCGGGCCCGCCCGAGGGTATAAATAAATGGGCGCGAGACCGCTCGTGGTCTTTGGCCCTAGCTACGTAGCCAGTCTCTGTGTGTGTTTATTCTCAGTGTACGTAGGCCCCACGTTGTGGCATAGGTCAACTCCCTGTCCTGTGTGACTCCATCACCACATTGGCGACGAGACGGGTCTCCCCGCGCCTCGCCCCCGCGGACACACACTGGCACGCCCGCCCTGTGTCCGCGACGCTCACGCCCTGCGCATTCGAGCGGTGCGGCCCACAGACCGTCGCGGGTGCCCACCCCGCCATCGACGCTGCACCCGTCTGGTGCTCTGGCCTACCGTGTGTGCCGGCTCTGTGTGGCTGCCCGGGGCCCGTGCCATCAACCCGTCTATCGCGCCTGGATTTGGCGCCCAGGTGAGCCCTCCCCGCGTGGAGGCGCTGGCCCACATTTGCGCCCAGGCCTTTCAGCGCTGCTCGCACTCCGCCCGCAAGGCCCGCCTCCGCCTGCCTCTCCTGATACGCACGCCCAGGTGCGCGCCACCCGGTACCTCGCTCGGTGGGACTGGTTCGGCCCCCGAAAGTCCCGCATGGGCGGTCGATGCACATGAGCAGCTGCCCTCCCCCGCGCAGGGAATTTCATCAGGGGCCCAGCACCCAGAGCAGACTCAAGAAGGCACGCCCTGCAGGGACGCACACCCGGCTGATATCCAGCACCCACTAGCTGCATTGGTGGGGGAAGCCTGGAGCTTGCACAATATTGAAAGGGGGAGAAGATGCACAGGCATAAAGCTGCGACCCTGCGCTGGAACCCAGGCCTCCAGAAGCACCACAGATTTGGGGACGCCCCTGCACGGCACCACGCCCAGACACTTCGCAAAGCACGTGGTTGCGTCCACAAGGCCCCAACTGCCGCCCCAGTGCCACCACATGCCAGCATATCCTGCGCAGCCCAGAGAAGAGGGTAAGGGGGTAGCGCAGCGATGCCCACACGCCAAGAGTCCCCGCTGGGCCACGCAGCCGGACAGATCCCACGATGTCCATGCCTGTCGCCACTGAGGGTGCCGCATCATCGACAGCCCCATCCACCAGCCAGCAGTGCTCCAGAATCCCACGCCACAAAAGGCTGCTGCCAACGTTCCTGTCCAGGCCGCGCTCAACATGCCAGCCCCTCCTGGCCACGGAATTGCGGCCCCGCTCCCACTGTTCAGCGAACTCTCCGACCCATCCACCGTGGCGGCAAGATGGCGCTCCTGGATCGGTCGCCTTGACCATTACTTCGTCGGCGTCAGGGAAACGGATGGAAAAGTGAAACGTTCCCTACTCATGTGTTATGACGGAGCTGAACTGTATGACCTCTTCGAGACATTACCAGACAGGGGCAACAATGATGACAATGATGACTACACTGGAGCGGTCAATGCACTGAATCGCCATTTTGATCCGCAAATTAACCCCGACTACGAGTGGTTCAAGTTACGTCAGGCCCGCCAAGGAGAGACCGAGACCGTCGACGCCTACTATGCCCGGCTACGGAAACTGGCTACGGCCTGTGAACTGCCTGATCAAAGACTGGAGTTTCTTGCACAGCTCATTCAAGGCTGCAGGTCTGTTCAACTCAGGCGCCTCATACTCAGACAACCACGCTTCTCGCTCGATGAAATCCTTGTCCTCACCAGATCTCACGAGCTGTCCAATGCACGAGCGGACGAGATGGAAGCTGCCCTGAACCGTCCGGGAGCGGTGGCCTGCGCACCGGTGATCAAAGAAGAGCGCCTCGACGTGTTCCGCAGATGACCGCAACCACCAAGAGGGGGCGCAAAGACCGCGCAGAACTCCACGTGCGGCAACTGCGGAATGGACCTCCCGGCCGGGGGGAAGTGTTATGCAAAAGGCAAGACATGCTCAAACTGTGGGAAACTCAACCACTTTGCGAAGGTTTGCCGAAGCAGCGGAGGTCGTCGTCTCGCTCCTGGGGGGAGAGGGCCCACACAGGGTGTGCGGCAGCTCTCACTCGAAGACCCAGGACCCTGCAGTGATGCATCGCGCTCAGCGTATAACCTGGAAGACGAAGATGACGACGTGTTCTTCGTGTCATTTGTCGGCAGGGAAGGATCCAGGAGGCGGCCACCACCAATGTGTGATGTCACCATTGCAGGATCTCCGGTGCAAGCCCTCATCGACACGGGCGCTTCAGTTAACGTGATGGACAGCGCCCAATACGACAAACTATCTCCACGCCCACCCCTCTGGCCGTCCAAGGTCAAGATATACTCCTACGACAGCGACAATCCGCTCCCACTACGAGGGGTAATGGAGGTGTTGGTGGCCAGCAACGGCTAGGAGGTGAAGACTAAATTTCACGTCACAGGAGGAAAACGGGGAACTCTGCTCAGCTCCCACACAGCGGAGGATCTTCAGCTAGTCTTCTTCGCAAACCAGGTGCACGAGCTTCACGCAGAGGAGATGCTAAAAGACTTTCCCGCACTTTTCCAAGGCCTTGACCGCCTGAAAGGTAAATCCTTCAAGCTGCATGTGGATCACACAGTCAGACCAACGGCGTAAGGCACAGGAGGGTGCCGTTCCACCTGCGGCCGCAGGTGGAGGAGGAACTTCGGAAACTAGAAGTACTTAGGGGTCATTGAAAAGCTGTCAAACCCGACACCCTGAGTGTCACCTCTTATAATTGCCCCAAAGCCAAAGCAGCCTGGCGCTATTCGCTTATGTGTGGACATGAGCCTTCCGAACAAGGCAGTCAAGCGGGAACGACACCTAACACCCACGATGGATGACATCGTCGCGGACTTGAACAGAGCCCGGTGGTTCACCAAGTTGGATCTCAACGCGGGACACCACCAACTGGAGCTACACCCCGACAGCCGGAACATCACTACCTTTTCGACACACGTGGGGCTCCGACGATACAAAAGACTAAGCTTTGGCATTTCCTCAGCTGCTGAGGTCTTTCAAAACACCATAAGGGAGACACTCTCCGGGCTGTCGGGAGTTATCAATTTGAGTGATGACATCCTAGTCTTCTCCAAGACATTTGCGGAGCATCACGTCCACCTGAGAGCTACTCTTCAGTGCCTAGCAGACCACGGCCTCACCCTGCACAAAGCGAAGTGTTCCTTCTACCAGGAATCGGTGGACTTCCTTGACTACATCTTCTCTAGAGAAGGGCTACGTGTTGACCCAAAAAAGGCAGAAGCAATCCGATCAGCGCCCAAACCCACGTCTGCGACAGAGGTCAGAAGCTTCTTGGGGATGGTCACCTACTGTGGCCACTTCATCCCCAACCTGACGTCCCTCTCCGAACCTTTGCGGCTCCTGACCATTGCTGGGCAACTGTGGATGAAGTCAGCGAAGGAGGATGATGCGTTCGCAGCAGGCAAGAGTGCCCTCATAGAAGACAAGATCATGGCTTACTTTCGCCCCAACCAGCGCACGGAGGTCGTCGTGGATGCAAGCCCGGTCGGGCTCGGAGCTGTTCTTATGCAAGAAACAGAGGCCTGGGAATGGGTGCCCTCCGCCTAGGCCAGCCGGGCGCTGTCCACCACGGAGATGCGCTATGAGCAGATTGAACGAGAGGCCCGAGCAATCAAGTGGGCATGCTGAGGTTCTGTGATTTTGCGTGCTTCTAAAGTGCACAACTTTCTTTTCTAAACATAGGTTTTTGCCATGCGTCGTGACTGCCATCTGGTGTTGCCTTTTACGTAGGCCTCAGAAGTTAGTCTGCGAGCAAAGCAGTCTGACCTTTTGTGGGTCATGTGTACATTAACTAAGGTTTCCTTTGTGCGCTGGAGTTAATTTCAGAAGCTGGCTTTTCACCTGGAATTGACCCTGCCAAGCCAATTTCCCTGCAAGATCGTTATCCACTTTCCCAATCACCATTCAAGACATTTGTTAACTTTTAAGTTTCTTTACGTTTCTGTTATCTTGCACATTATCTGAAACTACTTTTCTTTACTGTTTCTTCATTTCATGGGTTACGCTTTCAATTAAGGGTTTGTCCGGGCCTTCCAGATTATTATTTAGGTATGCCTAAATATTAACTTGTGGGTTGGGACACTGTAAAATGAGCTTTACTATATGATGCTGTGTGATGTCATGTATTTTCTATTGGTTGAATTTTGGTGCAGGGATGTGCATTTTAAATGTACCTTTTTGTGTATAAATAGGGATGTCTCGCCTTAGTAAAATTGAGCAGTTTCTTGAGTTGTACACCGTGTTGTATTGCTGGGATTTCTGCTACTAGCTGCAGCTAATAAATTTGATCTCTGACGCCACCTAGAAGTATTCCGTGTCTCTGTATACCAAGGCAAGGGAACCCAGAGGACTTTGGGCGTGTCCCTGGCGCCGCTGGGTACTTGTGGATTTTTATTTATCAGAGCCTACTTCAGGGCGGACATTGGTGTGGAGTTTCAGTGTGAACCCAGTGCCCCCCTTCGCCCCCTCCCCAGTTCTTCAATGCCAACACTTTCACTTGTACCTATACGGCCACGAGTTTCAGGTGGTCACGGATCACAAACCGTTGGTGCCGCTGTTCGCAGGGACTGCCAGGCTCGCCCCTCCACGGATAGAAAGGTGGGCCGTCCAGCTGCAGACATATCACTTCGACCTGATATTCCGACCTGGTGCTGACAACCCAGCTGATTTTCTGTCACGCCATCCAAACACCGCCTCCCCCACTCCGCTGCAGGAAGACACAGAGGAGGTTGAAGAATTTGTACGAATTATATCACAGGAGGCATGCCCTGTTGCACTCACTTTGGAAGACATCGGGAAAGTCACTGAGGAAGATGAGTGTTTGAGCAAAGTGAAAGCCACGCTAGTGAACCGGAGCTGGAAATGCTTCCTATACGGCATCAGCGCTCTCACGGCGGCAGAACAGATATTCAGACAGCGGGTCTGGAGAGCCCAGAGAGAACTCAGCGAAGGTCCTCATGGAGTGATACTGCGAGGCACGGCCATCGTGATCCTAGCTAGCCTGCAGAAGGAGGTTGTACGATTAGCGCATCAAGGGCATCAAGGAGCATCTAAAACTAAAGCACGACTACGCAGTAAAGTGTGGTTTCCCGGAATGTACCTAGCGGTGAAAGAGGAGGTGCGCAACTGTCACTTGTGCACCATCACGAGCCAGGACCCAGTACCACACCCGGTGATCACGGAAGACCCACGCCCAGAACCGTGGTCAAAGCTGAGTATTGATTTCGGGTCATTCCCCGACGGGAGCTATACGCTCGTGCTCATCGACTCTCACTCACGCTTCCCAGTAGTGGAGGGGGTACCATCCAAGCTTGTTTTAGATCGGACCTTTGCGATGATGGGCCTACCTGAGCTGATACATTCGGACAACGGACCGCCGTTTCAAGGAAAAGACTTTCAGACGTATCTGGCAGCAAGAGGAATTCGCCACAGGAAAATTACTCCACAATGGCCACAGGCGAACGGAGAGGTCGAGAGGTTTATGCGCACGCTGAATCGGGCCCTTCGGATCGGGGTTCGAGAAGGGGGAAGAAGCGGAAGAGTGTCTATCTCAATTCCTGAGCGCATACCGACAAACGCCTCATTGCACCACCAGATGCGCCCCGGCACACCTGCTATTCCGGAAGATTCCAAGGGACTGCGTGCCGGCGGGCCCCGCCTGGCATGCGCCAGAGCTAGATTGAAATGCCACCCAAAAGAGGAGACAACTCACCAATGACAGAGCCAGTCGGGCTCGGAGGGCTCGGCCCATGTCCCTCGTGGCTGGTGACAGGGTGGTTCTCAAGGACAGGTATCCAAACTGGAAGTACCGCATCACGTATGAACCGGAAGTGTGGGAGATCGTCAACATCCAAGGCACATGGTATCAGCAGTATGAGGCACGCGAGCTGTCACACGCAATGCGTCATGGTTCAAGCGAGTCCCGAAGGAATGGGAAGCCTCCGGACAACCATCTGAAAGCACGGAGTGTGAAGACGAGAACCCTTTGTGTGCTGCGACTCCACTGTGCCAACGCGGAGAAGGAGTAGCCCTGCCGAGGACCAAACAAGAGCCGACGGTCAGCCAAGGCGACAGCCTAGGAAGCCCCGGGGGCCCAGTGGAACGACCTGAAGCAACGGAAGCCAGTGAAAGTCAACGGAGTCAGAGATATAGTCTCCGACCGAACCCGACTCCCAGCCAAAGACTCAGAGACTATGCCTGGGGCCTGGGAAAGGCCCGAGGGTCCCCCTAGGCCGGACCATGTATCCGTGAGTTTGGAGGGATGTACTGACGGAGCCACCCGGCTCGTCCACACACGCACACACGCATACACACACCCCGAGGGCGGGCCCGCCCAAGGGTATAAATAAATGGGCGCGAGACCGCTCGAGGTCTTCGGCCGTAGCTACGTAGCCAGTCTCTGTGTGTGTTTATTCTCAGTGTACTTAGGCCCCACGTTGTGGCGTAGGCAACTCCCTGTCCCCTGTGACTCCGTCACCGGATGTATGACATTACAATGCATGCTTTTACATTGCATGCTGTTACAACGCATACCATTACAACGCATAGTGCTTTTAGGCGCTGGATAGTGAATTGTTTAACTTACTATTCCAACTCCAGTCCCCGTGGATAGTAGGGAAGGTGTTGGATAGTACAGTAAACACATTCCCTATCCTAGAGCGCCCCCCAGCGCAATGCGTTGTAATGGTTTGCGTTGTAAAAGTTGCGCTGTAAAGGCACTGCGTGGCAAAAGTTGCATTGTAAAGGTTGTTTACCCCGTCACCACAAGGAGGTTCATTGGTATGGTGCTTTATTTATCAGAGCCTACTTCAGGACGGATATTGGTGTGGTGTTTCAGTGTGAACCCCGTGCCCCCCCCGTACCCCAGTCCTTCACCTGAACCCGGTCTGTGTTCGTGTCTCTGGTGCTTCCTCCTCGGTGCAGGGACAGATGCCTCGAGCCCCCTCCTGGGGCTCTCGGCCGCGGTGTCCGCGCACGAGGAGAGGGCAGGACGGGTCTGGGGGGGGTGTTCAGGCGGTGTGTACCCCCCCCCCCTAGGCTGGGGGTGTCCACGGATGGGCCTCACCTGCGTGTCACCACGGAGCCCGGGGACTTGTCCGCTCTTACCATGCCCGATCGATGCCTGTCGGCTCCACTCCCCCCTGCCACGGACCCACTGGAGTGTGAGGGCACACGTGTCACCAGGACGGGGGATCAGACGCCTCTTAAGTGGCTGTGACCCCGCGCAGCCTCCCGGGAGCCGCGGGGCCATTCATTTCAATAAAGCTGCAGTGACTCCCTGTGCAGACCTGACGGGGCAGTGACGGCTCCTCGCCCGGCCGCGCACACAGCCTGTGATCTGAGGCACCGAGGGGCGCGCAGGGAGGTATGAAGGGTTGTGGGGGCCCTGGGCCAGACATACATGGGGGCCCTCGCTCGGAACAGCTCTGAAAGGATGCTCGAGTTCCAGCTCTTTCTGCCCTCGGTGGCAGGTCCCTGACAGTGCACAGGCACACGTGTCCACGTTCTTAATGTGTTTACATCTAATATTCAGGGACGTGTTTTCGATGTTGTGACCTGTTTTCGATGTTGTAAGACAGCACCTACACTAATATTACTGCAAATAATCTCTGTGACGCCCTTCCATTTCTCATATGTGAAGACCTATTTCGATCTAAAAAAAAACAAAAAACTTTTATGGATGGTGCATGAAACAAATGATTTTTTCTGCAAAATATCTGTAATGCATTCTCACACATCACACACATTAAAAATGTATTAAAGGAAATGGTACTGAAAACCATGGGCCTCATTTATGAGAAATGACGCATCGCTGCGAGAAAGCAGCCATGCGTCACTTTTCACTGCGCCCTCCTTGCGACATGATGGATGCATCATATTTACAGTATGACGCATCATGTCGCAAGGAGTTACAGATACGTCAGTATTTCTGACGTATCTGTAAGCGCAAAAGTGACGCATTGCTGGAGTGTGTCACAAAAGTGACGCTACTCCAGCAATGCATCCTTTCACATGGAGCAAGCCCCATGTGAAAGGGTCTGCGTCAGTCTTACGCCTGCTGTGAGGCAGGCGCAAGATTTTGATGCAACAGAGTCCTAAAAGTGACGCAGTGAAGTCTCATAGATTTCACTGCGTCACTATTACGAGGCTTTTTGCGGGGGAACGCCCCCTCTGCATACATTATACCTGACGCAGGTATGATGTAGCACAGGGGTTTACAAAGTGACGCATCTGCTTAGATGCGTCACTTTGTAAATAGTGCGCAACAGGAGGCATGTTTTTTGCCGCCGATGCGTCACAAAAAGTGACGCATCGGAAGCGCAAAACTGACGCAAGGCCTCATCCCCATCTGTTTAAGAAATATAGAAAGTCATCAGGGCAAGACTCTGCAACGTTGGATGTATCAGGGGCCCCTGAAAGGCTGGGGCCCGGGGCCAAAGCCCACTTTGCCCATGCCTTAAAACGTCTATGGCTGCCAGGAGGCTGGGCGTGGTGGGGGGTCACCGTTGGCTCTGTGATGGGGGACCCCACCTCACTCCTTGCAGGGTGGGTGTGATCCCCCACAACAGGTGAGGGCCGGAGGGACGGCGTCAGAAAAGAAAACATGGTCTTCTATCAGTCGTGCCACGCCCCTCACACGCACAGTTCACTACTATAGTGATTGCGCGCGTTCTCTTCCCGTTATCAGTGCAATGGTCTGGAGTCCGGATGACATAACGCACATGACACCCTCACAGTCACACCGAGACAAGGCACGAGCAGGGTGAACAGGCAGGACCACTCCCAGGCTTCCCGTGTGACAAACACACACATCTCACACACACATGCACACACACATCTCACACACGTGCACACACACTGACATGCTCCCAAATGTCACACACAGAGCCGTACACAGATATGCTACACACGACACATATGCATGCACAGAAACGCTCACAAATGTCACACTCACAGATTTACATAGACATTCCACACACACGTGCGCACACAGAGACAAACATGCTCACAGATGTCACATACACGCACATGCGACACGTACACACTCTTCACACACGTATACACAGGTCACACACATCCACACATACGTCACACACATGTGCACACACATCATACACACAAACACATGTCTCACACACATACTTGTCAGGCACACATCACTCACACATTCACGCTCACTCATGTTACACACATACATATACACACATGCACATACACATGTCACACACATGTCAGGCACACACACGCATGCATACACACATCACACACACACATGCTCACACACACACATGTCACACACACGCATATATCTCATCATAAGTGAATAAACCGGGTGGAGCACAGAAGCCATTAGGAAGGGAGGCGTGACTGGCTATAGTTGAGCCGCTTAAAAAAACAAAACTTTCCTAGTGATTGTAGGAGAGTAGGGTCTGCTTCCTATGGTCCCCCCCACTTTTTGCTGTGCGTCACTGGTTTTTCGACTTTAGTCTGGCTGTGGCCCTGCTAATCAGGCCCACAGCCTAGCTGTTTTCTCTCTAAATTGATACCATGTACTTTAGGTACATACCAGATTGGTTACTGAGGCACCCTTGTGAGCCCCTGTATATGGTACCCTAGGTACCCAGGGCATAGGTGCACCAGAGGCCTACCAGGAGCTGCAGCATGTATTACGCCACCCCTGGGCAGCCTTCCAAACTGACACCACAGGTCTGAACCTGCAGCCTGGGTAAGGTGGTGTAAACACCCCTTACTTAGATATAGTTTTGTATATCTATATATATATGTATACAGACACATATTAACCTATAAGTCACTCCTATGGCAGGCCTTGACAATCCTGGAGGCAGAGTGCTTGGTTTTATGTGAGAGGGTGCCTGTTGGACACGGCCTCGTGGCGTGGGCCTACCCCTCCCACATGGCGGCCCCCGGACGACATCGGGCCGCCGTCAAGCTGCTGTCGACCCCCCTGACACGAACAGTTCCGAACCCGCAAGAAGGGCCGCCCCCTGGCAACCTACGGCTCTCCCTCTCCCTAGTCCCCGGCGGACCCTGCTCGCCAACGCCGCCGGTCCAGCCACCATGCCTGGCCCCATCTCTGGCCCGACTCCATCTTGGGCCTATCACGTCCCGAGCACGTGGCCGCCGCCACCCGGGCCCCGGCCCCAGCGAAGCCCCGACATCGGGGCACCAAGATCCTCCCAGGGGTCGAGTGGCCACTTGACAGATCCGAAAGGCGGGAAGTTTCGATGGCCCTCCAGCCGTCCCCGGACGCCTGGTATCGCTCGCCCTCCAGCTTCCCTGGGCGCTGGCTCCACCCCCCTGCTGGGTGTCTGGACACCGTCATCCCGGCCCCTCTGACCCCCAGGCGCGAGGGTCCGGACATCAAAGGACTCCAGTCCTATATCTGGGCCAGCCCTGGATCAGGACGGGAGTTGTATCTGGAGTCGAGGCCCTGCTGACGCTGTCGCGGCCTGACCAAGCTGAACTACCCTTGAGGCCCTGCTGACGCTGTCGCGGCCTGACCAAGCTGAACTACCCTTGAGGCCCTGCTGACGCTGTCG
Source organism: Lissotriton helveticus (assembly GCF_964261635.1). Lineage (NCBI taxonomy): Eukaryota > Metazoa > Chordata > Amphibia > Caudata > Salamandridae > Lissotriton > Lissotriton helveticus. The sequence continues at coordinate 1,199,934,528 of NC_136071.1, read as the reverse complement.
CGGCCTGACCAAGCTGAACTACCCTTGAGGCCCTGCTGACGCTGTCGCGGCCTGACCAAGCTGAACTACCTTTGAGGCCCTGCTGACGCTGTCGCGGCCTGACCAAGCTGAACTACCTTTGAGGCCCTGCTGACGCTGTCGCGGCCTGACCAAGCTGAACTACCTTTGAGGCCCTGCTGACGCTGTCGCGGCCTGTCCAAGCTGAACTACCTTTGAGGCCCGGCTGACGCTGTCGCGGCCTGACCAAGCTGAACTATCTTCGAGGCCCTGCTGACGCTGTCGCGGCCTGAACCCCTGAACTATCCAAGCACCAGTGGGTGCCGAGACTGTCCCGCTACCCCCTTTTTCCCCCGAGATCAAGACATTACGGGTCCCTCGATCCTTGCCGCTATCCTGCCAAGAACTTGCTTTGAGTACTTATATAAAGATTCTTGTGAACCTCCTTCCTGTGTAGTGTCTATCTGTAAGTAGTGTGATTACCCGGCTGTTACGATTGTAGGAGAGGAGCCTCGCCAAGGAGGCCTCCCTACGGTGCTCGGCCTATTCCATACAGAGAGGGGGGTCTCGGGGCGGACAGTCAGACACCTTCTGTCTCCCCTGGGGCCGCCTTTCCAACATTGGTGGCAGCGGTGGGATCCGAGCCCACGCAAATCGTACAGCGAGTAACGCGTCACTACTGACAGAGACCCACAGCCACGATGACTACTAAGGAAGCCGGAACGACCGCAGAATTCCAGAAAGACCTGTTAGAGGAGTATACCCATAAAGAACTTAAACAATTTTGCAAAGACTTGGGTATCGCTACCACTGGACTTAGTACAAAGGACGATTTCAAAGAAGCGCTGCAAACCTGGGTGGAGACCAGAGAGACCCCACCCCAACCGAACGATGACATTGTCCATGAAGTACCCGGGAGTACCGTCATAGCCCCCATAGAGGAAAGAACCGCCAACAGGGACCCGGGCCTCTCCCATGAAGATGCCCGGGAGCGAGAGAGGAGTAGGCTCCATGAACTAGAGCTCGCCCGACTCCGGCTGGACGGAGAACTCCAATTAGCAGAAAAAAAAATGGCCCTTGAACAACGGCGATTGGAGGGAGATCTGGAAGAGAGGCGGCGGCAAAGAGAATTGGAAGAAAAAAACTCGCATACGAACACGAGCGTGGCCTCAAAGAACTCGAAATCAAAGCCAACCTCGAAGGAACGGGCGCCACGGTAGCCCGGAACCCCTCACCGCCTGCCGACCCAAAGGTCCACATCCCGAAGGATATCGTCAAGGAGTACTACAAAAATGACGATATCCAGCAATGGTTCAAGGCGTACGAAGTTGCCATGACCGCGCACCGCATTCCGCGATCAGACTGGGGTGCCGGCTTATGGGGGAGATTCGTCAGCGAAGGAAGAGACACCCTGCTAGAGCTGGCCGACGACGTAATGTCCTCCTATGACCACATGAAGGACGCCCTGCTTGTCCGGTATGGCCTCACCCCCGAGATGTACCGGCAGAGATTCAGAGACTGCAAGAAAATACCCGGTACCACGTGGGTCGAGTACGTGAACTTTTATAGCAGGGCCCTGGAAGGATGGATAAAGGGCAGCAAAGTGTCCACCTACGAGCAGCTGTTCAACCTCATCGTTTGGGAGCACCTCTCCAACAACTGCTTTGTCGAGCTCCGACAGCATCTACTCGACAGCAAGCTAACCGAGCCCCGGAAACTCGCCGTCGAGGCAGACCGATGGGTGAGCACCCGAGTCCCCCGAACACCGATAGGAGAAACCGGTCAGGGCGGCCGGGGGCACCCCCGCCAGCGGGGAGGCGGAGGAGGACAGAACCAGAGCCGAAGTTTCCCGCCAGCCTCGGGCCGGGGGCCCCCTCCCGGGTCCCCCCCGAGTAATACCTCGCCGTCACTGAGGAGGGACCCCCAGCACGGCCGGGCCCCCACCCGAACATTACTTGCCACAGATGCCAGCGGACCGGTCACTATGCCAGTGACCCCCTCTGCCCCATGAACCAGCGTCCCGGCACCACTGGGCCTCCGACCCGCCAGTTCGCTGCTGCAGCTCTGGGAGGGGAGGGAGAAGAAGACGTAGAGGTCTACGAGGAAGAACAAATCGAGTATGAACCGGCCGCCATGGCCCTAGCCTGCCTGGGCAATAGAGACATGGTCCCCCAGGCCCCGCTACCGAGCAACACTCGAAAATACCGTCAGTGGGTCCACATCAATGGACGACGGACCGAAGCCCTCCGAGACACGGGAGCCAGTGTGACCGCCGTCCGCTGCCACTTGGTGACCCCCGAACAGATCATCCCGAACATACGCTGCCCCGTGAGGGCCGCCGACAACTCCGAAACTCTATGCCAGATGGCCCGAATTCCCTTCGAATGGGGGGAGTGTCGGGCACCCTCAAGGTGACCATCCGGGACGACGCCCCCGTGGACTGCCTCCTTGGGAACGACCTCGAGAGCTCTCCCTGGGCCCAAGTCGAGCGGAGAGAGCACCTAGGAATGATGGGACTACCAGAGTGGGTCTGTGCGACGACCCGATCTATGGCGGCCCGAGCCCCGGCAGCGACCGAGGCCGCCCCGACCGAAGAGCCGGAGTGGCCCGAGCCACCACCCTCGGCCATCCATGAAGAATGCGACTCCGAGACCAGACCCTCGGAGCCCGAAAACCACCACGAGCTCAGCGACATCCCCGAACTCGCCCAATGGCGCCAAGAGGGTGGTCCCACCCGAGAACAGTTTCGGCAGGAGCAGAAGACCTGCCCTTCCCTCGAGGGGACCCGCCAACAGGCCACTGCCCAAGCTACCGGGGACACCTCAGGGTCCCACTGGGTCTACTGGGACCACGACCTCCTATATAGTGAACAGAAAATTGCCGAGCTGGGGGCCAGCCGAGTGCTAGTGGTTCCCCTGCGATTCAGAGACTTTCTTTTGAACCTGGCGCACGATGTGCCCCTCGCAGGGCACCTGGGGCAGGACAAAACTTACAGCCGCCTGGTGACCCATTTCTACTGGCCCAAAATGCGCACGGATGTACATAACCACTGCCGCTCCTGCCCGACATGCCAAGCCAGCGGAAAGAGCGGGGGGAAGGTGATGGCCCCGCTCCAACCTTTTCCAGTAGTGACCACCCCCTTCGAGCGAGTGGGAATAGACATTGTAGGGCCCCTGGACCCTCAAACCTCGCAAGGGCACCGCTTCATACTTGTCCTAGTGGACCACGCCACCCGCTATCCTAAGGCCATCCCCCTCAGAACCATCACCGCTCCCGTGGTGGGGCGAGCCTTGATGGGGATCTTCTCCCGAGTAGGATTCCCCCGGGAGGTCGTGAGCGATCGAGGCACGAACTTTATATCTAAGTATATGCGGTCCCTGTGGCAACAGTGCGGGGTCACATACAAGTTCACCACCCCGTATCATCCCCAAGGGAATGGACTTGTGGAGCGGTTCAACCGGACACTCAAGGGGATGATACAGGGCCTAGAGGAGCCACTACGACGCAGATGGGACGTCCTGCTGCCCTGCCTCCTGTTTGCCTATCGGGAGGTACCACAGAAATCCCTGGGGTTCAGCCCCTTTGAACTCCTGTACGGACACCCTGTCCGAGGTCCGCTCAGCCTGGTCAAAGAGGGCTGGGAAACTACCGTCCAAGGCGCACCCCCGGATGTCTACCGATACCTCCTGACCCTCCGAAACCAGACTCGGAAGTTCCGGGCCCTTGCAGAGGCCAACCTGGAGGCCAGTCAGGAAGACATGAAACGCTGGTACGACCAGCACTCCTCCTCCATCGAGTTCGAGCCGGGCCAGCGGGTCTGGGTCATGTCCCCGGTCGAACCCTGTGCCCTCCAGGACAAATGGTCGGGGCCCTTCAAGGTGATCGAGCGCAAGAGCCCCGTCACTTACCTCGTGGATATGGAGTCTCCACGGAACCCCCTCCGGGTTCTGCACGCCAACCGGCTCAAACCTCATTTTGCCCGTACAGAACTGAGCCTGCTACTCGCTACCGACGATGGGACCGAAGACGACTCCGAGCCCTTGCCCGACCTCCTAAAGTGCACTGAGAAGGACGGCTCCGTCGAAGGGATCTCTCTCTCCCCCGACCTGACCCCCGCGCAGCGTCGAGACTGTCAGGAACTGTTGGGCCAATTCACAGATCTGTTCTCCCTCACCCCCGGGGTTACCCAATGGTGTGTCCACGATGTCGACACCGGGGACAGTCAGCCAGTACGACACCGGGCCTACCGGGTCCCCGACCGAGTTCGGGCCTGCATCCAGAAGGAAGTCACCAAGATGCTGGCCCTGGGGGTAGTCGAACCCTCCGACAGTCCCTGGGCCAGCCCAGTGGTCCTGGTCCCCAAGGCCGCCGCCCCTGGCACCCCGCCAGAACTCCGGTTTTGCGTCGACTACCGGGGGCTGAATGCCGTTACGAGAACCGATGCACATCCCATCCCCCGGGCCGATGAACTGATCGACCGCCTGGGGGCCGCCAAGTACCTCAGTACCTTCGACCTCACCGCCGGGTATTGGCAGATCGGCCTCACCCCTAGCGCCCAGGAGCGCTCAGCCTTCTCCACACCCGACGGCCACTTCCAGTTCAAGGTGATGCCCTTCGGCATGAAAAACGCCCCGGCCACCTTCCAGAGACTAGTAAACAAAGTACTGGCGGGGCTAGAAGAGTTCAGTGCCGCCTACCTAGACGACATTGCGGTCTACAGCCTCCACTGGGCTGAGCACCTGAAACACCTTTGGGAAGTCCTGACCGCCCTCCGCCGGGCCGGGCTAACTGTGAAGGCCAGCAAATGCCAGATAGGCCAAGGGTCCGTGACCTATCTGGGACACCAAGTGGGGAGCGGCCAAGTGGCTCCCCTCCAACCCAAGATCGACGCCATCTTAGCCTGGGAACCCCTGGCCAACCAGACCGCCGTCCGAGCCTTCCTGGGGCTCACGGGGTACTATCGGCGTTTTATCAAGAACTATGGGAGCATCGTGGGGCCCCTCACGGAACTGACCTCGAAGAACCGGCCACAGAAAGTGCAGTGGACACCCGCGTGTCAGGTGGCCTTCGAGACCTTGAAAACAGCCATGTGTACCGCCCCGGTGCTCCAGGCCCCCGACTACAGCCGAGAGTTTGTAGTCCAGACCGACGCCTCGGAACACGGCATCGGGGCGGTCCTATCTCAGATGGACCCCGAGGGAATTGACCATCCAGTCGCCTTCATCAGCAGGCGGCTGCTGACAAGAGAACAACGATGGAGCACCATCGAGAGAGAGGCCTTCGCCGTCGTGTGGGCCCTCAAGAAACTCAGGCCATACCTCTTCGGCACCCACTTCCGGGTACAGACAGACCACCGGCCCCTACGGTGGCTGATGCACATGCGTGGCGAAAACCCGAAGCTGCTGCGATGGTCCATCTCCCTCCAAGGGATGGACTTCACTGTGGAGCATCGCCCTGGCAACGACCACGCCAACGCTGATGGCCTGTCCCGATTCTTCCGCCTCGACGACGAGAGTCCCCAAGACGATGGGTGACTCTCCCCGCCTTCAGCTGGAGGGGACGTGTGTTGGACACGGCCTCGTGGCGTGGGCCTACCCCTCCCACATGGCGGCCCCCGGACGACATCGGGCCGCCGTCAAGCTGCTGTCGACCCCCCTGACACGAACAGTTCCGAACCCGCAAGAAGGGCCGCCCCCTGGCAACCTACGGCTCTCCCTCTCCCTAGTCCCCGGCAGACCCTGCTCGCCAACGCCGCCGGTCCAGCCACCATGCCTGGCCCCATCTCTGGCCCGACTCCATCTTGGGCCTATCACGTCCCGAGCACGTGGCCGCCGCCACCCGGGCCCCGGCCCCAGCGAAGCCCCGACATCGGGGCACCAAGATCCTCCCAGGGGGTCGAGTGGCCACTTGACAGATCCGAAAGGCGGGAAGTTTCGATGGCCCTCCAGCCGTCCCCGGACGCCTGGTATCGCTCGCCCTCCAGCTTCCCTGGGCGCTGGCTCCACCCCCCTGCTGGGTGTCTGGACACCGTCATCCCGGCCCCTCTGACCCCCAGGCGCGAGGGTCCGGACATCAAAGGACTCCAGTCCTATATCTGGGCCAGCCCTGGATCAGGACGGGAGTTGTATCTGGAGTCGAGGCCCTGCTGACGCTGTCGTGGCCTGACCAAGCTGAACTACCCTTGAGGCCCTGCTGACGCTGTCGCGGCCTGACCAAGCTGAACTACCCTTGAGGCCCTGCTGACGCTGTCGCGGCCTGACCAAGCTGAACTACCCTTGAGGCCCTGCTGACGCTGTCGCGGCCTGACCAAGCTGAACTACCTTTGAGGCCCTGCTGACGCTGTCGCGGCCTGACCAAGCTGAACTACCTTTGAGGCCCTGCTGACGCTGTCGCGGCCTGACCAAGCTGAACTACCTTTGAGGCCCTGCTGACGCTGTCGCGGCCTGTCCAAGCTGAACTACCTTTGAGGCCCGGCTGACGCTGTCGCGGCCTGACCAAGCTGAACTATCTTCGAGGCCCTGCTGACGCTGTCGCGGCCTGAACCCCTGAACTATCCAAGCACCAGTGGGTGCCGAGACTGTCCCGCTACCCCCTTTTTCCCCCGAGATCAAGACATTACGGGTCCCTCGATCCTTGCCGCTATCCTGCCAAGAACTTGCTTTGAGTACTTATATAAAGATTCTTGTGAACCTCCTTCCTGTGTAGTGTCTATCTGTAAGTAGTGTGATTACCCGGCTGTTACGATTGTAGGAGAGGAGCCTCGCCAAGGAGGCCTCCCTACGGTGCTCGGCCTATTCCATACAGAGAGGGGGGTCTCGGGGCGGACAGTCAGACACCTTCTGTCTCCCCTGGGGCCGCCTTTCCAACAGTGCCCTAGTATGAGCTGAGCCCCTCCGCAGATTTCAGAGCCATCTCCTTATAGCTGTTCTATGATATAGCCATACCATATACTCTTAAGTGCATTATAATCCTCGTGGTTATTGCTAACTTTGGTTTGGCTTCATCAAAACATGTCGTGTAAGGTGTCAAACACTTTGGAATACTATCCCCCCGCCAGTTCTGGTGGCGGGGGTAGCATTCCACCCTTCTAGAGGGAGAAGACATGTAGTTACTGTTAAACCAAGTAAAAGTTAAACAGAGCCTCAGCATCACAAAATGGATGCCACTGCCACAGACACAAGTCTGACCTCCTGCTGCTGGGAGCCCTTCAAGCGAGGGAGGCATGGACAATAGGTTTCCTCTCCAAGGAGGTGCTGGCACCTCCCCAGACAGGCTTTAGTGTATTGGGGCAGGGTGGGTTGCATTCAGTGAATGCTTTCAAGACACTGCTTGGGGCACACTAGATGCTCCATGCATTTCCCAGTTCAAACCGGTTGCTGGGGCACTCAGCCCCTGCTCTGGTGTGAAACTGGACAAAGGGAAGGGGTGTAACCACCCCCTCCCCAGGTCCTCCCATAGGTGGGGCCATAGAGTTAGTCCAACTCCTAAACTTAGTATAAGTATAGGAACCCAGTCCCTAGGACTTTAGATTACCCTGGACGAAACTCTGCAACATATATCCTGGACCTTTGACATTCCATATTGACTGGAAAATGGAAGAAATCTCCCTTGTGGTAAAGGAGGGACAACCCTGTTCAAACAGGCACCAACTGCATCTTTGCCGGTCTGCATTTTTGAAGCTCCCGCCAGAGCCCGAAGAATCTGTGACACAGGACATAGACTTCCAGACATATCTGACACTGACCTGCACTCCCAGCAAAGCTGAGACCTGTAGCAGACACAAGAGACGTGGGGCCGGAACTCCTGGACATCCTGCACTTTTGCAACTGCACCTACTTTCTGAGGTATCCCGAAGTTGTGCATTGGGGTATTTGAAGCCCCTGTCCTAAGCACCTTTTGCACTGAAGCTCAGAGACCCACACTCCACGAGTGTCCTGTGGGCCCGCTTGGTGCATTTCAGCTCAAGGCTCCTTTGCGGTTCCTACTCCGTTGGCTATTAACCCCTCTCAAAGCCAATCTTTGATTTACTGAGCTTTCCTGGTTGCTCCAGATGTGCTCTCACTCCTCTCCAAAAGGGAAGTCCCTCAGACCTTGCTGGTCTGAACCACAGCCAATCTTGTGTGGATTGCTGTTGCCAAGGCTTGTTGGGTCCAATCCAGATTCCAACACTGTAGCACTCGATATTCTTTGTGGGACAGCTCAAATCCAGCTCCTGGTCATCATCGATGCCTCCTGGACCTCGTGGCTGAAGAGTCAAGCTTCACCTCTTTCACCTGAAATCACCAGACATCGGCTCCAGACATCGGCTGGCATCTTCTCCTCGCCATCCTGGTCACTGGCAAGTGACACAGACTCTGTCCCCTCTGCTTTCAAGTTCTTCAGATCTCCGATTCACCCTTGGATCCACCCGGACACTTTTCCTCTGGTCGCCTGCAGCATTTCTTTGCAGCTCTCCATTGGAATCCACGACGAAACCCGACATCAAAAGACACCTATGCACCCATCTCACCTGGGTGAGGTAACACGAGTACTCTGGTGGTCCTGTGGGTCTTGACTCTCGAAGTGTCTAACTCTAAAAGGGTTCCATCGTAGTTCACCTAGAAGTGTCCTCAATCTTTAAAATTGTAACTTGTTCGTTCTCCGTAGTAGTCAATGGTGATTCGTGGCTGTGTTTAGACACTGCATGCGTCCCCGTGGGCCTCCTGCGTCCCTCCCGTGGGTGGTTCCTGGTTGCCCCAGCGGTTCTACAGGCCCTAGGCCTGACTTCTATCCCTCACGTGGTTCTTATACCACTATTTTAGTATATGGTTTGTGAGGCCCCTGGGGCATAACGTATACTGTGCAACTTATCGTATGCTAATTAAGTTCCTTGTATTGTACTTTTACCTCTGATCTCATAAAGAGACCAGAGGGGTTGTGTTTAGATTAAATACATATATATTTGATATATACCGTGTGTGGTGTCCTTTCATTTGATCATTCAAGAGATTATAGACTGGTAAAACAACTTGCTTAACTCGCCTCTAAGTCTTAGCCTGAAGGCTGCTGGCCCATGCTACCACTAGGATAGCTTTCTATAAGGTTGACTTTACAACCACCATCAATAAGGGTCGATTAAACTGGTGCAAGGTGCCCACTAGAATCGTGGACATCATATACCAGGCCAACTTCTCAGAGTGATGACACCAGAAAAATAATGAAAACGTAAACATGAACACTAATAAAGTAAGTGCCTTTATTTTTAATTTCTATTACATGGAAATACATTATAGTAGTCTACACTGGATGGAAGGTTTGGCCTGAGGCACTCTAAAACACTTATCTTTAATTCATTGTCAACATTTTGTTTCCAGATTTAGGGTATGTACATATGTATGTGGTATTTATATAGCACAAAACTAGTCGGAAGGCTGCGAGGCGCTGTACAGGGTCAAAAACACAGTCAGCATGTGACAGGAGGAATAGATGGTCTGTGGATTGTGACTGCATCGTGATGACGTTGTTTCTTTTCTTTAAATTTGCATTTTCATCTGCTTCCCTCTTTGGAGCTGGGCTCGCGCTGTCCCGGGTCGAGATGAGGGTGGCACCTCTGGTCCTTGCTGCAGGGGTGTGGACCCCCAGAGACGGTGAGCTTGTCATCCATGAAGATGGGTGTCAGTTGTGTATACGTTGTGTTTCTGTAGCGCAAACATAGCCGAAGGGCAGGGGAGCGCTGCAGGGGGTCAGTGACAAGCAGCACCTCAGGAGTGGTAGGAGAGGCGGCGGATCTGTGGATGGTTAATGCATTCGAGGGGTCTGTAGATAAGGCAGCTCCCTCTGCCTCGTATGATAACTTCTCCCAATCTTGGGGCCCGATTCACAGAACTAACTTAAGACAAAATCCTAAACTTACTACCATTTTGGTATTCACAGAAGGCACTTACTCATTTTGGTATTCACAGAAGTTCGGACTCCTAACTTTAGGACTCCTAAATGCCTTCTGTGAATACCGAAAGTCTTAAAGTTAGGATTTTTAGGAGTAGTAAAGTTAGGAGTCCTAACTTCTGTGAATACCGAAATGAGTACGTGCCTTCTGTGAATGCCAAAATGGTAGTAAGTTTAGGATTTTGTTTTAAGTTAGTTCTGTGAATCTGGCCCTTGGATCACAGCAGGAGAACGCGCCTTCCAATGTGCACTCACTGTGGCTCACTGACAATCAATATTTGCCCTTTAAATAAACCTAACTGCTTAGACAGGGGTCCCCAGCTTCCAGTAATGACTCGAGGTGGGTTCCAGGCTCCAATCAGAATTCAGTGGGGTCCCCAGATCCAAGCAATTACTAAGTGGAGGTCCACAGAGGTTAAGAACCACTGACTTGCACCGAAAAAGCAAAGCCCTGGCAGTGGTGCAAACTGTGTTTACTCTTAATAGGGAAAGGACAGGAAGTAGTGCAAGATTAGCTTACACAGGACAACTAAGGTACTTGGCAGTGGTGCAAGCTTCGCTTACACAGGACAAGTAAGGCACTGGCAGTAGTGCAAGATTAGCTTACACAGGACAACTAAGGTACTGGCAGTGGTGCAAGCTTCATTTACACAGGAAAACTAAGGTACTGGCAGTGGTGCAAATGTCTCTAACACAGAACAAGTAAGGCACTGGCAGTAGTGCAAGCTTTGCTTACACAGGACAAGTAAGGTACTAGCAGTAGTGCAAGCTTCGCTTACACGGGACAAGTAAGGTTACACAGGACAAGTAAGGCACTAGCAGTAGTGCAAGCTTCGCTTACACAGGACAAGTAAGGTACTGGCAGTGGTGAAAGCTTCATTTACACAGGACAAGTAAGGTACTGGCAGTAGTGCAAATTTCTCTAACACAGAACAAGTAAGGTACTGGCAGTAGTGCAAATTTCTCTAACACAGGACAAGTAAGGTACTGGCAGTAGTGCAAGCTTCACTTACACAGGACAAGTAAGGTACTAGCAGTAGTGCAAGCTTCACTTACACAGGACAAGTAAGGTACTAGCAGTAGTGCAAGCTTCACTTACACAGGACAAGTAAGGTACTGGCAGTGGTGCACATTTCTCTAACACAGGACAAGTAAGGCACTGGCAGTAGTGCAAGCTTCACTTACACAGGACAAGAATAGTACTGGCAGTAGTGCAAACTTTGCTTACACTTAACCATGAAAACACAGGCAGTAGTGCACATTTCTCTAACACAGGACAAGTAAGGCACTGGCAGTAGTGCAAGCTTCACTTACACAGGACAAGTAAGGCACTGGCAGTAGTGCAAGCTTCACTTACACAGGACAAGAATAGTACTGGCAGTAGTGCAAACTTTGCTTACACTTAACCATGAAAACACAGGCAGTAGTGCACATTTCTCTAACACAGGACAAGTAAGGTACTAGCAGTAGTGCAAGCTTCGCTTACACAGGACAAGTAAGGCACTGGCAGTAGTGCAAGCTTCACTTACACAGGACAAGAATAGTACTGGCAGTAGTGCAAACTTTGCTTACACTTAACCATGAAAACACAGGCAGTAGTGCACATTTCTCTAACACAGGACAAGTAAGGTACTAGCAGTAGTGCAAGCTTCGCTTACACAGGACAAGTAAGGCACTGGCAGTAGTGCAAGCTTCACTTACACAGGACAAGAATAGTACTGGCAGTAGTGCAAACTTTGCTTACACTTAACCATGAAAACACAGGCAGTAGTGCACATTTCTCTAACACAGGACAAGTAAGGTACTAGCAGTAGTGCAAGCTTCGCTTACACAGGACAAGTAAGGTTACACAGGACAAGTAAGGCACTAGCAGTAGTGCAAGCTTCACTTACACAGGACAAGAATAGTACTGGCAGTAGTGCAAACTTTGCTTACACTTAACCATGAAAACACAGGCAGTAGTGCACATTTCTCTAACACAGGACAAGTAAGGCACTGGCAGTAGTGCAAGCTTCACTTACACAGGACAAGAATAGTACTGGCAGTAGTGCAAACTTTGCTTACACTTAACCATGAAAACACAGGCAGTAGTGCACATTTCTCTAACACAGGACAAGTAAGGCACTGGCAGTAGTGCAAGCTTCACTTACACAGGACAAGAATAGTACTGGCAGTAGTGCAAACTTTGCTTACACTTAACCATGAAAACACAGGCAGTAGTGCACATTTCTCTAACACAGGACAAGTAAGGCACTGGCAGTAGTGCAAGCTTCACTTACACAGGACAAGAATAGTACTGGCAGTAGTGCAAACTTTGCTTACACTTAACCATGAAAACACAGGCAGTAGTGCACATTTCTCTAACACAGGACAAGTAAGGCACTGGCAGTAGTGCAAGCTTCACTTACACAGGACAAGAATAGTACTGGCAGTAGTGCAAACTTTGCTTACACTTAACCATGAAAACACAGGCAGTAGTGCACATTTCTCTAACACAGGACAAGTAAGGCACTGGCAGTAGTGCAAGCTTCACTTACACTTAATACTTAAAGTGCAAGCTTTGCGCACACCGGACAGTCAAGACAGGGGCAGAGCCCCACGCTTGGAAGGAGAGATCTAGGGGTGCAGGGGGCCGGAGGGGGTGCAGGGGGCCGGAGGGCGTGAGGGGTGCCAGAACCAGGAGTGAGAGAGAAGGACCTCTTGCACTAACAGATGCACAGGAAGAGGCGAGAGGGGGCGGGCCTTGTGGGGCTCTGGAGAGTCTGGACACAGCTCTGGAGCTGAAGTTATGAACGAGCAGGAACCGTCTTTTCTCGTAAATGGTTTTAATTTCGCTGTTAATGTCCAGCGCGGGACGGGATGGTGCGGCCCAGACGGCCGTCCATTTCCCTCCAGCGCTGCCCCGGGCTTTTAGCCGCCTAATGACCGCTCGGAGCAGCCGGAGGGAGGCCCATTGTCGGGGGGAGGATCCTGTCCGGCCAGCCGAGGAGCTGGGGCCGAGGAGCCGGACTGCTGGAGTCAGGGGCCGGGGCAGGGGCGGTCTGCTGGGGGCCAGAGCCAAGGAGCCGGACGGCTGGGGCCAGTGGCGGGGCAGGGGCGGTCTGCAGCCGGCCTCACCCGGGCCGAGGCCGCCCTGCTCCTGCCAGGGGGAGGACAGGCTCCGAAGAGAAGGGACCCCGGGCTTATCCAACTCCGAGAAGAACTGCCAGGGGTTCTAGCGCTATCAGCAGAGCGAGGAGCTATACCAGGGTGAGCCGTCCCAGATCCCCGACAGACCCCAGGGGCACAGCTGGGCTGGCACTAGTACTCACCAGAGCCAAGTGCCCCAGAGCCATGGAGTGACCCCCAGGGGCCCGGTGCCTTGGCACCAGTGCACCGCCACCATACCGGAGCCAAGTGTCATTGAGCCCTGGAGTGACCCACAGGGGACCCCGCTGCCTTGACACCAGTGCACCGCCACCATACCAGAGCCAAGTGTCCTAAAACCATGGAGAGACCCCCAGGGGTCCCAGTGCCTTGGCACCAGTGCACCGCCACCATACCAGAGCCAAGTGTCCTAAAGCCATGGAGTGACCCCCAGGGGCCCGGTGCCTTGACACCAGTGCACCGCCACCATACCAGAGCCAAGTGTCCTAAAGCCATGGAGTGACCCCCAGGGGCCCGGTGCCTTGACACCAGTGCACCGCCAACATACCAGAGCCAAGTGTCCTAAAGCCATGGAGTGACCCCCAGGGGCCCGGTGCCTCGGCACCAGTGCACCGCCACCATACCAGAGCCAAGTGTCCTAAACCCATGGAGTGACCCCCAGGGGCCCGGTGCCTTGGCACCAGTGCACCGCCAACATACCAGAGCCAAGTGTCCTAAAGCCATGGAGTGACCCCCAGGGGCCCCGGTGCCTTGGCACCAGTGCACCGCCAACATACCAGAGCCAAGTGTCCTAAAGCCATGGAGTGACCCCCAGGGGCCCCGGTGCCTCGGCACCAGTGCACCGCCACCATACCAGAGCCAAGTGTCCTAAAGCCATGGAGTGACCCCCAGGGGCCCCGGTGCCTTGGCACCAGTGCACCGCCACCATACCAGAGCCAAGTGTCATTGAGCCATGGAGTGACCCCCAGGGGCCCGGTTCCTTGACACCAGTGCACTGCCACCATACCAGAGCCAAGTGTCCCAGAGCCATGGAGTGACCCCCAGGGGCCCGGTGCCTTGGCACCAGTGCACCGCCACCATACCAGAGCCAAGTGTTATAAAGCCATGGAGTGACCCCCAGGGGCCCGGTGCCTTGGCACCAGTGCACCGCCACCATACCAGAGCCAAGTGTCCTAAAGCCATGGAGTGACCCCCAGGGGCCCCGGTGCCTTGACACCAGTGCACCGCCACCATACCAGAGCCAAGTGTCCTAAACCCATGGAGTGACCCCCAGGGGCCCCGGTGCCTTGGCACCAGTGCACCGCCACCATACCAGAGCCAAGTGTCCTAAAGCCATGGAGTGACCCCCAGGGGCCCGGTGCCTTGACACCAGTGCACCGCCACCATACCAGAGCCAAGTGTCCCAGAGCCATGGAGTGACCCCCAGGGGCCCGGTGCCTTGACACCAGTGCATCGCCACCATACCAGAGCCAAGTGTCCTAAAGCCATGGAGTGACCCCCAGGGGCCCGGGTGCCTTGACACCAGTGCACCGCCACCATACCAGAGCCAAGTGTCCCAGAGCCATGGAGTGACCCCCAGGGGCCCGGTGCCTTGACACCAGTGCACCGCCACAATACCAGAGCCAAGTGTCCCAGAGCCATGGAGTGACCCCCAGGGGCCCGGTGCCTTGACACCAGTGCACCGCCACCATACCAGAGCCAAGTGTCCCAGAGCCATGGAGTGACCCCCAGGGGCCCCGGTGCCTTGGCACCAGTGCACCGCCACCATACCAGAGCCAAGTGTCCCAGAGCCATGGAGTGACCCCCAGGGGCCCGGTGCCTCGGCACCAGTGCACCGCCACCATACCAGAGCCAAGGGTCCCAGAGCCATAGAGTGACCCCAGGGGCCCCGGTGCCTTGACACCAGTGCACCGCCACCATACCAGAGCCAAGTGTCATTGAGCCATGGAGTGACTCCCAGGGGCCCGGTGCCTTGACACCAGTGCACCGCCACCACACCAGAGCCAAGTGTCCCAGAGCCATGGAGTGACCCCCGGGGGCCCCGGTGCCTTGACACCAGTGCACCGCCACCATACCAGAGCCAAGTGTCCTAGAGCCATGGAGTGAACCCCAGGGGCCCCGGTGCCTTGACACCAGTGCACCGCCACCATACCTGAGCCAAGTGTCCCAGAGCCATGGAGTGACCCCAGGGGCCCCGGTGCCTTGACACCAGTGCACCGCCACCATACCAGAGCCAAGTGCCCTAAAGCCATGGAGTGACCCCCAGGGGCCCGGTGCCTTGACACCAGTGCACCGCCACCATACCAGAGCCAAGTGTCCTAAAGCCATGGAGTGACCCCCAGGGGCCCCGGTGCCTTGACACCAGTGCACCGCCACCATACCAGAGCCAAGTGTCCTAAAGCCATGGAGTGACCCCCAGGGGCCCCGGTGCCTTGACACCAGTGCACCGCCACCATACCAGAGCCAAGTGTCCCAGAGCCACGGAGTGACCCCCAGGGGCTCCGGTGCCTTGACACCAGTGCACCGCCACCATACCAGAGCCAAGTGTCCTAAAGCCATGGAATTACCCCCAGGGGCACGGTGCCTTGACACCAGTGCACCGCCACCATACCAGAGCCAAGTGTCCTAAACCCATGGAGTGACCCCCAGGGGCCCCGGTGCCTTGACACCAGTGCACCGCCACCATACCAGAGCCAAGTGCCCCAGAGCCAAGGAGTGACCCCCAGGGGCCCGGTGCCTTGACACCAGTGCACCGCCAACATACCAGAGCCAAGTGTCCCAGAGCCATGGAGTGACCCCCAGGGGCCCCGGTGCCTTGGCACCAGTGCACCGCCAACATACTAGAGGCAAGTGTCCTAAAGCCATGGAGTGACCCCCAGGGGCCCCGGTGTCCTGGCACCAGTGCACCGCCACCATACCAGAGCCAAGTGCCCCAGAGCCATGGAGTGACCCCCAGGGGCCCGGTGCCTTGACACCAGTGCACCGCCAACATACCAGAGCCAAGTGTCCCAGAGCCATGGAGTGACCCCCAGGGGCCCCAGGGCCTTGGCACCAGTGCACCGCCAACATACCAGAGCCAAGTGTCCTAAAGCCATGGAGTGACCCCCAGGGGCCCCGGTGCCTCGGCACCAGTGCACCGCCACCATACCAGAGCCAAGTGTCCTAAAGCCATGGAGTGACCCCCAGGGGCCCCGGTGCCTTGCACCAGTGCACCGCCACCATACCAGAGCCAAGTGTCATTGAGCCATGGAGTGACCCCCAGGGGCCCGGTGCCTTGACACCAGTGCACTGCCACCATACCAGAGCCAAGTGTCATTGAGCCATGGAGTGACCCCCAGGGGCCCGGTGCCTTGACACCAGTGCACTGCCACCATACCAGAGCCAAGTGTCTCAGAGCCATGGAGTGACCCCCAGGGGCCCGGTGCCTTGACACCAGTGCACCGCCACCATACCAGAGCCAAGTGTCCTAAAGCCATGGAGTAACCCCCAGGGGCCCCGGTGCCTTGGCACCAGTGCACCGCCACCACACCAGAGCCAAGTGTCCCAGAGCCATGGAGTGACCCCCAGGGGCCCGGTGCCTTGACACCAGTGCACCGCCACCATACCAGAGCCAAGTGTCCTAAAGCCATGGAGTGACCCCCAGGGGCCCCGGTGCCTTGACACCAGTGCACCGCCACCATACCAGAGCCAAGTGTCCCAGAGCCATGGAGTGACCCCCGGGGCCCGGTGCCTTGACACCAGTGCACCGCCACCATACCAAAGCCAAGTGTCCTAAAGCCATGGAGTGACCCCCAGGGGCCCCGGTGCCTCGGCACCAGTGCACCGCCACCATACCAGAGCCAAGTGTCCTAAAGCCATGGAGTTACCCCCAGGGGCCCGGTGCCTTGACACCAGTGCACCGCCACCATACCAGAGCCAAGTGTCCTAAAGCCATGGAGTGACCCTCAGGGGCCCCGGTGCCTCGGCACCAGTGCACCGCCACCATACCAGAGCCAAGGGTCCCAGAGCCATAGAGTGACCCCAGGGGCCCCGGTGCCTTGACACCAGTGCACCGCCACCATACCAGAGCCAAGTGTCCCAGAGCCATGGAGTGACCCCCAGGGGCCCGGTGCCTTGACACCAGTGCACCGCCACCATACCAGAGCCAAGTGTCATTCAGCCCTGGAGTGACCCCCAGGGGCCCCGGTGCCTTGGCACCAGTGCACCGCCACCATACCAGAGCCAAGTGTCATTCAGCCCTGGAGTGACCCCCAGGGGCCCCGGTGCCTTGGCACCAGTGCACCGCCACCATACCAGAGCCAAGTGTCCCAGAGCCATGGAGTGACCTCCGGGGGCCCCGGTGCCTTGACACCAGTGCACCGCCACCATACCAGAGCCAAGTGTCCTAAAGCCATGGAGTGACCCCCAGGGGCCCCGGTGCCTTGGCACCAGTGCACCGCCACCATACCAGAGCCAAGTGTCATTGAGCCATGGAGTGACCCCCAGGGGCCCGGTGCCTTGACACCAGTGCACCGCCACCATACCAGAGCCAAGTGTCCCAGAGCCATGGAGTGACCCCCAGGGGCCCGGTGCCTTGACACCAGTGCACCGCCACCATACCAGAGCCAAGTGTCATTGAGCCATGGAGTGACCCCCAGGGGCCCGGTGCCTTGACACCAGTGCACCGCCACCATACCAGAGCCAAGTGTCCTAAAGCCATGGAGTGACCCCCAGGGGCCCGGTGCCTTGGCACCATGCACCGCCACCATACCAGAGCCAAGTGTCCTAAAGCCATGGAGTGACCCTCAGGGGCCCCGGTGCCTTGACACCAGTGCACCGCCACCATACCAGAGCCAAGTGTCCTAAAGCCATGGAGTGACCCCCGGGGGCCCGGTGCCTTGACACCAGTGCACCGCCACCATACCAGAGCCAAGTGTCATTGAGCCATGGAGTGACCCCCAGGGGCCCGGTGCCTTGACACCAGTGCACCGCCACCATACCTGAGCCAAGTGTCCCAGAGCCATGGAGTGACCCCAGGGGCCCCGGTGCCTTGACACCAGTGCACCGCCACCATACCAGAGCCAGGTGTCCTAAAGCCATGGAGTGACCCCCAGGAGCCCCGGTGCCTTGACACCAGTGCACCGCCACCATACCAGAGCCAAGTGTCCTAAAGCCCTGGAGTGACCCCCAGGGGCCCCGGTGCCTCGGCACCAGTGCACCGCCACCATACCAGAGCCAAGTGTCCTAAAGCCATAGAGTGACCCCCAGGGGTGCCGGTACCTTGACACCAGTGCACCGCCACCATACCAGAGCCAAGTGTCCTAAAGCCATGGAGTGACCCCAGGGGCCCGGTGCCTTGACACCAGTGCACCGCCACCATACCAGAGCCAAGTGTCCCAGAGCCATGGAGTGACCCCCAGGGGCCCCGGTGCCTTGGCACCAGTGCACCGCCACCATACCAGAGCCAAGTGTCCCAGAGCCATGGAGTGACCCCCAGGGGCCCCGGTGCCTTGACACCAGTGCACCGCCACCATACCAGAGCCAAGTGTCCTAAACCCATGGATTGACCCCAGGGGCCCCGGTGCCTTGGCACCAGTGCACCGCCACCATACCAGAGCCAAGTGTCATTGAGCCATGGAGTGACCCCCAGGGGCCCGGTGCCTTGACACCAGTGCACCGCCACCATACCAGAGCCAAGTGTCCTAAAGCCATGGAGTGACCCCCATTGGCCCCGGTGCCTCGGCACCAGTGCACCGCCACCATACCAGAGCCAAGTGTCCTAAAGCCATGGAGTGACCCCCAGAGGCCCCGGTGCCTCGGCACCAGTGCACCGCCACCATACCAGAGCCAAGTGTCCTAAAGCCATGGAGTGACCCCAGGGGCCCCGGTGCCTTGACACCAGTGCACCGCCACCATACCAGAGCCAAGTGTCCTAGAGCCATGGAGTGACCCCCAGGGGCCCCGGTGCCTTGGCACCAGTGCACCGCCACCATACCAGAGCCAAGTGTCATTGAGCCCTGGAGTGACCCCCAGGGGCCCGGTGCCTTGACACCAGTGCACCGCCACCATACCAGAGCCAAGTGTCCTAAAGCCATGGAGTGACCCCCAGGGGCCCGGTGCCTTGACACCAGTGCACCGCCACCATACCAGAGCCAAGTGTCCTAAAGCCATGGAGTGACCCCCAGGGGCCCGGTGCCTCGGCACCAGTGCACCGCCACCATACCAGAGCCAAGTGTCATTGAGCCCTGGAGTGACCCCCAGGGGCCCCGGTGCCTTGACACCAGTGCACCGCCACCATACCAGAGCCAAGTGTCCCAGAGCCATGGAGTGACCCCCAGGGGCCCGGTGCCTTGGCACCAGTGCACCGCCACCATACCAGAGCCAAGTGTCCCAGAGCCATGGAGTGACCCCCAGGGGCCCCGGTGCCTTGACACCAGTGCACCGCCTCCATACCAGAGCCAAGTGCCCCAGAGCCATGGAGTGACCCCCAGGGGCCCCGGTGCCTTGGCACCAGTGCACCGCCACCATACCAGAGCCAAGTGTCCCAGAGCCATGGAGTGACCCCCAGGGGCCCCGGTGCCTCGGCACAAGTGCACCGCCACCATACCAGAGCCAAGTGCCCCAGAGCCATGGAGTGACCCCCAGGGGCCCCGGTGCCTTGACACCAGTGCACCGCCACCATACCAGAGCCAAGTGTCCTAGAGCCATGGAGTGACCCCCAGGGGCCCCGGTGCCTTGACACCAGTGCACCGCCACCATACCTGAGCCAAGTGTCCCAGAGCCATGGAGTGACCCCAGGGGCCCCGGTGCCTTGACACCAGTGCACCGCCACCATACCAGAGCCAAGTGTCCTAAAGCCATGGAGTGACCCCCAGGGGCCCCGGTGCCTCGGCACCAGTGCACCGCCACCATACCAGAGCCAAGTGTCCTAAAGCCATGGAGTGACCCCCAGGGGCCCCGGTGCCTTGACACCAGTGCACCGCCACCATACCAGAGCCAAGTGTGCTAAACCCATGGAGTGACCCCCAGGGGCCCCGGTGCCTTGGCACCAGTGCACCGCCACCATACCAGAGCCAAGTGCCCCAGAGCCATGGAGTGACCCCCAGGGGCCCCGGTGCCTTGGCACCAGTGCACCGCCACCATACCAGAGCCAAGTGCCCCAGAGCCATGGAGTGACCCCCAGGGGCCCGGTGCCTCGGCACCAGTGCACCGCCACCATACCAGAGCCAAGTGTCCTAAACCCATGGAGTGACCCCCAGGGGCCCCGGTGCCTTGACACCAGTGCACCGCCACCATACCAGAGCCATGTGTTCTAGAGCCAAGGAGTGACCCCCAGGGGCCCCGGTGCCTTGACACCAGTGCACCGCCACCATACCAGAGCCAAGTGTTCTAGAGCCAAGGAGTGACCCCCAGGGGCCCGGTGCCTCGGCACCAGTGCACTCCCACCATACCAGAGCCAAGTGTCATTGAGCCATGGAGTGACCCCCAGGGGCCCCGGTGCCTTGACACCAGTGCACCGCCACCATACCAGAGCCAAGTGTCCTAAAGCCATGGAGTGACCCCCAGGGGCCCCGGTGCCTTGGCACCAGTGCACCGCCACCATACCAGAGCCAAGTGTCCCAGAGCCATGGAGTGACCCCCAGGGGCCCCGGTGCCTTGGCACCAGTGCACCGCCACCATACCAGAGCCAAGTGTCCCAGAGCCATGGAGTGACCCCCAGGGGCCCCCGTGTCCTGGCACCAGTGCACCGCCACCATACCAGAGCCAAGTGTCCTAAAGCCATGGAGTGACCCCCAGGGACTCCGGTGCCTTGACACCAGTGCACCGCCACCATACCAGAGACGACTGTCTTAGAATCCCGGAAAGACCCTCAGGGCCCCCGGTGCCTTATCACCGTACCAGGGCAAACTATCTTAGAGCCCTGGAGAGACCCGCAGTGGCACAGGTGTCCAGGTGTCAGGGCACTGCTGTTCTATCAGGGTATACTGTCACAGAGGATTAGACCTGGTTATAGAGTGAAGGATGCCACATCATTCTCTCAAACTGGGCCCTATCACTTCAATTTTTCGCTGTCCTCGGCAGGTAGTACGTCACCTTTCCATGTTTGCAGCATGGCATTCAGGAATATATTCCACTCTTAAGGTGCTGCAGGTTTGCAAAGCTGGCCAAGCGCTGCCCGCTCTCAAAATGCCAGCCGTGATCTCCTTCCCTGCGGCACCTTGTCATGGAACATCCTCCCTACCCGATAGTCTTCACAGACAATGTAAATGATGTCTACTCTACCTTCTACCGCCAACCACAAGATGAAGGACTGTGACTCTACGTCTACCGCCAACCTCAAGATGGAGGACAGTTAATCTACCTTCTACTGCTCACCAAATGATGGAGGACAGTGAATCTTCTTTCTACCGCCAACCACAGGATGAAGTACAGTGAATCTACCTTCTACCGCTAACCACAAGACGGAGGACAGTTAATCTACCTACCTTCTACCACTAACGACAAGACGGAGGAGAGGTAATCTACCTACCTTCTACCGCTAACCACAAGATGGAGGACAGTTAATCTACCTTCTACTGGTGGCATGTACCCTCCTGGGGCGTCCTCCCATCAGGACCTGAGCTATGCAAGGATGAGGCCACTGGCACTGCTCATCTCTGGTATAAATGTCTCTTCACAGGAGGTCCGCCTTCTAAGAGCAGGGCTCAGCTTCTGGGCGGTGGACCTGAACACTTTGGAAACTTGTAGAAGTTGTGGCTGAGCAGAGAGGACCGTCGGGGAGCAGGGCAGAGAGTGTTTTTCAAAGCATCCCTGGGTCCAAGCAGGAGGTGGACCCTCCAGCATACCAGCAGGGCTGTCCCTCTGTCTGTCTGCGGAGTTGGATTGGAGCAACGACCTGAATCTACGAATGTCCGTCCCAGTGTAAAGTGCACGTGATGAGGGTCCTTTATCTCAGATTCTTACAGCAGAGCTGTTGAATGGTCAATACGTTTTGGTCCCCAGGTGGTACTTCTTTGTAAGGAAGGAGCGGCTCAACCATCTACGTCACATACATGGACGATGGACCAAGTCATAGCGAAGGGAGGGTGGTCCGAAGAATGCTCCTTCCTACACTGGGGACCAACGGAGGGATTCAGAGTTGGCGGGTGTGATGGACGTGCCAGCGGGGTGTGATGGGTGTGTGTGCGGGGTGTGATAGTGATGGACGTGCCAGCGGGGTGTGATGGTGATGGATGTGCTGGCAGGTGTGATGGTGACGCACGTGCCGGCGGGGTGTGATGGATGTGTGTGCGGGGTGAGATGGTGAAGGATGTGCCCACAGGGTGTGATAGTGATGGTCGTGCCGGCGAAGTATGATGGTGATGAATGTGCCTGCGGGGTGTGATGGTAATGGACATGCTGACAGGGTGTGATGGTGATGGTCGTGCCGGCGGGGTGTAATGTACGTGCCATCAGGTGTGATGGTCATGCGGGCAGGTTGTAATATGGTGATGGACGTGCTGTCGGGGTCGTGCGGGCGTGGTGTGATATAGTAATGGACGTGCCAGCGGTGTGTGATGGTGATGGATGTACCTGTGGGGTGTGACGGTGATAGATGGGCCTGCGGGGAGTGATGTTGATGGTTGTGTGGTAGGGGTGTGAAATGGTGATGGACGTACCGGCGGGGTGGGATGGACGTGCCGGCAGGTGTGATGGTGCTGCATATGCCTGCGTGGTGTGATGGTGAGGGAGGTTCCGGCAGGGTGTGATGGTGATGGATGTACCAGCGGGGTGTGATGGTGATGGATGTACCTGCAGGGTGTGATGGTGATGGATGTGCCTATGGGGTGTGATGGTGATGGACGTGCGGGCAGGGTGTGATTTGGTGATGGATGTGCCAGCGGGGTGTGTTGGACATGCCAGAGGGGTCTGATGGACATGCCGGTGGGTTTGATGGTGATGGTTGTGCTGGCGGGGTGTGATGGTGATGTATGTGCCGGCGGGGTGTAATTGTGATAGACGTGCGGACGGGGTATGATGGTGATGGATGTGTCGGTGGGGTGTGATGTGATGGACATGCCAGCGGGGTGTGTTGGTTATGGACGTGCCGGTGGGGTGTGACGTGATGGACATGCCAGCGGGGTGTGATGGTGATGGACGTGCCGGCAGGGTGTGATGGACGTGCGGGCAGCGTGTGATATAGTGATGTACGTGCCGGCGGGGTGTGATGGACATGCCGGCAGGTTTGATGGTAATGGTTGTGCTGGCGGGTGTGATGGTGTTGTACGTGCCAACAGGGTGTGATGGTGATGGACGTGCGGATGGGGTGTGATGGTGATGGACGTGCAGACTGCGTGTGATGTGATGGACGTGCCAGCGGGGTGTAATGGTGATGGACATGTGGACGGGGTGTGATGGTGATGGACGTGTTGATGGGGTGTGATGGTGATGGACGTGTGGACGGGGTGTGATGGTGATGGACGTGTGGACGGGGTGTGATGTGATGGACATGGCAGCGGGGTGTTATGGTGATGGACGTGTGGACGGGGTGTGATGGTGATGGACGTGTGGGCGGGGTGTGATGGACATGCCAGCGGGGTGTGATGGTGATGGACCTATGGACGGGGTGTGATGGTGATGGACGTGTGGACGGGATGTGATGGTGAAGGACATGCCGGAAGGGTGTGATGGTGATGGACGTGCCGGCGGGGTGTGCTGGTGATGGATGTACCTGTGGGGTGTGATGGTGATGGACGTGCTTGCGCGGTGTGATGGCGATGGACGGTCAGGCGGGGTGTGATGGTGATGGATGTGCCGTCAGGGTGTGATGGTGATGTACGTACCGGCAGGGTGTGATGGTGATGGACCTGTGGGCAGGGTGTGATGGTGATGGACGTGTCGGCAGGTGTGATGGTGATGGACGTGCGGGTGGGGTGTGATGGTGATGGTCGTGCCGGCGGGGTGTGATGGTGATGGATGTGCCGGCAGGGTGTGATGGTGATGGATGTGCCGGCGGGGTGTGATGGTGATGGACGGTCAGGCGGGGTGTGATGGTGATGGATGTGCCGCCAGGGTGTGATGGTGATGCACGTGCCGGCAGGGTGTGATGGTGATGGACCTGTGTGCGGGGTGTGATGGTGATGGACGTGCCGGCAGGTGTGATGGTGATGGACGTGCAGGCGGGGTGTGATGGTGATGGTCGTGCCGGCGGGGTGTGATGGTGATGGTCGTGCCGGCGGGGTGTGATGGTGATGGAGGGTCAGGCGGGGTGTGGTGGTGATGGACGTGCCTTTGGGGGTTTGATGGTGATGGTTGTGCCAACGGGGTGTGATGGTGATGGACGGTCAGGCGGGGTGTGGTGGTGATGGACGTGCCAGCGGGGTGTGATGGTGATGGTTGTGCCGGCGGGGTGTTATGGCGATGGACGGTCAGGCGGGGTCTTTTGGTGATGGTCGTGTCTGCAGGGTGTGATGGTGATGGTCGTGGACACACAGAAGATTCTCAGCGGGCTCTGGATTCCTTGAGGTCTGGTGATTGGTTGGTTGGAGAAGCCACTGTAGCAGGAGCCTCGATACCGAAGGACAGAGGGGCCGCTTCAGAGGTGGCATGGATCCGGGGGGTAGAGGAAAGTATACTATTGAACAACTAGCCTCAATGACGGGCTTTCACTAGCGGCTGTGGGGGTGGACCAAGGGTTAGCACCAGGAGAAGAGCAGGGGTGCAGGGCTGGGCATCTGAAAGAGAAGGGGTGCACTTTTCTCACCATTCAGACATATGATTTCATCCTCTGGCTGTGGAGATGAGAAGACTAGGACTGGGCAGTAAATTCCGTTCCACTCGTGGAATTTGGGTCATTTGGGACAATGCGGAATTGCCAAAAATTCCGCGATTCGTGGATTCGCAGAATTTTTTGCTTGTTCGCGCTTTCAAAATTCTTGTTCGCGAGATATTTCTCCCCATGCAGGGAAACAGCGTTCGCGAACAGGAAAAAAGCATTGCGAACAGGCTGAAGAAACAATTCCGCATGTTCGCTGAACTTTTGCATGCTCGTAGAGATTTTATACCGTTTCGCAGAGCTTTGTGTAGCGCGACTACGCAAATTCCGCCCACCCCTAGAGAAGACAATATCAAATGTTCAAGATGCTGCCTGTGCTGTCTTCAAGCTTACAGTGTAGTTGTGTGCCCTCTGTGTACATGTGATATCCTGTAAAACAGTACCACAGTGGTATTGCTCACATACTACGAAATGCAATTCACAAACCATCCGCTGGAGGGCTCGGCCTCTCCGTTCTTTTCTGCGTGGAGCCCTCCGCAACGGTGACGCAGCGCTCTGCTCACTTGGGTGCACGTTTAAGTAGTACATGTAGAGGCACAAGAGGAAGTGGTGGAAAGATGGGGAATATCTTATGCTAACTGGGAGGGGTTAGGGAAATTTAAGGCTGGATTTTAGAGAGAGACACGCTGGTATAAACACACAAGCAGAATAGTAACACAGCTGACGTTAACAGCCCAGCTGCAGTTTCTGCATAAGAGCGGGGGGGGGGTGTCACCTCCCCGCCCACTGCAGCCGTGCTAAATGTGAAAAAATAAAATGGCAATAAAATTATTTCATTGCCATTTTATTTTTCACCTGGTGCGCCGCAGCTGGCAGCCTAGACAGGAGAAATGGGGGCGTGTCCTCCACTGTTGTCGATTGGCAGCATAGAGGACTGAAGCAGCGAGCTGGATGCTCCAAAGTGCGCATGTCAGTATGACAGCCTCTCTTGTGCCGGCCAAAGTGACAAGTGCACTGTGCAACTCTAAACCCAGCTGTCTTAGACAGCTGAGTGGAGAGAGACCTACACATGCCACCAGGGCCCCAGGAATGTTCAGCCGCCCGCTCCATCCAATCCTGACGCTTCTCTCATTCTGCTTACCAGCATGAGAGTAGCGCCAGGATTGGTTAATGGAATTGGCTGGAGCAGGAGCACTCTGACTCGAGGGACCAGAGCGAGGAGGATGTTGCATGTCAGATGAGCAACAAGCAAGGTAAGTGACTTTATTTTGTTTACTTGATACCCACTCGCCTTGCCTGCATTCACGCTCCCACCACCCATTTGCCAGCCTCACCAATATATCTACCTGCCAGCCGCCACTTATACAGCCCTCATGGCGACAAAATATTAGTAGATGTATTCCAACCCAGCCTTGCAGTACATCTAGCACCACACATGGCCAACCACTGGTACTGCAACACGATCGCATGCAAAACAATGGAGGCAGAGAAATAAAATAACACCCCATAGCAAAGAATGTTAAATAAATGAAATGCGTTCTTTTTATTTATTTATTTCTTCTTTTCTGGCGGGGCACAGGGTTCTGGCAAGCAGATGGCACTAATGGAGACAGCATGGATTTATTTATTTATTTATTTATTTTTGACATTTGTACAGCGCTCTGTTACCCGTAGGTGTCCTGGCACTCTGAAAACTCCTTAGGCGCAGTCGATTAAAGCTTAATTAGTGAACAGCCAGGTCTTAAGAGCTCTCCTAAAGGCCATGAGATCCGTCATCTTTCTAAGAGCCGGGGGTAGGGCATTCCAGGCCTTGGCTGCTCCCAGCACAAAGCTTCTGCCTCCCCACCGCACTTTCCTAATGCGAGGAACTGCAATCAGCCCGGCGTTACTAGATCTAAGGTGCCTTGTCGGGAGATACCAGAAAAAATACTGTCGTAGAAATGATGGCCCAAGGCCTCGCAAGGCCTTAAACACCAGGCAGAGTACTTGAAATAAGACCCGCTTTCGCACCGGGAGCCAGTGAAGTTTAGCTAGCTCCTGGGAAATGGGGGCATACTTTGGGAGGCCCGTAATAAGCCGAGCCGCAGCATTTTGTAGGACCTGCAATTTGTTTGTTATGCCCTGTTGAGCATTAAGAAACAGACTGTTACAGTAATCCAGCCGAGATAATACCAGCGTGGTGACTACTGTTTTTTTCCTACTTTCTGGAATAAATGGCAGGATCTTTCGGGCGGTTTTGAGCAAAAAGGAAATTGAGGAAGACAGCGCATTGACCTGCAGTCGGAAGGTAAGCTGGTCATCGATCAGCACCCCTAAGTTCTTAACTTTAGGCACAGGGGTGGGGGCATTCCCCATCTGCTCAGGCCACCAGTTTGGACTCCAAAAGTTGACATTCGAGCCAAACACTATAACTTCCGTTTTGGCCGAATTCAACTTAAGGCAGTTTGCAGCCATCCAACTTCCCACCGCCAGCATGCAGTCCTGAAACTGCCTGGCTACACCTTCCTCCTTCCCTGGCAACAGTGACACCACAATCTGGGTGTCGTCGGCGTAAGAGGTAAGTTCAAAGCCAAATGCCCGAATTACTGGGGCCAGAGAGCTAACGTATAAATTGAACAGAGTGGGGCTTAGGGACGAACCCTGCGGAACCCCACAGGGTAGAGCGAAAGGTTTAGATTCAAATTCGCCCAGTGCCACACTCTGATGTTTCAATCCACCATCCACTGGTGCACTGAAAGCAAAAGCAGATCTTCTGCTGTAGCGCCTAGAAGCCATGTTGGAGGATACTTTGGGCTGGGGAAAGACACACTCACACATTCTTCTCAAAGTCTGACAGCCGTGAAGGTTTTGGAGTGTAAGGAGTGACAGGCTTCCATTTCCCTCAGATCAGGGGGATTTGGAAGCAGGGTATTGTGGGTGAACTCTGACGCCCCTTACTTACCGGAAATCACTGTGTGTACAGGCGCTATAACTGCAGCCGCGAAGCTACAGTGAAAGTGGCGGTAAGGGTATGAATTGAATACCCTCCCACCGTGCCAAGGAAAACATCAACCGCAGCTATGTACAGCAGCGACCATGAGAAAATAACCACTCCATGAATAATTAATGAGATTAATAATAATCAGCTTTATCAAGAAGTGCAATCGGCTCCTTTCACAGCCTTGCAAAGTGCACGCGTCATACCCACTCCTGGCATCCATCCCTCCCATCGAGGGCGGGAGCCGAGTCCTCAGGGCACCAGGCCCGCAGCAGCACACATCTTTAACATTAGTTCAAACAGGATGTATGACGTTTCAACGCATGCTTTTCCAATGCACGCCATTACGACGCAGGTTTTACAACGCAAGTCGTTACAACGACTTGCGTTGGGGGGCGCTGCATAGTGAATAGTTTAATTTACTATTCCAACTCCAGTCCCCGTGGATAGTAGGGAAGGTGTTGGATAGTAATTAAACTATTCCCTATCCTAGAGCGCCCCCCAGCGCAATGCGTTGTAATAACTTGCGTTGTAAAAGTTGCATCGTAATGGTAGTGCGTTGTAAAAGTTGCGTTGTAAAGGATGTTCCCCTTTCGAACAATA
Source organism: Lissotriton helveticus (assembly GCF_964261635.1). Classification (NCBI taxonomy): domain Eukaryota; kingdom Metazoa; phylum Chordata; class Amphibia; order Caudata; family Salamandridae; genus Lissotriton; species Lissotriton helveticus. Next base: position 1,199,906,146 of record NC_136071.1, on the reverse strand, counting down.
TCCTAAGGATTGTTGGGGCCCTGGGCAATACATATTTTGGGGCACTCTGTTCGGAACACATTTGCATTCTATTAGCCTTTTTCTGCTATTCCAAGACTGCGTGATGCCAAACAATATTGAATTATATGTTAAACTTTCAGAAACTGGGTCACATAAAAGCAACTGACATGTATCTTGCCTGTGGCCCCAAAAATTCTTAAAGTGATATTTGGCGGAGAGAGAAAGAGGTAGGAGTAGGTAAAGGTAGGCAGAGAGAACGGGAACTATAGGAGTAGACAGTGATGGAGACAATTCACTTTCTGGGGGGCCCCTTGGAAGATGGGGGCCCTGGGAAATTTCCCACTTGGTCCATGCCTTTAAAATATCTCTGAAATGGGTCTTATTGGCTTCATGGACATCAGTTAAGGGCCAGGCAGGGAGTCTTGTTCACTTCTTGTCCTTTTTACTGCTGGCCACATCCACAGCCCCTCAGCAGCCAAGAGCAGGAAGTTGAAGGTGAGACACGGAGTCAACACTATGATGTCATCGGAGGGTGGGTGGGTGGGTGGCAAAGAATCTGTGATCATTCAACCCGGGGCGTTCAACTACGTCTGGTTATCAGTTAAGAATCACTGAACCAGGTTTGCAGTAGAGTTAACGTACCCTTTATTACTCTTTTAGTCCTGATGAAGAGCCACCATACCCGTTAGGGGCTAACCTGGCATGAAACATGTTGACCCTATGTAAATGTAAATGTACAGGAATTTATATAGCGCAAATCACCAAGCGGTTTCTAAGCGCTTGCTTAGGGAACCCGTCCTGGTATTCCCCTGTGAGACAACCCCGGCAGGGTATCCGCAAGGTGAAAGCCAGGCATCCCGCCGCGAGGGGCCGTTGTGGAGATTAAGCAAGCTATTGCCCAGAGTCGCAGAGTGTGAACCCATGAATCCATTAGGCACCGGAGCGAGAATTGTCGAGTCCATGGACATTTTAGGACTCAAGACCCCGCCGAATTGAACCCTGGTCCCTGGCTGAACTCTGCTTCCAGGTCTGCCTCCTCTAACCAGTGAGCCACACCACACTAGCCCTATAGGATCATTACATCCAGTTGGGGCTCATTATTTTTAATTAGGCTAGTGCCCCCCTGGTAATAAACACATTTAGTATGGACGGCCCTAGACCTATTTTAACCCATTCACTCACTGCACTACCTAGCCCACACACCCGCACTCACCCTACGGCTTCATCTATAAAAAGACCTCTGCCAAAGAGCCCCTTTGCGGGTGCCCGTCGGGCATTGCAGCGCCGGCCCGATGAGGAGCAAGGTCCAATGATGAAGCATGACATCCTTCGGGGTGTGTGAGGGCATTTTTTTAAAAAGACCTCCTTTCCCCCTCCCTTAGGAACTGCACACCCCCTGTAGTTCTGACCAATGTCCTGGAGCATGTGTGCAGACCTGCTTAAATATAGCTCCTGGTTCCTCTTGTTTGAAACAAAGAATCTGTGATGTCACCTCTGTTTCCACTTCTTTTGATCTGTTCATAACAACATTTCCATGCTGCCACACAGCAGGGGCCTCACAGACCCTTTATGAAAAGCCAGACTTGCAAAAACCCCATAAGTTCCAGGTCTCCTCCTCCTTCTGATGTCTCCCCCTACTGGTGTCCCCGTGTGACAGCAAGAAACAAGATTTTCCAGCAGCGAACTCTGCCCAAGCTGTGCCTATTTTCCAATAGCCTACATATCAAAGGCATCACTTCCTGGGGCCCCCCCTTCCCACATGTTTTTACCCCTGTATACTGGTAGCTGTTGGGAAGTGAAACTGTTGTTTGAAGTGAGGTTTGGAGTGAACAATACAGCCCAAGCTGAGGTACCAATAACATGCTCCAACTTCAGCCTGGCACTTGCCCCCGTACAGTTCTGGCCTCACCCATCACTCACAGCTGGCAGCTGCTCGTCAGTCTGCCCTCGCCTCAGAGGAGAGTCCATGGCACTGAAAAATCTCATTTTTATAGGGCACTTTACATTGATACGCAGTGCATGGTGCATTTTTTACTATGAGGGAATAATCTCTCTTCCCTTGCATTGTGGGCGTACCCGTGTGTAGTGCCAGGCACTGCTGTGGGGGAAACAGCCTTTCCAATGAGAGTTTTACCACATTGTGCCTTTACCACACATTTGTATCATGCATGCTTTTGCGACATATGTGCCTTCACAACGTATGCCTTAGTCATACATTTCAGGTAAGTCGGGGACCCCCCCCTAAAATACCTTTTTTATACATATAAATATACTGCTTCAAAATCCCCACTCTAATCCAAGAATGGGCTCCGACACAGCTCAGGGGCACGACCCGTGAGTTTTTTTTACCACCATTGCCGTCAGTACAACAATATCTGTGTGCACTTCTTGAAACACTTTGGCAGAAACATTTTGGCGAATCACCTTTCTCAATGCCAGTTTCTCCTGAAGGGCTCATCAGCTGAGGGCCCTTAGAAACATGCCATGGCTGTTAGCTCCTATTGGAGCATGTATATGACCAATCCAGTCTCTTAAAATGACAGAGTCTCTTCTTTTTAGCAGCACAGTGCTCTCCACAATCAGCCGCTGATTGATGGTTGTTAGAAATGGCGATTTCCGGCTGGCTGAGGCTTGCGCCAAAGCCAGGCAGAAACCACTGCTCTAGTCAGGGCAAGGGAGTTACACGCCAAGGATAACCCCTGTTCACCCTCTAGGCAACGTGACACGGGCAGTAAGGCTGATCCCCGGGGCAATGTAAGTTAAGTATTTGCGCAAGCACCCCCAGCAACAACATCCCAGGCCCCCCACAAAAGGAACTCCACACAAGGTTATATATAAAAATAGCCTTTGTATTATACCAGACACATTAGATAAGAAACACACACTTTACAATGTGCCATAGGCACGGACAGAATTTACAGGGGATTATATACATGGGACAGGGACACATGGACCACTGTCAGGAATAAGCACTTTTAGAACTAGCCGTTGGTAGAATTAGCACTTTGTAGAAGTAACACTTTTAGAACATAGAACATATACTAACTGGCGGTGGGTACGGACCGTGCCTTCCGTTCTGGTGGCGCGGGACAATACGGGTGACCTCAGCATGCCGGAGCGGGCGGGAGGCGGCCGGTACGCTACAAGCGTGCGGGCGTTTCTCGCCTCTCAAAGGGGGCTCCGGGCTTTTTCAGCGGCTGGGGCGACCCAAAGGTGTGCGGCTCAGAGGAGATGGGGGGCAGGGTGCGAGCGGTCCAGCGAAGCAGACGCGGCTCAGAGGAGAGCGGCGCGGCTCGAGGCGGGGGCGGCCAGGCACGGCCTGCAAAAGGGGGGCGAGCAAGGCACACTTTAGGCGGGGCTCCAGCGGCACCGGGAGGTCAGACAAGTCCCAGCAACTTGGCAGGGAAGGCACAATAGAGTCCACTGGTCCTAGGACTCTGTTCAGGGGGCGAGCTCAGTATCAAGCCCTTGGAGATAGTTTTAAGCACCAAATAGCAAAGGTAGCTCACAACCAGTAACCACTGGTAAAAGGTAAGTACCACCTACGCCACCCTAACCACCTTAGGAACATATCACGCAAGGAACCATGAACTCACTAGCATAACTATACTAGGAAAAACAATCACCAAAGCATAAAAATACATTTAGGGGTATAGGCTAGAAGCTTTACACATGATGCATGAAGACACATTCAGCGGTGTAGGTAGGACACATGATGCATAAAACACATTCAACGGTGTAGGTAACACACATGATGCATAAAACACATTCAGCGGTGTAGGTAAAACACATGATGCATTAAACACATTCAGCTGTGTAGGTAAGACACATGACGCATAAAACACATTCAGCGGTGTAGTTAAAACACATGATGCATAAAACACATTCTGCGGTGTAGGTAAAACACATGAGGGTCCAGGTTGCGCCACTGCGCCAAAACCAAAATGTAGCAGCTGCCCACTACTTGCTGGGCAGCTGAGGGACAAGAACAGGGCCTAAAAAGCTGCACCTGGCACTAAGTGCTGCGCAGCTGTGGGAAGGCCAAAGTAGGGGAGTGAAGGAGTGCGCCTCACTCCCGAGTCACATAGAGCAAGTCCCTAAAAAGCAAAACCTAAAAGGTGCAGCTGCCCACTACTTGCTGGGCAGCTGGGAAGCAAATTGTGACAGGGGCCCTCACTGGACCTTGGAACCAAAAATGCGCCAACTGGGGAGCCCTCAAGGCTCTAGAACAATGCTGCAGCCCAAATCACGTGGGAGCCTCGCAGGCCTTGCACAAAAACAATGCCCCCACACGTTGGAGCCACCTAGGCTCTAGGAAGAAACATGCCCCAAGCACTGTGGGGCCCACGGGGGCTCTGGGTCAATACTGGCTCTGGATCAAATGTTGCCAATCTGGGGGAGCGGCCCGCTGTCAACCGGGGCTGCTCTACCCCACGAAATGCCCCTGCAACGAAAATAGCGCTACTGGGAGGGGGGGTGGGCAACGGCAATGTGCCCCGACGCCCCCATCTCCCCACAGGAACACACAACGGGCCCCACTCACCAGCTCGACATGACTCTATCCAGAGGCGGTGCCCTTCTTCACCCGGTCCCCCATCTCGGGACCGGGACTCCAGGCCGCAAGCACTTGCGGCTTGGTCTACTCCTGCTCCTGGGCTGCAGGCAAAAGGCGGGGCTCTCTCTTCCACATGAGAGCCCCGCTGATCTCAGGAACACTTCTCCCGGGGCTCCCTCCATTGCATGGGAGCCCTTCACCACTCGCGCTGCGTCCTCTTCCCTGCTGGCGGCCCCGGGGCTCTCCACAGCTCACGGGAGCCCCGGGCCGCTGGAGGACTTCGCTTCTTCTCTCGGGGCTCGAGGAGGCGGGGTTGGCTCCCGACCTCCTCGCTGGCAATACCACTTCCGGGCCGCACGCGTCACTTCCGTCCTGCTGCCCCACCCACAGTCAGGCGGGCCGCGGGCGGCAGCGGCTTTTCCCGCGGGCAAAGCTTGAGGGGTAGGCTCCCTCGAAGTGAAAAATAAATGTAGAAACAGGGTGGGCACCCGTACTAAATACAATCCACGGGCATAAATGCAGGGTAGGCTCCTGCTTGAAAACATCCACAATGAGCGGGGTGGGCACTCGCGCTGCTATGAGCAAATGCAGCAATGAGGGCCACAAAAGGGCAGGAGCGCTTCCCCCCAAGGGAGCACGACAGCGCTCTGCCCATAACTGAAAAGTAAAGCGCCCACCAGGCGCTGGGACATGGTAATTACAAACCCCCAAAGAAGGACTCCTCCAGAAAGAAAAGGATCCCCGAAACCAGCAGGGCAACTCAGGACAAGGCTTTCAGGGCCAGGAAGAAGGGTCCACAAGAAGTCCATCAGCAATCCAGGGGCTGGGCAGGGCCCAGGGAGGCAAGCATTCCCCTGGGCCCCAGCAGCAGCATGCCCCTGGTAGATTCTAGTAGGGAAAACCAAGAACATTTTACAAGAGGTCACAGCCTCTTTTTATACAGAGAAATCCTTTGTTGTCAAAGGTGCAGGCAAGGGGCGAACCAGATGCAACTGGTTCCTGAGCACTTTGTTTTGCTCAGCCCCTCTGCCTATTCACAGGATGGGTCAGGGACATCAGACACACCACAGGGGCGGAGCCAGCATTGTGGAGGGAATACCCAGCCCTATTCAGGTCCCAGGTGCACTCCTCCCCGGCCATCAACATGCAGATCTCCCATTCACCACCGGGGCAGGCCCATCCTGACTCCAGGAGCCTGGAACACCAGCCAGACCCAGCCAATCACAAGCCGGCACATTCACTGCACAGACAGGCCAACTTCTAGAAGTGGCACTTCCACACTAGACACAATAACGCCGCGCACATCATCGCGCAGCATTTAATCACACGAGTCCTATGGGAGGGCAGGCCAATCTCACACACGCACTCAGAGAGCGCACGCACTTTACACTGCGCCACAGTGCTAAAGTGCGCAAAGACCAGAAATCATTATAATTATGTAACACTAAAAGGCTAAAAGTTCAGGGGAGAACTTGCCAAAAGGGCCACGTCCAACAATGGTAATATAAATCAATATGCATAAACAATATGTGCTAATGGCATGTGTTGTAAAAGCATATAGGTTTAAAAAAATGCAGGGTAAAAAATGCGTTGTAAAGGCATGCAAAGTATTTTCCTGAGTGGGTCCGTCATATTACCCTTCTGTGGTACCCTAGTCCCTGCCAACCCCTGGCTCGCCTCCTCCTGACCACTGTCTGCTGCACGTGTATGCTTGGTCTTGGCACCTATAGGTCCAGGAGAGGGAGGAGCTCTGGTCACATCCCCGAGCAGCCGTAATGGTGCAGAAAGTGGGCGTTGTGCGCTCTGTGCCTCCTAATCCAGCGGGTGGCCGTTTGATGTAGGGCGACCCCCATTAAATTTCTGGTTGGTTCACTGACAATATATCGACCCTCACAATATGCCCATTCCAAAATATTGTGACCAAAATATTGATATGAAAAATATTGCAGTCCTATGCTTATAATGGTACGTACAAAAATATTGCATTAAATATAGTTTTTTAAATATATACTAGCAGCCCGTCCTGATGTTGTCCGGGGATGAAATATAGCAGCGTTTGAAAGTGGGTATTGCTGACGTTAAAATGGCTGAAGTGGCACAATAGTTATGCATCTATAAGGGTTTTTTATGCGTTGTTTAACATTGATCTTGCACGTCGTCTTTTACCTGTCTTGTGAAGTTGGTAATTTCTGTGCAATTTGTTTGTCCGCTTGTGCATGCAGTGTTAGGAAGATCGTTCGTGATATGTGCCTCCTCAGCTGTAACGTTTTTGATGATCCTTCGTGATATGTGCATCCTCAGCGGTAACATTTGCAGCTTGTGGGTGCTGTGGAGTGGGTTGGTTATAGAATCCCCAAGAGCGTTCTGTCCGACATTAATCCGTGTACGCTGACAGTGCAGTGCGTGGCAGCGTGCTTGCGAGGGCTGCGCGTGTGTGATCCCCGCTGGTAGGCTGACTGCCTTGAGGCCCCGCCTGAGCCCCGGACTAAATTGAAATCGTTAAGTGTGTGAAATGCCACCTGAATGCGAACCTCCGTGAATGCGGCGCACATTGTTGTAAATGCGAAGCTCCGTGAATGCGGCGCACATTGGTGGTTGGCGACGCCCCTGTCAGAACGGTTAGGCCCAAAAGCGAGTACTGTGAAGGTTAGCAGTAATGCATTTTTTTGGCCAGGCCCCTCTGACAATGCCGCGCCCACAAGGGACTACTTTACCCCTAAGGTTCTTTTACCTTCATAATGTATATGGTGGGCAGATTGGAGGGTGATTCTGTCAATACCTCTTCACTTCCTCTATTGTTTTGGAATTACGGGCAGATGTATAGCCTATGTCCATCTGCTGCAACTGCCCTTTCCAATGATGTATTGGGTGTTGTGATTGGTGCTGCACTTCTTGAGCTTACCCGCCTCAAATGTTTCGGCTTTCTCTTTATAATAGTAGTATAGATTTAAATTTTAAAAAAATACATATATTAAATAGTAACATTAATTAAAAAAATAAAATAGATGTAATATATATTTTAACAAACATAACAAATGAACGTAATTAAAACAAGTTCAACACACATATAACTATTTACATATGTCTACTTAAAAACAGATATTAAACTAATAATTGTCACTTATATCATAATTTCAAATTTTTTAACTGAGATCAAAATATAACAAATAAATATATAACTATATATATACCAATACCATGAAAGCTTTGAAAAACAAACCATTCTAATTAAATTAAAAAGTAACCAACTTACAATTTTGTTAAAATATTTTACACATGAATAATTATAAATTCTATAATTTAAAATAAACAAAAATATGATAGTAAAAATGATAACAATATAAAAAAATGTATAAAATATAAAATGTAATACATATACTATTCACACTACGTTTTATACAAAACTATGCAAACTATTATAGTAAATAAATAAAAAATGTACTACTCCCACTTCACGCAACACAAAAATAATAAAACTGGGTAAAATTTATAAAATCTCCCTCCAGTAAATGCAACAGTAGTGAAAGTGTTGAATTGCAGATAGGTAAAATGCACTATTCACACTCCAGCCTCTACAACAGTAGGGAAAGTATTGGAGTGCACAGAGGTAGAAATTACAATTCCTGCTACAATATGTGCAACAATAGGGAATGTGTTTGGTTGCGGAGGGGTAACATGTACTATTCCTACTCTAGTCAGTACAACAGTTGGAAAGTGTTGGATAGCAGTGGAGTAACATTTACTATTCCAACTCCAGTCAGTACAAAAGTAGGGAAAGTGTTACATTTTGGAGGGGATTTTTCTTATTTACTCCCTACCCTTTGCCACTATAAACTCCTCGACCCACACCTAAAAAATAAATAAATTACACAGTTAACATAATTAATTATAAATTAATTAATATTGACTAACTAATTATTAATGAATTAAAAATAAATTATTTCCCACCATTTACCCCTATAAACCCCACAACCCGCACATTCAATTTTCAATAAAACAAATAATTCCCAATTAACATAATTAGATAGCAAATCAATAAATAATATTTAATACAACATTATCAATAATATATTATAATTAGTTACTTTATCCACAATCCCCTATAAACCCACAATCCGCTACAGAATTAAAGATCATAAAAATGAATCAAATATAATGTAATAACTACTAAAAGTTTAACAAATATATTAACAAACATAATTATACAAATAATGTATATCATATAAATTTAAAGTATATGCTAAAATACAGAACAATAATTAAAAAACTATATTTTAAACAACTGTATTTTTGCAAACAATATTAATGACTGATATTTTAAAAATAGATATTGCCTACCTTAAAATTGATATTCTTGACAATGATATCTTTGCTGGTGATAGTTCAATATCACAATATTTTTGACACAATAGTTTGATATGGTGATATATTTTTTCTCATATTTTGTCTGAATAACTTAGGGGCCGACCTGAGTCCGTCTGACATCGGCCAGGAGCTGTAACCGACCGACCTGCTGTCGTCGGTTACAGCCCTGCTAGTATGATGCGACCGAACAGGGTTCGGTCACATTCGTATACTTTGCAATACAAGCATGCATTCCGAGCGCAATGCATGCCTACATTGCTGGAAGCAGGGGTGCAGTTCATCCCCGCACCCTGTGACCGGCACCCCAAGGTGCCTGCCACCGGGTGCAGGGATCAACGGAGGGACACCATAGGTGCCCCCAGGCTGCCATTCGGCAGCCTCACTCCCATGGGGGCCCTGCTGGGGGCCCCCTAGAGACAGCTTCTGACTGCCTTTTCATGCCGGACACACTGGCACGAAAAGGCAGTGAAAAGATGCCATTGTACTCCCTCGGTCGTAAATAGGCGACCGGGGGAGTACCGAGGGATTTCCGGACTGCAGACATTCTCTCTGAAATGCATGCGTTTTCTGAGCACACACCAGTGCTCCAATTGACTGTGCCAGTCATCCATTTTAGATTCAGTTTGCACTCCTTGTGATAGTTCTGGAAATAAAGCTAAGGGTACGGACTTAGAGGTCGATTAGGATGGTGGTCAGACATTCGTTGTGGTAGTGGGACCGTCCGCCTGTTTGGTGGCGATCCCGCAAGTGCAATTACAATGCGACCGCCACCGTGGCAGTCGCATCATCTGTGTTTAGCATTGCGGCGAGTACTGCTGGCTGCATCACCCGCCGCAATTGTAAAAATGCATGTTTTCCATTTCCCTGCACTGTGTGGCAGGCACCATACGGTGTCTGCCACTCAGTGCAGGGAAATGCAGAGGGCTACCATGGCTACCCCCTTTCTCTACAAAGCTAGGGAAATCAACTGGGTAGTTCCCCAGGGATCATCACTCAGCCCCACGCTCTTCAACATCTACATGGCCTCCGCCACCATCATCAGACAGCATGAGCTCAGCATTGTATCCTACACCGATGACACCCAGCTCATCCACTCACTCACGAAGAATCCCGATGGCACCAGACTCTGCTTCCAGGAAGGAATGAAGAATGTGGCAGCCTGGATAAAAGACAGCTGCTTGAAGCTCAACTCCGAGAAGACATGGTCTTCATCCTCAGACCCTGCACCTCCGCTTGGGACAACTCCTGGTGACCCTCTGCCCTCGAGAACCCACCCACCCCTAAAGACCACGCTTGGAACCTCACCATCATCCTTGACTCCTCCCTCCCCATGAACCGCCAGATCAACGCCGTCGCTTCCACTAGTTTCAACTGCCCTCGCATCCTCCGTAAGACCTTCAAGTGGATCCCCCCGACTGCAGAAAGACCGCCACCCACGCACTCATAACCAGTAGACTGGACTACGGTAACGCCCTCTATGCTGGAATCAACGGAACTTTTCTACACAAACTCCAAACTATCCAGAATGCCGCAGCCAGACTCGTCCTCGGGACACAGCGTCACAAGCACATGACCCAACCCCTACGAGGCCTCCACTGGCTCCTTGTTGAGAAGAGGGTCACCTTCAAACTCCTCACCCACACCTACAAATCCCTCAACAACATCGGACCCGAATACCTCAATGAGAGAGTATCCTTCCACGTACCCAAGAGAAACCTCCGCAATGCCAACCTCGCCCTGGCAGAGGTCCCCTGCAGCCGCAGAAACAGAACCGGCTGGAGAGCTTTCTCCTACATCACAGCCAAGACCTGGAACGAGCTCCCTGTGAACATCAGATGCTCTCCGACCCTTCACACGTTCAGGAATGACATCGAGTCCTGGCTCTTCGACTGATCCGGAGCCACTCCCCCCTCAGCGCCTTGAGACTAGGGGTGGGCGGAATTTGCGTAGTCGCGCTACGCAACTCTCTGTGAAATGGTAAAACATCTCCCCGAGCACTCAGAGTTCCCCTGAACACGCAGAATTGCTTGTTCCGCCCGTTCGTGATGCCTTTTTCCTCTTCTTGAACACTGTTTGCGTGCTCAGGGGGAAAAATCTAGTGAACACACATTTTGAAAGCGTGAACAAACAAAAAATTCATTGAAGCCATGGATTGCATAATTTTTGGCAATTCCGTGTTTTCACCGAACACGAAATTACCCAAATTCCGAAAATTCTGCAAGCGGAACGAAATTTACCGCCCAGGCCTACTTGAGACCCTCACGGGTGAGTAGCACGCTTTACAAACTCCTGATTGGTTGATTGATTGATTGATTGATAGTACAGTAACACCTCCGCAACGGGCCCCCAAACCCAATCCCACCAGCCTTTCATATCGTAATATAGTGGACGGTGCCTGCTAGGCACCGCCACCATTTTAAGACACACCTTTTCCCGCTCAAGATACAATAACTTTACACTGCTTTTCTGTTCGTCACCCCCCATATAGCTGCTCTATACTCTGCTGCTTAAGCGCCGGGACGCCCCTTTGCTGGGGCAGCTGCGCGCTATAGAAATTGTTTTAACATAACATAACATAACATTTTACCCTATCTGGACCGTCCGCCAGGCAATCGCAGTCGCAGTGTGGATCTGCCCGCCATCCTAATCTGGCGGGCGGTCAATCTACGTTTGATGGCCAACGGATCGCCACTGCACGGCTGGCGGTGTCGGTCCTTCCGCCATCATAATGAGCCGCTTAATTTTTAGCTTACAAATTCCCTCACATATACAGATCATTTTTAAATGTCCCGCTTTGCCTTTTTATGCAAAAGCACTTTGTAAATCTACTAATATTAAAATTTCTAAAGAATCAGTAAGTAAGTAAGTAAGTCATGTATTGTCTGGTTAATTAAAACCTGTACAAACCCATGATAGAAGAATTGTAACAGCAGGGTTCACAATTTAAACAGACTAAAAATAACATTTAGTAAGCTCCCATTCCTAGAATTAGCTGCAATGAGACATATATCAAAAATTATTATTCATTCCTTTGGTAAAATACATTAAAAACAACATCTCATAAAACATCAATACATTATACGGGGAACAGCGTTTACAACGCAACTTTTACCACGCAATACCTTTACAACGGAGGTATTACAACGCAAGTCGTTACAACGACTTGCATTTGGTGGGCGCTGTTGGATAGGAAATAGTTTAATTTTCTATCGAACACCTTCCCTACTATCCACGGGGACCGGAGATGGAATAGAAAATTAAACTATTCCACTATCCAGCGCCCCCCAACGCAAGTCGTTGTAACGACTTGCGTTGTAATACCTGCGTTGTAAAGGCATGCGTGGTAAAAGCATGTGTTGAAACGCCATACAGCCCATTATACTGGCTATTGTTCGAAGTTGTCGTGTGATGCAGTACAATGGTGAAGGGTTACAACCTTTCAGTGCAAAAACGGGTCACCAAATGATTTCCTTGTAAGGATCCGCCCTTAAAAGAGGACTTTTTGCTGCAGTGGTCGGCATACGGGCCAAGGGCAGCAGAGTTTCTTCTCTGCCGCCTCCATAAGTGGCACGAAGCGGCATGCTAACTGCCCGTCTCCTCCTCCGAGGCATGCCATCACTGCTTGGCCTCAGGTTCTTATCCCCTTACTTAAAAGATAAGGCTTCAATAGCCGACGTCTTTCAACTTATAGTTCTCTGCAAATACACAGAAGGTGCAATACACTGTTGTTGGCTTTGTCGCATGAAGAACAGGTTGTCAGGCCCGGCAGTCGTTTCCAGGGGGGAAGAGGCGGCAGTGCTGGTAGGATGCCCAATCTAAAGTGGAGGTTTTTTACTTTCTGCCTCCTGTTGAAACCTACCCCTAGGTATGGCTGCGGAGAGGGCTTAACATATCGTTGCACAATAAACCACCCGTGGGATCTTTCTGTGAGTGCTGCCTTGTCTTCTACTAGGGATAGATTTTTCACTGTCTTGTTTACAATTTGTTTCAAGCAGTGATAAGACCCCGAAATGCCCAAAGTTCATCCAAGACTAAACACTCTTTAGATGCTGTCAGATAGCTCCTGGCTGCACAGCCTCTCTTCTGATGTATTTCGTTCCATAGGTAGGAATTCGGAGATCCTGGTTTCACATTTTTAATCCTGTCCCAGCTCTTGAATCATGGTTCTGCCTCTGAGGGGGGGGGGGGGGGGGGGACTCTCCCTCTGCCCTGAAGAGAGATGGTTCTGCCTCTGGGGGGCGGGGGGCTCTCCCTCTGTCCTGAAGGGAGATGGTTCTGCCTCTGGGGGGGGGGGGCTATCCCTCTGTCCTGAAGGGAGATGGTTCTGCCTCTGGGGGGGCTCTGTTTGCTCCGGGACCACAGATTCCTGCTGCCGCTATAGGACTTGCATTGACTTTTTGACCCCACAAAAAAAATCCCCACCCGTCTTTTCTTTTTGTTTTATTGGTTAAGCGGCTATTGTTTAACTGCTGATTTTTTATTTTTATTACCTGAACCTTTTGTGAGGTGTAATAATCTATTGTCCCTGGTTCAGAGTTTAGAGCCATTCATGGTCTGGGCCCGATCCCTCTGCAAAGAATGTTTGCCTGGTACCTTCCATCTAGAGCCCTTCGGTCCTCATCATCCAGGCTACTAGTAGTCCCGCGGTTCCAGAGAGTGAGGATGGGCGGCCGCTCCTTTAGAGTGGCGGCGTCCAAACTCTGGAACTCCTTGCCACTACCCTTAAGGAGTCTTGAGGATCTTTCAGCCTTCAGGAAGGCGTTGAAAACGTATCTCTTCCCCAGGACAGGCTAGCTGCTGAATCCGCTGGTTCATGGCTCAAAGCGCCCGGATGCCCTTGGTGGTGACAGGTCGCGCTATACAAATATACTACAATACAATACAATTCAGGGTGGTTTGACAACCCCTGTAGTCTGTTAATAACTCTCCCTCTGGGGGGCTCTCCCTCTGCCCTGATGGGAGATGATTCTGACTCCGGGGGGGCTCTCCCTCTGCCCTGAAGGAGTTGGTTCTGCCTCTGGGGGGGCTCTCACTCTGCCCTGAAGGAGATGGGTCGGCCTGGGGGCAGGGGGGCTCTCACTCTGCCCTGATGGGAGATGATTCTGACAATTTAGTGCAGTCCAATCCCATGGCAAAATCTCCATCTGTTACGCAGGGTGATGGGACTCTGGTGGGGCAGGTCGAACAGTTGATTAGATCCCTATTACTCCCCATAATTGAGAGACTGAGAGTAGTCACTGCTAGCTTGGATTAATTGGAAACAGTCGCTAAGGCCAACTCTAAAATGTTACACTCTCTAGTCAGTGAAAAGGGGACGGGGCCAGATCACATTGCCACTTCCAAACAGGTAGACATTGGGGGTGTACAATTACCCACTACTTGCAAATCTCGATCACAGAATGTAAAAAAACTAGCGTCCCATAACAATGTAAGACTGACTGATCTAGGGGGCACAAATACATGCAATGAGATTAACGAGGGCTACAAAGGGGCTTCGCAATTACATCAGGAGGTCCGCGCAGAACCATCGAGACTGGCATCTGGGCACCTGCTCCCTGTAAAATTGGACTTAGGCATAGGTAACCAATCTATACTAGATTTACCCCCCAAAGTGCTCCTCTAGTGGTGGTTATGGCTAATGTTCCCCCTCTTCGTGCTGGTCTAACAGAGAGAAGTGTGGCTCAATGGTTAGAGAGGCAGACCCTGATGCAGAGGTCTGGCCCGGGACCAGGGTTCAATTCCCGCCTCGGCGGGTCTTGGGCTCAAAAATTCCACGGACCTGATAATTCTTGCCTCGGTGCCTATTCCAATCATGGAGTCCCACTCTGGGCAATAGCTTGCTTAATCTCCACAATGGCCCCCACAACGCTAAGGATGCCTGGCCTCCACCTTGGGGGTGCCCAGGAGTGGACCCCTCACAGGGAAAGCCAGGATGGGTTCCACAGCGGTATTTGTACAAGCGCCTTGAGACCCTTGCGGGTGAGTAGTGCGCTATACAAGTATCAATTTACATTTTACATTTAACAGAGGACTATTACCAATTAAAGAACAAGGTTACACACTGGCTCTGAAAGAATCCGGAAGATGGCCATGAGGTAGGACGCAATATACTCATGGCCCGTAGAGTAGCTTGGGTGGGTCGCTCACAGAAAACTAGAGAGGGTGACTGTGTAGTCATACATTTTCTTAACCCAAATTCAGTTGCTAGGATCCTTTGGGAGACTGAACAGAACCCACTAGCGGGGGGACAGGGCATTGACATTTCGCCCCTCGGGTTTTTCTATAGACCTGGTACCCAGGGAACATCCGCACTTAGGATCCCCACATTGAGGAATCCCAACAATCAAATTCGCCCTATAGCAGGACAGGGGAGGTGGCACACAACTTATACGACATCAACTGGACCCTGGTCTAGAGGAGACTTAAGGGACAGAGGTGAAGCTGGAGTTACAAATAGATTCAATGTTCTGTCAGGGCTCAACGATGGCGACTGACCTGGTCTCAACCAAGTTGGATGTAATTTGGAGTATGACTCTACCCCCCCCCCCTGACCACTCTCTTAACCGGGTGTTTACAATGAAGGGTAACATCAACCCACTAGTTGTTGTTGGCAATGCCATTGATCCAGATGTACCCCTGGTAGGCTCTCCTAGGGAACCAGCAAATAATGCCAGGGATGGTGTGGGAAGTCTGGTGTCTTGGAACATAGCTGGCATGCGTCATAAACAGGAGTCACAACACTGGGTAGATTTTGTTAATAGTTTTGATGTGTGTATATTCCAAGAGACATGGATGTGTGAACCTTGCTTTCTCCAGGGGTATTTGAACTTTTCGGTTCCTGCAACTAAAGGTCGAAAGGGCCGCCCTATGGGAGGCTTGACTATCTGGGTGCGACAAAGTTTGCCTCTTTCTGTCAAGGTGGTTGAATTAGGTAGCAAGGACATCCAACTTATTAAACTGGATATGGGCCTACTAGGGCGTCTCAACATATATAATGTATATGCTAGGGGTTACAAGGGAGGGAAGTCGGAAGTTTTAGCGGCTTTGGTTACCCTACTTGAAACCCACTCCCTGGATAACAATATCATTATTGCCGGTGATTTAAATCACACGTTTGAACCCCTGGATATTTGCAATGATCTTGCTGGGGCGGAAGAGGATAGGCACTGGGGAGTTCCCAAAATAGCTTTAGACCCTGTTAAACGTTGGTCTGAGGACATTATTTGTCTAAATGCCATCTGTCTTGAAAGGGGCCTCAGGGCCCTAAATGGGAGAACAAAGAGTGACAGGGGGCGGCTTGTACCTTTGACAATGGACGAAATAAGAGCAGGATAGATTATGTTCTGTGTAGCCTGAAACTATGGAAGCTAGTCTGTGACATGAAAGTCAAGTGGAGGATCGAAAGTGACCACAATCCTCTGTGCGTAGAACACAAATGGTGGACATCTTTAAAAGGGAACCCAACTGTAGAGTGGGATGGAGTCCCCTTGCCTGTTCCTACTAATGACATGCGTCGGTTAAAATGGCCATGTGTTGTAGCTAACCAACAGTCTATGGCTAGTATAAATACAGAGGTGGACAGGGCGATAAATGCCCTGGAGCAGGTTAATACAGTTACGCCAGGGTCAAATGAAGTAACAGCTATTCATGATAAGCTCTTTTCCGCTATTAAGTCCCACTTCCAGAAACTGGCCAGGAAAACTAATAGGGTACCTATTAGGCCAGTGAAGTGGTATAATGCCCAGTGTAGGAACGCCAGGCTAGCTCTGGGTACTGCTATTAAAAGCAGGGAACAGGTGGCTATTCGTAGTGCCAGAAAGAACTACAAAGATAGTATAGCTGCAGAAAAGAAAACGTGGGATGAGCTGCATTGGAGTGAGCAAAGGGAAGCATGCAGGACCAAAGATTCCAGGCTTTTCTGGAGTATTGTCAAATGGGGTAGAGATGGTGTACCTGACTGCCCCGATAATAATGTCTCGGAGGAGGATTGGGTCAATTATTTCAAGCCACAATATGCCGAAACTTCGTCTGGCAGTGAGATGGATGGGTTTACGGCTGTGTATCCCAAAGACAACCTTTTTAGTCATAAAGAGGTATCGTTGGCCCTAAGTGCAGTGTCTAGGGGCAGAGCACCTGGATTGGATGGGGTCCCCGGCGGATCTTTTTATCAACGATAGGGAACGCTGGGGGAAAATATATTTTTCTTTTTGCTAATGCTGTTGCCCAGGGAGCATTGGTACCGTCATCCTGGAAGGGTGCAATTATTATGCCCGTATACAAGAAAGGTGATCGGGGTTGCCGGGTAATTACAGACCCATAAGTTTGATTGCTACCATTCAAATGGTGGTGGGGAGGATGGTGGTGAACAAGCTTATGGACTGGGTTGATGAGCATAACGCTCTATCCCCTTATCAAGCCGGGTTTCGGAAGTCCACTAGTACGGTGGATCAGGTGTTCCGCTTTACTTTATTGCGGTGGCGAACTGTGGTGCTAGGCGAGGGCAGCCTGTATGCAGCTTTTGTTGACCTGCGGGCTGCCTTCGATGGGCATTTTCTATTTTCTTGGAGGGCCAATGTCGATCCAAGGCGAATCTGGCTAACACCGATGTGCAAAAACGTAGGCACCTCTAGTAGCTCAGTAGCTCTGAGAATTATCTGCACTAGCACTTTTTTGCCCTTAGCTATAGCAACAGCTAAATATCTGGGATGGGCATGGTCTATTAGGCAGAGAGCTATAGCCGAGAGACTACCTACATAGGGATTGTTTTATTGTATCCATTTGAGTAATTGTGTAAATCTTAACTATCTGTAACTTTTTTAATCATGTTTTTTATATCTTGTAATTGATTGTCATTTGAATGAGGTACCTATTTAATGATGTTTTAAATTTATGTATGAAATGTGCTTTTATGAGAATTACTCGAATAAAGCCTCTTTGACTTGACTTGATTCTGACTCCGGGGGGGGGGGGGGGGGCTCTCCCTCTGCCCTGAAGGGGATGGTTCTGCCTCTGGGGAGGGGCTCTCCCTTTGCCCTGAAGGTAGATGGTTCTGCCTCTGGGGGGAGCTCTCCCTCTGCCCTGAAGGGAGATGGTTCTGCCTCTGGGGGGGGGGGGGGGCTCTCCCTCTGCCCTGCCTTAGAGCAGATGTGTGAAGGGGGGAGGACAGGTCAGTAGATGCTTCATTTGTGTTTTGATGGTCAGACGAGAGGCACTATGGTGGATTTGGGGTAGAAAGTTCCTTTTTGTAGGGGTGCTCTCAAAGAAGGCTTGAGTGAGGGTGCAATGTTTCCTGATCAGCCTCATGTCACATCCTGTCTGTCACACTTTGGCGGTATGACGTAGGACCCAGTGGGGATGAATGTAGGTTTGGGATGAATGAGTTGGAAGTTGCAAGAGACACGTGCGCCCCTCCCCTCGCTCCTCTGACTCCCACCGCAGGTGTTTAGGGCCTCTTTGGGATCGGTACTAGTGCCAGCGACCCCCCCCCATTACTGCCCTGTCTGTGTGGATCCATTACAGGGGAGGGGGTCTGGCCTGGCCAGGGGGCCGGGGCTGAGTGCCTGCTGAGAAGCCTCCCTCCTGCTCCCATAAGTAGAGGCTGAGCAGAGCTCGCAGACAGCCCCCCCCCAAGGCCCCATTAAGGAGCTGAGAATGAGCGATTAGTGGTGGAGGGAGAGGAGGGAAGCAGAGGACTCCCACCCCCTCTGTGGGGAAGCACTTCAGAACAGTGCCAGGGCAGGCCCATGAAATATGCATGGCCCCCTCTCTACTGCACATCCTGACCAGAGGCCTGGCCTCAGTGCTCCAGCTCAGGCCTCCTCTGCTCACCGGAAGTGACCCCCCCCCTCTCTGCTGCACATCCTGGCCAGAGGCCTGGCTTCAGTGCTCCAGCTCAGGTCTCCTCTGCTCGCCGGAAGTGACCCTCCCTCCTGCTCTGCTGCACATCCTGACCAGAGGCCTGGCTTCAGTGCTCCAGCTCAGGCCTCCTCTGCTCGCCGGAAGTGACCCTCCCTCCTGCTCTGCTGCACATCCTGGCCAGAGGCCTGGCTTCAGTGCTCCAGCTCAGGCTCCTCTGCTCACCGGAAGTGACCCCCCCTCTCTGCTGCACATCCTGACCAGAGGCCAGGCTTCAGTGCTCCAGCCCAGGCCTCCTCTGCTCGCCGGAAGTGACCCCCCCTCTCTGCTGCACATCCTGGCCAGAGGCCTGGCTTCAGTGCTCCAGCTCAGGTCTCCTCTGCTCGCCGGAAGTAACCCCCCCTCTCTGCTGCACATCCTGGCCAGAGGCCTGGCTTCAGTGCTCCAGCTCAGGTCTCCTCTGCTCGCCGGAAGTGACCCTCCCTCCTGCTCTGCTGCACATCCTGACCAGAGGCCTGGCTTCAGTGCTCCAGCTCAGGCCTCCTCTGCTCGCCGGAAGTGACCCTCCCTCCTGCTCTGCTGCACATCCTGGCCAGAGGCCTGGCTTCAGTGCTCCAGCTCAGGCCTCCTCTGCTCACCGGAAGTGACCCCCCCTCTCTGCTGCACATCCTGGCCAGAGGCCTGGCTTCAGTGCTCCAGCTCAGGTCTCCTCTGCTCGCCGGAAGTGATCCTCCCTCCTGCTCTAATGATACTGTGTAGCAAAGAGAGAGGAGCCCTGAGCTGCATCTCACTCAGCCAATGACTGCAGGCGGGGCGGGGTCAGTAAAGGAGAGACAAGGCGCAGCACAGAGGCTCAAGCAACTCAGCCACAGCACTGTGGGATCACAAGGCCCACCACACGGCTAACCGAGACACAAGCACGTTATATCCATTGCATTATGGGATCGCGAAGACACAGGGGCCTGCCACACGGATGACTGAGACACAAGCAAGTCATACCCATTGCTTTATGGGATCGCAAAGTCACAGGGACCCACCACACGAGTAGCCGAAACACAAGGAAGTCATATCCATTGCATTATGGGATCGCGAAGAAACAAGGGCCCACCACACGGATAACCAAGACACAAGGAAGTCATATCCATTGCATTATGGGATCGCGAAGAAACAAAGGTCAACCACACGGATAACCGAGACACAAGCAAGTCATATCCATTGCATTATGGTATCACATAGACACGAGTGCCCGCCTCACGGGTATCTGAGATACAAGCAAGTAATATCCATTGCATTATGGGATCACGAAGAAACAAGGGCCCACCGCACGGATAACTAAAACACAAGGAAGCCATAGCCATTGCATTATGTGATCGCGAAGAAACAAGGGTCCACCACACGGATAACCGAGACACAAGCAAGTCATAGCCATTGCATTATGTGATCGCGAAGAAACAAGGGTCCACCACACGGATAACCGAGACACAAGCAAGTCATATCCATTGCATTATGGGATCGTGAAGAAACAAGGGTCCACCACACGGATAACCGAGACACAAGCAAGTCATATCCATTGCATTATGGGATCGCGAAGAAACAAAGGTCAACCACACGGATAACCGAGACACAAGCAAATCATATCCATTGCATTATGGGATCGCAAAGAAACAAGGGCCCACCACCCGGATAGCCGAGACACAAGCAAGTCATATCCATTGAATTATGGGATCGCAAAGAAACAAGGGCCCACCACCCGGATAGCCGAGACACAAGCAAATCATATCCATTACATTATGGGATCGGGAAGACACAGGGGCCCACCACACGGATAACCAAGACACAAGGAAGTCACATCCATTGCATTATGGGATCACATAGACACAGGGGCCCGCCACACGGATAACCGAGACAGAAGGAAGCCATAGCCTCTGCATTATGGGATCGCAAAGAAACAAGGGCCCACCACACGGATAACCAAAACACAAGCAAATCATATCCATTGCATTATGGGATCGCAAAGAAACAAGGGCCCACCACACGGATAACCAAAACACAAGCAAATCATATCCATTGCATTATGGGATCGCGAAGAAACAAGGGCCCACCACACGGATAACCAAGACACAAGGAAGTCATATCCATTGCATTATGGGATCGCAAAGAAACAAGGGCCCGCCACACAGTTAGATGAGACACAAGCAAGTCATATCCATTGCATTATGGGATCACATAGACACGAGTGCCCACCTCACGGGTATCTGAGACACAAGCAAGTCATATCCATTGCATTATGGGATCACGAAGAAACAAGGGCCCACCACACGGCTAACCAAAACACAAGGAAGCCATAGCGACTGCATTATGCGATTGCGAAGAAACAAGGGCCCACCACACAGATACCCAAGACACAAGCAAGTCATAGCCATTGCATTATGTGATCGAGAAGAAACAAGGGTCCACCACACGGATAACCAAGACACAGGCAAGTCATATCCATTGCATTATGGGATCGCGAAGAAACAAGGGTCCACCACACGGATAACCGAGAGACAAGCAAGTCATATCCATTGCATTATGGGATTGCAAAGAAACAAGGGTCCACCACACGGATAACCAAGACAAAAGCAAGTCATATCCATTGCATTATGGGATCGCAAAGAAACAAGGGCCCACCACCCGGATAACCAAGACACAAGGAAGTCACATCCATTGCATTATGGGATCACAAAGACACAGGGGCCCGCCACACGGATAACCGACACAGAAGGAAGCCATAGCCACTGCATTATGGGATTGCAAAGAAACAAGGGCCCACCACACGGCTAACCGAGACACAAGCACGTTATATCCATTGCATTATGGGATCGCGAAGACACAGGGGCCTGCCACACGGATGACTGAGACACAAGGAAGTCACACCCATTGCTTTATGGGATCGCAAATACACAGGGACCCACCACACGAGTAGCCGAAACACAAGGAAGTCATATCCATTGCATTATGGGATCGCGAAGAAACAAGGGCCCACCACACGGATAACCAAGACACAAGGAAGTCATATCCATTGCATTATGGGATCGCAAAGAAACAAGGGCCCGCCACACAGTTAGATGAGACACAAGCAAGTCATATCCATTGCATTATGGTATCACATAGACACGAGTGCCCGCCTCACGGGTATCTGAGATACAAGCAAGTAATATCCATTGCATTATGGGATCACGAAGAAACAAGGGCCCACCGCACAGATAACCAAAACACAATGAAGCCATAGCCATTGCATTATGTGATTGCGAAGAAACAAGGGTCCACCACACGGATAACCGAGACACAAGCAAGTCATAGCCATTGCATTATGTGATCGCGAAGAAACAAGGGTCCACCACACGGATAACCGAGACACAAACAAGTCATATCCATTGCATTATGGGATCGTGAAGAAACAAGGGTCCACCACACGGATAACCGAGACACAAGCAAGTCATATCCATTGCATTATGGGATCGCGAAGAAACAAAGGTCAACCACACGGATAACCGAGACACAAGCAAATCATATCCATTGCATTATGGGATCGCAAAGAAACAAGGGCCCACCACCCGGATAGCCGAGACACAAGCAAATCATATCCATTGCATTATGGGATCACGAAGAAACAAGGGCCCACCACACGGCTAACCAAAACACAAGGAAGCCATAGCCACTGCATTATGCGATTGCGAAGAAACAAGGGCCCACCACACAGATACCCAAGACACAAGCAAGTCATAGCCATTGCATTATGTGATCGCGAAGAAACAAGGGTCCACCACACGGATAACCAAGACACAGGCAAGTCATATCCATTGCATTATGGGATCGCGAAGAAACAAGGGTCCACCACACGGATAACCGAGAGACAAGCAAGTCATATCCATTGCATTATGGGATTGCAAAGAAACAAGGGTCCACCACACGGATAACCAAGACAAAAGCAAGTCATATCCATTGCATTATGGGATCGCAAAGAAACAAGGGCCCACCACCCGGATAACCGAGACACAAGCAAATCATATCCATTGCATTATGGGATCGCGAAGACACAGGGGCCCACCACACGGATAACCAAGACACAAGGAAGTCACATCCATTGCATTATGGGATCACAAAGACACAGGGGCCCGCCACAAGGATAACCGAGACAGAAGGAAGCCATAGCCACTGCATTATGGGATCGCAAAGAAACAAGGGCCCACCACACGGATAACCAAAACACAAGTAAATCATATCCATTGCATGATAGGATCGCAAAGAAACAAGGCTCCACCACACGGATAACCGAGACACAAGCAAGTCATATCAATTGTATTATGGGATCGCAAAGAAACAAGGGTCCACCACACGGATAACCGAGACACAAGCAAGCTATATCCATTGCTTTATGTGATCGCTAAGAAACAAGGGCCCACATCACGGATAACCAACACACAAGCAAATCCTACCCAATACATTATTGGATTGCAAAGACACAGGTCCCCAACACACGGGTAATCGAGATACAAGGAAGTCATATGCATTGCATTACAGGATTGAAAAGGCACAAGGTCTCACCACAGAGATAATTGAGACACAAGCAAGTCATATCCAATACATTATGGGATTCCAATGACAAAAGGTCCCATCACACGGATAACCAAAACACAACCAAATCCTATCCAATGCATTATTGGATTGCAAAGACACAGGGGCCCACCACACAGATAACCTAGACACAAACAAGTTATATCCATTGCATTATGGGATCGCGAAGAAACAAGGGCCCACCACACGGATAACCGAGACACAAGGAAGTCATATCCAATGCATTATGAGATCGCAAAGACACAGGGGCCCACTACACAGGTAAACAAGACACAAGGAAGTCATATCCATTGCATTATGGGATCACAAGGACACAGGGGCCCACCACACGGTTAGATGAGACACAAGGAAGTCATATCCATTGCATTATGGGATCGCAAAGACACAGGGGCCTGCCACACGGATAGCCAAAACACAAGCACGTCATACTCATTGCATTATGGGATCGCGAAGACACAGGGGCCCGTCACACAGCTAGCCGAGACACAAGCACGTCATATCCATTGCATTATGGGATCGCAAAGACACAGGGAACCACCACACGGCTAGCCGAGACACAAGGAAGTCATATCCATTGCATTATGGGATCGCATAGAAACAAGGGCCCACCACACGGATAACCAAGACACCATCAGGTCATATCAATTGCATTATGAGATCGAGAAGACACAGGGGCCCGCCAGACGGATAACTGAGACACAAGCAAGTTATACCCATTGCATTATGGGATCCCAAAGACCCAGGGACCCACCACACGGGTAGTCGAGGCACAAGGAAGTCATATCCATTCCATGATGGGATCTCAAACAAACAAGGGTCCACCACACGGATAACCGAGACACAAGCACGTTATATCCATTGCATTATGGGATCACGAAAAAACAAGGTTCCACCACACGGATAACCGAGACACAAGCAAGTCATATCCACTGCATTATGGGATCACAAAGAAACAAGGGCCCACCACACGGATAACCGAGACACAAGCAAATCATATCCATTGCATTATAGGATCACGAAGACACAGGGGCCCACCACACGGCTAACCAAGACACAAGGAAGTCACATCCATTGCATTATGGGATCACAAAGACACAGGGGCCCGCCACACGGATAACCGAGACAGAAGGAAGCCAAAGCCACTGCATTATGGGATCGCGAAGAAACAAGGGCCCACCACACGGATAACCGAGACACAAGCAAGTCATATCCATTGCATTATGGGATCGCAAAGAAACAAGGGCCCACACATGGATAACCAAAACACAAACAAATCATATCCCTTGCATTATGGGATCACGAAGAAACAAGGGTCCACCACACGGATAACCGAGACACAAGCAAGTCACATCCATTGCATTATGTGATCGCTAAGAAACAAGGGCCCACCACACGGATAACCAAAACACAAGCAAATCCTACCCAATACATTATTGGATTGCAAAGAAACAATTCCCGAACACATGGGTAATCGAGATACAAGGAAGTCATATGCATTGCATTATGGGAATGCAAAGACACATGGATAACCAAGACACAAGCAAGTCATATCCATTGTATTACAGGATTGAAAAGGCACAAGGTCCCGCCTCAGAGATAATTGAGACACAAGCAAGTCATATCCATTACATTATGGGATTCCAATGACTAAAGGGCCCACCACACGGATAACCAAGACACAAGGAAGTCACATCCATTGCATTATGGGATCACAAAGACACAGGGGCCCGCCACACGGATAACTGAGACAGAAGGAAGCCATAGTCACTGCATTATGGGTTCGCGAAGAAACAAGGGCCCACCACACGTATAACTGAGACACAAGCAAGTCATATCCATTGCATTATGGGATCACAAAGAAACAAGGGCCCACCACGCGGATAACCAAAACATAAGCAAATCATATTCATTGCATTATGGGATCGCAAAGAAACAAGGGTCCACCACACGGATAACCGAGACACAAGCAAGCCATATCCATTGCTTTATGCGATCGCTAAGAAACAATAGGCCACTACACAGATAACCAAAACACAAGCAAATCCTATCCAATACATTATTGGATTGCAAAGACACAGGGGCCCACCACATGGATAACCGAAACACAAGCAAGTCATATCCATTGCATTATGGGATCGCGAAAAACAATGGCCCACCACACGGATAACCGAGACACAAGCAAGCCATATCCATTGCATTATTGGATTGCAAAGACACAGGGGCCCACCACACGGCTAGCAGAGACACAAGCAAGTCATAGCCATTGCAATATGGGATCGCAAAGACATAAGGGCCCACCACACGACTAGCCGAGACACAAGGAAGTCATATCCATTGCATTTTTGGTTTGCAAAGACACAAGACCCCAACACACGGGTAGCGGAGATACAAGGAACTCATGTGCATTGCATTATAGGATAGCAAAGACACAAGGGCCTGCCACATGAATAACCGAGACACAAGCAAGTCATATCCATTACATTTAGGGATCGCACAGACACAAGGGCCCGCCTCATGAATACAAGGATCTCATACATTTTAGTTTCATCTTCCTCACTCAAGGCAGCGCCAAGACACCTTCGGGTATTCAAGTGGTATATAAAACCCAATACCATAACATAACATGTCCATTTCATTATGGGATCGCAAAGACAAAAGGACCTGTCATATGGATAGCGAGACACTGGAAAGTCATATCCTTTGCATTACAGGAGACAAAGGCACAAGGGACATGTGGCCTAATGGATCTATCCCCACCACTTGGATAACTGAGACACAAGCCACTTGTATCATTCTGTCAATAGTGGCTGAAATCACAGAGATATCAGTGACACATGGCCCATTGCGTCCGTCCGCATTTCATGGATAAAGATACCTAAGCAGCTCGTTTCCATAGAATTCTGCCTTTAAAAATACACAAGGAACAAAGGGCCAATGGCGCTATCCTTTCCAGATGGATAACAGACACTAGAAACTCATACCTACCAATAGCATGTCAAAAGTACATGGGAACCCACAGCTCAAAGACACAGGGACCCTACATGACCACAGGGACACAAGAAACTTGTTTCTGTTGCATTCTGCTGATAGTGCATGGGACCTCAAAGATACAAGGAGCACAGGGCCAATGTTCCCATATGAATAAGCAAGACTCAAGCAACTCATCTGTGGCATCCTCTCAGTAGTACAAGGGATCTCAAAGACACAAGGAATAAAAAGCCCAAATGGGTCTTTCCTCCCCACATGGATAACTGGGAAACAAGCAACTCCTATCCTTAGCATGTCAAAAGTACATGAGAACCCAAAGACACAGAGCCCTACGTGCACAACAGAGACACTCTATGGGTCAATACTTACCACATGGGTAACTGAGACACAAGCAAGCCTTGACCCCTTGTGCGCTGCGATAATTCTCCCGCTGTGCGAGAGAAATATTGAGCAGGCGGGGTTTAGATGGCCCCCGGCTGTTCTCCGCACATGCCCACAATGAAGTATGACGGCCGGGGTAACCCTGAGCATGGAAGGGATTAATCGTAGCATTTCGCAGATAGAACAAGAGATCGCGGTGACACAAGGAACACAGGGCTCTATGGGTCGATACTTACCACA
The DNA here is from genome assembly GCF_964261635.1 of Lissotriton helveticus. NCBI lineage: Eukaryota > Metazoa > Chordata > Amphibia > Caudata > Salamandridae > Lissotriton > Lissotriton helveticus. Next base: position 1,199,879,145 of record NC_136071.1, on the reverse strand, counting down.
TTGGTAACTGAGACACAAGTGAGTCCTAATCATAGCATTCTACAGATAGTGAAGGTAGTGACCCAAGTAGGGTCACCCGGGTCACTCACGACCTCCTCTAGCCTTCCAAGGAATGATGCAGTGGAGAATACAAACGACCTGATTTATTCGTAAACACACCGCAGCGGAGTCCAGTCTGACCAGCCTCCTGTGATGGCTGACGAGGGACTGACTTCAGAGCACTTGGTAACACGGAAGAAGCTTTTCCAACACCCCCAAGTCCTGCCCCTGGCGAAAAAATACAACTTGGGCAAACACCGAACAAAAGGAGGCACAGAAGGATGAGCTAAGAGTCTGAGACCGGGCACACACTATCCCTCCAGCGAGGTCATTCAGTCTGTGCTTGCAGCTGGAAGAGTGGGAGCACCCTCGATGTCAGGGAAAGGTATGGGTTAACAAGCAACTTTCTCATGCTTCAGTGAGGCCTAACCTTGGAGATGCAAATGCATCCCAGCAGCCTTCTGCTGAGACCAGCAACATGAGACAAAGGCTTAGTTTCAATCATAGAGCGTAATGGGGGCTGAATGAGAGATAATGGCGGCACAGATGCCAACCTCAACTCACACAGTATTTGCAGGGATTGGCTACATATGTATACAATAAAGATTGTTATGAAATAGCTACATAAATGGTAACATAATACAATGTTAAGCATGAGTGATGTGACCGCAAAAAATTTCAATTCTAACAATAGTACAAGGGATTGCGGCGACACGAGGAACACAGGGCTCAATGGGTCGATACTTAGCACATGGGTAACTGAGACACAAGCGAGTCTTAAGCCTAGTATTCTGCAGATAGGACTAGGGATTGCAGTGACACAAGGAACACAGGGCTCCATGCATTACCACATGGGTAACTGAGACACAAGCGAGTCTTAAGCCTAGTATTCTGCAGATAGGACTAGGGATTGCGGCGACACGAGGAACACAGGGCTCAATGGGTCGATACTTACCACATGGGTAACTGAGATGCAAGTGACTCACAATCATAGCATTCTTTAGATAGTACAAGTGTTCACAACAGCACAAGGACCCATCACATGGGTCACCAAGAGACAAGCAACTCAAGGACCCAAGATCCTGCCCTGATCACATGGACACAGAGCATTGTGGCAGAAGTCCTGTGAATGGCTTCAGACAAGCTGAGGTTTTCCCTTCATATGACAATCTTTGAGACATTAGAGCTGGGCTCTGATGTTAGAGGGACACCCTAAGTGTGACCCTTTTAAATGAGTGACGCTACTGCCCTCTCAACCCAGGCTAGGAGGTGACTTGTCTCTGTTGGCAGAAAGTTTATAGTCAATACGTTTATAGGTCTCTTTAACTGTGGCCCAATTAGGGCACCTCTTGTAATCCTTGGCATTCATCATGTATGTATTTACGTATGTAAGCACATAGGTATGTATGTACATATGTATATATGCATGCATGATATACATGGAGGAGGAGTTTGGCTCAATGGTTAGTGCGGCAGACCCTGATGCAGAGGTCTGGCCCGGGACCAGGGTTCAATTCCCGCCTCGGCGGGGTCTCGGGCTCAATCTCCCCGGACCTGACAATTCTCACCTTGGTGCCTATTCTAATCATGGGTCCCACCTGTGACTCTGGGCAATAGCTTGCTTAACCTCCACACCGGCCCCAACAGCGCTAGGATGCCTAGTCTGCACCATGGGGGTGCCCAGGAGTGGACACCTCACAGGGAAAGCCAGGAAGGGTTCCACAGCGGTATGAGTAATAGCGTCAAGAAACCGCTTGGTGACAGTGCGCTCTACAAATACCTTGACATTTACATATGTACATATTTACAGAAAATAAATACAGGATGGACTGCTGGGTGAGACAGATCACCTGGTGAAATCAGGACACAGTTCACCCTGGGGCTGAGCAGAGAGAATGGGGACCACTTTGCACACAGATCACTCCTGGCTGGTTCTCTGTCTGAGCTTGCACTGGGTGCTTCGCGAGCCAAGAACACACCAGGCCTCTATTCTTGGACAGTCTCTCCTCCTTCAGGGCCAGACAGTGATCAATTTGATCCGGTTGTGGGAGGTAGGGCCCACTAGAACTCATTTTTTGGACATGCAGGTATTTTTCCTCATCAACAACAGACTTTGATCCAGAGCAAGAGAGAAAAATAAATGGGGCAAGAAGGAGGAAGAGAAAGACGGGAAATCAGTAACAAGGGGAGGATGAAAAATAACTTGAAAGAGTGAGCTAAAGAGGCAGGGAGTGTCTGGTGGTGAAATAAAAACTAAGGCAGGAGGTGGGATCAAGACTCTGCAGATTTGGCATTTATAACCCTGACCTACAACAGCATCGACAGCAGGTTTCTGAGCAAAGCTTTGGGCCCTGGCACTAATACTTTTACAACTTATGCACTGGGTCCAGGCACGCTCCTTCACTCTCTGAAGAGACAGGCAGGATTCTAGGCTCTTTGGGTAGAAGGCATTGACTTCAGGTGATGGTCCCCCACCTCTGGAAGAGTGACTGTTAGTCAGACACCAGTCCTGGTCCCACAGCAGCCCTTTGAGTCCTCACCACTAATCCACGGTCATGAGGAACTCAACTGGCCGAACTCTAACAAACAGAAACAGCATCGGGCCAGGGGGTAGCACCTCGAATACTCTACTGTGCTATACTCAATGTTTGACATAGGCCGTAAGGTAGTCCCCTCTGCGGTCTATAATCACTGTTTGACTTCTTGTACACGCCCGTCGTTTGGTAACAACGGTATCTTCATTTGCAACATGAAATGCGAAATACCAATAAAAATATAAACAAAAAAATATATATGTCAAAAAAGGCAGGCGAGACACACAGCTGGGGCGATTGTCCTCAACACCTGAAGGCAACAGAAGGCAAATGACCACCAAAGCGAAGCTGTGCCGTGCCACAGCACCAAACCAAGGAGCAGGAGCTGATCAAAGCCATCAATCCTCAGCCCCTTCAGTAGAACCCATGATTGCCCACTCCAAGGAAACACCAGCTGCCACCACCAGCCTCCTCCTGGACAAGACTGAAGATACTATCACAGCCGAGCACACACACCTCTCCTTCAACTGCTCACCTGAGACCTCACCATGCAGTGACCCAGATGGACGGCAGTCGCTGGCCTCTGCGGGGATGGATTCTGAGAAGGGCAGAGCCGGATAATTAACTTGTCTTGTTGTAGTAATCCCAATAGAGTATGAAAATCCAAAGTTGCCAGAGACCATTAGTTTTATTCAATGTATTTTTCTTGGAATACAAAAGAAAAAAGACAGGCAGCACGTGTTTCGTCCCCTTTCGGCACAGGCCTGGGGCTTTCTCAATGTGCAAGGGTTGTAACAAAGAGATGTAATTCTGGTCACACTCTGTCGTAGAGTCACAAGGGGACTGAGACCTCAAAGTAGGCGGGACAGTGTTCACTGTGATGTCTTCCTACGAGATCTTAAGGCAATACACAGCACTCTGGGGCAGATTTACAATAAGTGTCGCATCCCTGCATATCAGCAGGGATGCGCCACTTATTTTGCGCCGCAGCTCCGCCACCATTGATGCGCCGCATTTACAATGCGGTGCACCATGGGGCAAAACGGCACAGATGCGTCACGCATCTGTGCCATGTAAGTGGGCAAAGCTGGAGTTGCGTCGCAAGCGCGACGCAGCTCCAGCAATGCTCGGGGGGGGGGCTATTCTTCCAATGCTGTGTCAATCCTTACGCCTGCTTCAAGCAGGCGCAGGGTTTTGACGCAGCATGGGCACCAAAGTGACTGAGTGAAATCTTGTAGATTTCACTCAGCCACTTTTAGGGGGCGTTCCCGCACCGGAACGTCCCCGCCCCTGCGCAGGAACTCCTCCTTCTGGCGCAGGGCTTTACAATGTGACGCATCTCCCAGATGTGTCACATTGTAAATACAAAAGTGATGCAACTGCAGCGTAAACGAGGCGCAAGTGGCTTCTAAATCTGCCCCTCTATTCCTTGAGATGTGTAAGAAAGTGCTTTTTTCAGGACCATGGGGTGTGTAAGCCACAGTGGGCTCCTGATGAGGGCCCTGGCACTTATTTAGCTACAAATTAAGCACCGGCAACATCCATTGACCGTGAGCAGCAGAACCTGAACACACCCATTCCGTTGCCGATGCTGGCGCTGCCAGCGCTCACCTGATGCTCACCTGACCATTGGCATTCACTTGCACACCCATTACTGTGCGGAGGTGCTGAGAAGCTGTGACTCAGGAAGGAAGGGGACTCTACTGAACCTGAACCCACCTGATTCTAAGAGGAAGGGGTCAGTCAGATCCTCGTGAGATTCCGTCACAAGGGCCATAAGTCCATTTACACAACTACTGACTAAATTCTATAAAACACGAAAAGCAGAGGCTGTTGCCCCAACTGCACCAACACTAGTCCTGGGCGTAAAACCCTGCTCCCCTTTCCAAGTTTGCAGAATTCGGACACTCCGCGCTCCAAGGGCGAATGCAAAGTTCCTGAATTATGTCTTTAGGAAACAAAGCGGAGTTTTGTTTTCTGTTCACGCCTTCGAGTTTTGTTTTCAATGAATCAATCAATACATTTATAAAGCGCACTACTCACCCGTGAGGGTCTCAATGTGCTGGGAAGGGTGGGGGGGTGCTACTGCTGGAAGAGCCAGGTCTTGAGGTGTTTCCTGAAGGTGAGATGGTCCTGGGTCAATCGTAGGTGGGTGGGAAGGGAGTTCCACATCTTCGCAGCCAGGTAGACACTAGCGAGAGCCAAAATACTCTTGGGCTGCTCGCGAGCGTGAAACTTCTTACACAAATTGTGGGCTTCTACAAGACTTCACACTCACTCGCACGGCCTTCGGCTGCAACAGTGCCAATCTAGTGCCGATCGCAAACGGAGAACTCGATCAGCTTTTGTGCTCGAGATGCAACTGAGATGCTTTTGGGGTGGATTTTCTTCTCCAACTGGCCGTTGGAGTGGTTTTCTTTTGGTGTGAGAAGCCTTTTTAAAACTTTTTTTCAAACAGTAAGTATGTGCCCCAGATGATCCAACTTCCTGTTCCTGTCCAGCAGGCTCCTCCCAGTGCTTTGTCTCTCTTCTTGTCACTTTTCATTGGGATTTGGAGCTGTTAGGACCACTCTCCTTGTCTGCTGCATATATACCATTGTATTGAAGGACTTTGTATTTGAGATTTCACAAGTAAGCTGAAAAACTTGTGAATAAGGGTGCTGTCTGTTTGATTGAGGGCATGCACCTGGATTTATTTGTACTTTTATTTGATTTTTAAAATGTATTGTGGTGGGTGGCCTGAAGTTTTAGTAGGGGTCTACTTATTTTGTGCATGTAATTTATCTTCTTTTGTAAAGAAAAAATATTGCACAGTTCACTACATTTACTTCTGCATGTTTTTTAATAAGTTTGCAATATTGATTTAATTCACTATGTGGCATAGTCTGTAGTCTGGCAATGGGCCTTCCAGCCAGTAGGGCCAGTACTAGTCATGGGTGCAGGAAACATCTATTTCTAGGGTGTCAAGTAAATTGAAATATAATTAAGGCCATGGATGGCATTGTTTTAAATTGCAAAATGTGTTTGTTTGGGGTATTTCACGTTTTTATGTGGGTTAATTATATTTGATGCCTTTGGAAGATGCGTGTTGTTATAAAATTTCTTAGCCCAGTTAATTTTCATTTTTTGCATTGCTAAATGAATGCTCTTTTTTTCTGAGATACCAATCCATGTCCCCTTTGTCTGGCCAATGTGTGAGTGTGTATGCCATAGGCCACGATTTGTCTTAGTTCTCCGTACCATGTGACCAGGGGACCTTTTATATAGTCAGTACTCATAGGCCGCCAGTGTACTTTTTTGTGGCTATGCCTCCTTCCTTGCTTCTTCACAGGCACCCACGTCACCTTCGACCACACCACCGAACACCACTGGACCGACCACCGCTGCATTCATTTCACCTTCAAGAAACCAACCACGCACCTCCGCACCCAACAGCTGCCTCGCCGCTGCTGGAGCAAAGTCACCGAAGACCGGCTGATCAACACCCTAGCCGAGAACCCACCCACCGACCCCACCAACCCAGACACCTCAGCCCGCAACCTCAGACAGTGGATCGACGACTGCGCCAACACCCTCGCCCCGCTCAAGAAACCCTCCAACAACCACGCCAGCAAGAGAGCCACCTGGTTCACCGACAAGCTCCAGACCTCCAAATGTGCATGCCAGAACCTGGAGAAAATATGGCTCCACGAACGCACACCGGACAACCACGCAGCCCACAAGGACGCCACCCGCAGACATCACCACCTCATCAGATTAGCCAAGAGATCCTCCTTTACAGACCGCTTGGACAACAACGCACACAATAGCAAAGAGCTCTTCAGCATGGTAAAGGAACTCTCCAACCCCAGCTCCAAAGCCAACGACATCCCGCCCTCACATGGACTGTGCGACTCACTAGCCATCTTCTTCCACTGCAAGATCGCTGACATCCACGACAGCTTCAACACCACAACCACCCCGACTACGCCAGACTCCACCACCCCTGCGAACACCACCAGCGCCATCCGCCTGGCCTCCTGGTCTAACGTCAACGACGACGAGACACGCAAGGTCATGAACTCCATCCAGGTTCTCCGTCAGACCCGTACCCACACCACGTATTCAACAAAGCAGATATAGCCATCACACTCCAAGTACGGAAGGTCATCAACATCTTCTTCGAAACAGTGACATTCCGGGAAAGCTGGAAGTACGCCAAAATCAACACCCTCCTCAAGAACCCCAAGGCAGACCCCAAGGACCTCAAGAATTTAAGGCCCATTTCCCTGCTCCCGATCCCAGCTAAGGTCATTGAGAAAATCATCAACAGGCATCTGGTCCGCCACCTGGAAGACAACAACTTCTTGGACCCGTCCCAGTCCAAATTCAGAAGAAACCATAGCACCGAGACAGCCCTCATCGCCGCTGCAGACGACATCAGGCGCCAACTAGACAACGGCGAAACATCAGCCTTCATCCTCCTGGACCTGTCGGCCGCCTTCGACATGGTCTGCAATCTCACTCTAAAGACACGCCTCCTGGAAGCCTTGACTGGACCACCTCCTTCCTCACCGGCAGAACCCTGAGTGTCCTCCTCCCACCCTTCCGATCTGAAGCCACCGACATCATCTGCGGCGTCCCCCAGAGCTCATCCCTCAGCCCGACGCTATATAACATCTACATGGCCCCCTCGTACAAGTGGCCCACCAGCATGACCTCAACATCATCGCCTACGCCGACGACACCCAGCTCATCCTCTCCCTCACCAAGGACCCTCGAACCGACAAAACCAACCTTCACAAGGGAATGAAGGCCGTCGCCGACTGGATGAGGAGCTGCCGTCTGAAGCTGAACTCGGACAAGACGGAGGTACTCATCCTCGGACCCATCCCCTCAGCCTGGGACGACTCCTGGTGGCCGACCACACTGGGAACAGCACCATCCCCCACCGACCATGCACGCAACCTAGGATTCATCCTCGACTCCTCCCTCTCATGGCTAAGCAGGTCAGCGCCGTCTCCTCCTCCTGCTACAACACCCTCCACATGCTCCGCAGGAACTACAAGTGTATCCCGACCGAAACAAGAAGAATGGTGACACAGGCCCTCGTCAGCAGCAAACTGGACTACGGCAACGCAGGAATCCCAGCCAAACACCTACGATGACTACAACGCATCCAGAACGCCTCCGCCCGACTGATATTCAACGTTCCCCGTCGCAACCACATCACCCCCCACCTGAGAGACCCACACTGGCTCCCCGTCGACAAGAGGATCACCTTCAAGCCCCTCACCCACGCACACAGAGCACTCCACAATATCGGACCAGCCTACCTTAACAGCAGACTCAGCTTCCACACCCCCACCCGCTAGCTCCGCTCCGCCAGCCTTGCCCTCGCCGCTGTCCCCCGCATCCAACGAACGACTTCCGGTGGCAGATCCTTCTCCTACCTCGCCGCCAAGACCTGGAACACCCTCCCTACCCACATACAGCAGACTCAAGACCTACTCGCCTTCAGAAGACTCCTCAAGACCTGGCTCTTCGAGCAGTAGCAGCACCCCCTCCCATCAGCGTCCTGAGACCCTCACGGGTAAGTAACGTGCTCTACAAGTACTCTGATTGATTGATTGATTTTGACCATGTGGTCGGTGGCCATTTATGCAGACAGCCAGTGTGCCTTTGCCATGGGCCTGCATGTCTTCTTTGCTGTGGCCATTCCTCGTTGCTTGCTGTTTCACCATGTGGTTGGTGGCCATTTTGTGTAGGCAGTCAGTGTGCTTTTGCCATAGGCCTGCATGTGTTCTTTGTTCCACATGCCTTTGTGCTAGTTATTGTGACTGTGTGGCTGGCGGCCATTTTGTGTAGCCAGCCAGTGTGCTATTGCTGTAAACCTGCATGTGTTGTTTGTTTATGGCTATGCCTTGTTGCTTACTGTTTGACCATGTGGTCGTGGGAACATTTTGTGCAGGCAGCCAGTGTGCCTTTGCCATGGACCTGCATGTCTTCTTTGTTATGGTCATGCCTTCTTGCTTACTGTTTCACCATGTGTTTTGTGGCCATTTTGTGTAGGCAGTCAGTGTGCTGTAGCCATAGGCCTGCATGTGTTCTTTGTTACCATGCCTCCGTGCCAGTTGTTGTGACTATGTGGCTGGCGGCCATTTTGTATAGGCAGCCAGGGTGCTTTTGCCATATGCATGCATGTGTATTTTTGTTTGTGGACATGTCTCCTTTCTAGCTGTTTGACCATGTGGTCGGTGGCTATTTTGTGTAGGCAAACAGTGTCCTTTTGAGCTAGGCCTGCATATCTTCTTGGTTGTGGCCATGCTACCTTGCTTGCTGTTTCACCATGTGGTCCGTGGTCATTTTGTGCAGGCAGCCAGAATGCGTTTGCCATAGGCCTGCTTTTTGTCTCTTTGTTCCCTATGCCTTCTTGATCAGTGTTGATGTTGTTGATGACCATGTGTCCCTTTGCCATGGGCTTGCATGGATGACTGAGGTAGCAGTTTATAAAAGTATATGCTTCAGGATAATAAAAAAAAAGAAAAATCTTAATGTTAGGTTTTTTAATGTCAAATATTTTTTGTTTTATTTTATTAATTAGTTTTAAATGGTAATTATGTTTTTTCATTTAAAATTTAAAATTGTTACTTTTTTGGTTTGTTTTTCCTTTTTCCACATTTTCCTAACATACGGCATCAACCCTATGTATGTTATAGGTGTACAACTGCATTCATTGTCTCAGGATTATTCCATTGTCACCTTCACCTCCTTGAGTGTCATACCCCAAGTAGATGCACATAAAACAAACAGTTACATCTGTGTGTTGATGTTGTTGTTGCTCTTTCTTATCCTTCCTGAGTGTTCACCATGAATGTTTATGTTGGTATAGTTTTACGAACGGATAGTTACACTGTATTGCTAATAATCTATAATGACTTAAGTAATCACACTAAAGGATATTGTTGCTTGTTCTACTAATTGAACTGCGACAATGCCACGTTTCACTGATGTTTTTCTTGTTTGGTTGCTTCTAGGTGCACAAGAGAAGAGACATCACCCACAGTGCTGCCAGACTGAAGGCCTGTGAATGGCATGACGTGTGACTGACTACACAACTCAGATATCTCTTCAGCTTGTGAAGCTAATTGCCACTGTCAACTGACAGCTTCAAGATGGCCCCAAAGGAAGTGCCCACCGGGGAGGAGAAGATGCAGATTTCTAGCACTTGCTTGCTGACCAGAATCTTTTTCCCTCAAACTTGTGCCTGTTGCACCGGCCTCTAATGAGCAAGCTGAGAGCAGAACTCCTGCACCCACAGTACCACCTACCCAACCTAAGCCCAGGACCATGGCTGTCAGTGAGGCAGTCAGTGCAATCATGTCGACACCGACAAGTAGTGACTTTGAATTGGATTTGTGCCTTTTGCAAAGTGGTACACAATTGTTTCAGTAAACAGAGCAAAGTGGATAGCAGCCGCAGCCTGCAAGAGTACATTTGCCTGATGTTGGAGCAGAACAGGAGGTTGAGCTTCCTTTTGAGCAAGAACTATCTTTTAGAATCACTGGCTCTCAGATCTCCAGCAAGGAACAGGAAGAGTACTACTGTACCATCTTATCCAAGCGCCACTTCTGATGATGATAGGGATATGAAGTGAACCCTGGCAGAGCCCAGGACACAACAGGCGAGGCCAGGGAAAAGAAAACTTCCTGAAAGACTTAGGGGCCCATTAGGATGACGGGCGGACTTTGTCCCGTCGTGTAAATGGACCGCCCGCCATAAGGGCGTGGCTTCCTTTGGTGCTATTAGGATGCGCCCGCCACAGTGGCGGCGGCATCCTGCATCCCTAACATTGTGGCGGGCGGTGCACTCAGCACCGCCCGCCACAATGTTAGGGCAGCATTTTGATCACTTCCATGCACAACATGGCAGGTACAGCGCGGTGCCTGCCATGTTGTGCATGGAACTGCAGGGGGGTACCATAGGTACCCCCCATGTGCACCCCCCACCCCATGGAGTCCCTAGGGGCCCGCAGACTCTGCATGCCTTTCCGTGTCAGCATAGGCCTTCCCTGAGGCACTTTGTAATATGGCTGGCGGTGTCAAACAGACACCGCCACCATATTGCAGCCTTTTCCGCCCGGTCGCAAGTCGAACTGGGGCAGAAATTTGGCGGACGGTGTTTCCGTCCATCACGGACCCCCCAGCCATAATAATATGGCGGGGGTATTTCCTACAGGGATGGCGGGCGGATTGCCCCCGCTAGGCCGGTGGTGACCACCGCCGGCCTGGCGGGGGCAATCTGCCCGCCATCCTAATGGGCCCCTGAGACTTATGGAAGGGGATGATGAGGAAGATGACAACAATGAGGCAGTCGTGGCAGAAGGTGACACAGAGGAATCTGACATTGCTATTCAACCAGCTCTGAGGTGGCACAGATAGCACCGTCACCAGCTCCCATATCTGCAAACCTCAGCTGAGACCTGCACCAACACCTACATCAGGAGAAGCAGAGAGGCAATAAACAACACATCCACCTACCACCAGTTCTTCTTCAGGCACTGGCAGTGGCACAGTAAAAAAGTACTCAAAGTACTCCTCTCCAGTTAGGGACTTATTACTGTTAGCAAAGAGGGGAAGCACATTGCAGTATGCACCATGTGTCACACAAATGATTGTTGAGGTAAGCCTGGTACACATTTTTGTACTGGAGGCCAAACGACCCATACGACAAAACACCACACAATCGAGTGGGAAGAGCACTTTTAATTGCTTGAAGTGGTTGTAATGGTGAGGAGAGCCAGGGAACATCAGATACAAGTCTAATCACTGTGGAAGATTTTGATGAGGAAGGAGAGGGTGACATCTTCACACAAAGCAGCCCTGTGCCCAGAAGGGCATCAGCAGATTCACCCAACTCTGCAACTTCACAATGGCACAAGATTCAGAGTGAGATGAAGGCACCACAGCATACAGTGACCACTACATCAGAATGCACTTTGAGTCTACTACCACCATCTACTACTAGAAAGAAGCCTATGTCAGTGGCTCCAGAAATGGCTCCAGAAATGAAGAAAATCCAGGCTTAGAATCTGCCCAAAATGGAAGGTACAAAGTCGGACCTATTTTCCAGAGTTGCTGTTCCAGTACTGCATCCCGATGTGCTGCAGTTGGTTAGACATGCTCTGCATATAAGTGTTGTTCACGCCATCCACCTGATGAAAAACATGTGGACCAGTTGTCAGGTGACTGATTACATGTGCATCACTGCACACAGGATCTCTTTTGCGGAGGTAAAGCAAAGGATATCTGTAGGTCTTGGCCCTGAAGAAAGTGTTTTTGGTGGCATACAACAGTGGCCATGTTCACCATGGAGAAATCACATACAGCTGTAAACATTTTGGAGGAATTTAACAGCAAGGTGTTTGAATGGCTGTGACCCGGAGGTCTCAGAATTGGATTTGTTGACATGGACAATGGCAGTAACATAGTCCAGGCCAGGTCAGATTGAGGCTATTTCAAGGTCCTGTGTTTGGCCCAATGCTTCAACCCGGTGCAAGACTTCCTAATAAAAGAAGACATATTCAGCAACATACTGACCACCTGCAGAAGAATCTGCACTCATTTCAGCCTGGAAGCAGTTGCAGATTTTTAAGCAGAATAATATGGCACAAGTTAAAGCCCTGATACAGGAGGTGCCAACACATTGGAATTAGACCTTTTACATGTTGCATCGTCTATTTGAGCCATAGAAACAGATCAATGACTGCGTCATTCAAAGAGGAGGGGATGAAGTTTGGAAAGCTTTAACAATGGAAGCGGAGAAATGCGGCCTAGTCAAATGCCTGACACAGATATTACTCCCTTTTGAGGCTTTCACCAGGTTTTTAGCAAGGAGGATAATACGATGGGCCAAGCTATCCCATTGTTGTATCTCCTACAGGACCAGGTAAAGAAGGTGTCTGAAATGTCTGCCTCTGCAGTTGTGAATGAATCACAGAAGTGTATGCCTTGGTTGATACCTTAATCCTTTGCTTGGCTTGTAATACAAGGCTGCAATATGACATCATCACGTCCAAAGAGTACATCTGTGCCACACTATTTGATCCACTGTATAAATAAATTCTACTGACTTTCATTCCTTTTTCTAAAGGGAATGTTTTAAAATACAAGAGGTGAATTTTAGTGATAGCCAGAGACTTGGAAAAATAATGGCAGGAACTTTGAGTCCCACCCCACAGTTCTGGGGTCACACTTCAACTTTCAGAGAGGGCAGTCTTGTCTTACAGTACCTAACAACACCATCAACCAGAACACTGGCAACAACAGCAACATTCAATTCAATTCAAAGATAGCTTTATTCGATTTTTGACATAAAAACCATAAAAGCACAGTTTAATATACAAAAGAATTTGTTAAAAACACAGATTTGATAATTTAAAAAGATGTTTTACAAAAATATTTACATTGAACAAATAATGTCTGTCAAATTTAATCAGTAAATCAATTCATGGACGCTCTGCACCTTACTGTATATTTCAAAAACATAGCCACGCAGTGACAGTAATATCATCCTCAAGCATGTATAGTTTCAGTAAGGCTGGTCTGCATTGTCTTAAACCCCATAATTTTAGCAATGGGAATAGATATTTCTTTCTTCCCCACTCATAAAATTTACAAAACAAAATAACATGGATGTTAGATTGTTTAGAGATGTTATCGCATGGGCAGATCTCCAAATCAGCATTCCAGTCATTTATAGTAGGAAATGTTAACAGTCGATATACACAATCAGTCCTCATCCTAGTTATCAAAAATCTTGTATAAACAGAGTAAGTCGGGGACAAGTAAAGCGGAATACCTACGCCATGCAACAGTAGGTGATGATAAACAATCGTTGGTTTGTTGCCCTCTAAATAGGAACGCCTATCCTCAAGCAAGCCTAGACAGCAAGCCTTAAGGTCCTTTTTCGAGATTGAAAAACATGAGGTAGGATTTTCATACAATTCGGGTAGCCCCAGTGATGTTAAAAAAAAATTAATATAAAGAAGCCAAGCCATACAGTCTGTAATCACATCTCTGTTAAAAGCTGTTTTGAGGTCCATATTTTATGCCAAAGCAAAATTGGAGTAGTCTTGATTGTATCTGAAATATGAGCCCGGGCAAGCTCATTGTGACAGACAGTAGTAGAGATGGAACGTGGAACTGCTAGCAAGTATCTGAGGAAGGCATTCTTGTTGGTTTGTATCTCACGGCAGTCCGCCATACCCCAGATGCCAGCGCCATATGTCACTGTGGAAACACATTTTGCTGCATAGATGTTAAGCAAGATCTCAATCGGTTTCCCACCTAACTTTTTAGCAAACTTCTTTAGGGCTCCAATTTGTCTGATGAAAGCCAGATTACGTGTATGAATAGCTGTATTCCAGGTTCCTTTATTATTAAAATGTACGCCCAAATAGCTAAAAGTTTTCGTTAAGCTTATCTTTGTTGAATTTAAGAAAATGTTGCAAGATGTGTTCTTTTTTGAACTGCAGCACCTAGACGTAACATGACTCACAGCTGCACTACCGAAAATCATGTGCTTTAATATTGCAAGCTAAGCAAGTTGTTCAGGCACTTGGAGAGAAACCTTTCCAGAGAGAAGAGCTGTGCTTGTCCTGAGATGTAAACCTTTCATCTAGGCCTTGAGGTGTGGTGTCGGCTGACAAAGCCCAGAGGTCTTCTTATTTATAATAAACAATGTCTTACCACGGGGAGGGTGGTTAGGTATTGTAGCCCTTTTCCTCTGTCTTTATAAAATGATATCCCCTTTTGTATTCTGTGGAATTGTGAAAATGCTAACTATATTGTGTTTATGCATTTTGCTGCTAGTAATGGCACGTGTACTGTACCATAGAGCGTGTTTGTTAAAATAAACATTTCAAACTATACCGTGACTCTGATTACTCGCATTGCGCACAAGTATGAGTGAGTGAGCATAAGAGTAGTCTTGCTCCCGTGACTCCTGAGAGAGTTGGGAGTGTCGTGTTCTGGGTTGTCTAATCATTGGTAGTTTTGCTGTTAATCGGAGAACGAATAAGAGACTATAGCAAGTCGATTTGGGATTTGGGTACTAATGTGGTAGGTTAGTACACCCCTATTCGCTGAGTTCCTGTTTTCCTGCGCATCGTTCTGCATATGTGCAGAATCCCTGCAACAGACACAGACATTCACACTCCAAAACACCTACATGTTTACACCCATGCATCCATTCACACTGACACATGGACACATGCACACACATGCAGAACCCAAAACACCTACATGCCCAAACCCATGCACAGAGACACCTCACACGTACACACATGCATACCCTAAAACACATACACGCCCACACTCAGGCACCCAATCACACTGACACATGGACACACTCACAGACATGCACACCCCAAAACACGAACACACCCATACATACAGACACACATAAAAAACATAGGTATGCATACACAAGTGCACTCCCAAAACATCTACACGCCCACACCCATGCACACAGATGCACAAGGCCACACATGTGCACACCACAAAACACCTACATGCCTACACCTATGCACCCATTCACACTGACATATGGATGAACACACACAAGCACGCACCAAAACATCTTTATTCTCACACTAATGCACCCATTCACACTCACATATGGACACACACACATGCAAAACACAAAACACCTACATACCCATACCTGTGCACACAGACACCTGGAAAAGTGCACACACATGCACACCCCAAAACTCTGACACACCCACACCCATGCATAGCGACACACAAAAACACACACATGCATACACAAATACACCCCAAAACACTTTCACCCCCGTGTTTACAGACATATAGAAACACACACACACATACATACACAAGTACACCCCAAAACATCTACACACCCATGCATACAGACACGCAGGAACACACACACATACATCCACAGTACACCTCCAAAACATCTACACACCCACACCCAAGCACACAGATGCACAAGGCCACACACATGCACACCTCAAAACACCTACCTGTCCAAGCCTGTGCACACAGACACACAAGGGCTTACACATGGACACCCCAAAACACCTGCACACCTACACACATGCACACAGAAATACTTTTTCACACACATACACACCCCAAACACCTACATGGCCACACTATTCACATGGACACCTGGACACACACACATGCAGACCCCAAAACACCTACATTCCCACACCCATGCACACAGATGCCTTGACACACACATACACATACACACCCCAAAACACCAACACGCCCACACCCACACTGTTGCATACAGACACACTGACAGCTGAATACACGGACACACATGCACACCCCAAAACACCTACACGCCCACATCCAAGTATAAGGACACACAGAAACGCACACATGCATACACAAGTATACCTCCAAAGCCCCTAGACTCCTGCAACAATGTGGTCTAACGGCTAGGGTGGTAAACCTCAAATCGGGGGAACCAGGTTCGAGTCTCGGCAATGACGCTCAACATGCAACTGGTGCTCATGTATAGCGCTCTGATACCTGATACCTTTGGGTCAAGTTTGCACTGTATAAAACTAAAACAAAAGAAGATAAAAAGTCACTCAAACAAGTGAGCACACATGCACACCCCAAAACATCTACACAACCTCACCTATTTACACAGACACCTGGACACACATGTGCACAAATGCACACCCCAAAATTTCTACTTGTCCACACCATACACACAAACACGCAAGGGCGCACACATGTACGACTCCAAAACACCTACATGCCCTCAATGATGCGCAGAGGCACACAGAACCACAGACAGGCATACACAAGCACACCCATGTGCACAGACACCAAGAAACGTACATGTCCAAACACATGCACAGGGACACGCAAGGGCACACACATTCACACTCCAAAACACCAACTTACCCACACCTATGCACAAACACTTGTGTGCACTCTTACACACCCCAAAACAACAACAGGCCCACACACAGACACTCACCCACACACACCCACATGCACGCACACAGACACCCCCACACACACACCCACATGCACGCACACAGACACACCCACATACATGCACACAGACACCCACACAGACACACCCACATGCATGCACACAGACACCCCCACACAGACACACCCACATGCATGCAAGCAGACACCCCCACACAGACACACCTACATGCACGCACACAGACACCCCCAGACAGACACACCCACATGCACGCACACAGACACCCCCACACACACACCCACATGCACGCACACAGACACACCCACATACACGCACACAGACACCCACACAGACACACCCACATGCATGCACACAGACACCCCCACACAGACACACCCACATGCATGCACACAGACACCCCCACAAAGACACACCCACATGCATGCACACAGACACCCCCACACAGACACACCCACATGCACGCACACAGACACCCACACAGACACACCCACATGCACACACACAGACACACGCACACAGACACACCCACATGCATGCACACAGATACCCCCACACAGACACACCCACATGCACGCACACAGACACTCCCACTCAGACACACCCACATGCACGCACATAGACACCCCCACACACACACCCACATGCACACACACAGACACACCCACATGCATGCACACAGACACCCCCACACACACACCCACATGCACGCACACAGACACACCCACATGCACGCACACAGACATCCCCACACACACCCACATGCACGCACACAGACACCCCCACACACACACCCACATGCACGCACACAGACACACCCACATGCATGCACACAGACACCCCCACACACACACCCACATGCACGCACACAGACACCCACACAGACACACCCACATGCACGCACACAGACACACCCACATGCACGCACACAGACACCCCCACACACACACCCACATGCACGCACACAGACACCCACACAGGCACACCCACATGCACGCACACAGACACACCCACATGCACGCACACAGACACACCCACATGCACGCACACAGACACACCCACATGCACGCACACAGACACACCCAAATGCACGCACACAGACACCCCCACACACACACCCACATGCACGCACACAGACACCCACACAGACACACCCACATGCACGCACACAGACACACCCACATGCACGCACACAGACACCCACACAGACACACACACCCACACCCACATGCACGCACACAGACACCCACAAACACACACCCACATGCACGCACACACACACACACTGATACACCCACAAACACACACCCACATGCACGCACACAGACACCTACACAGACACACCCACATGCACGCACACAGACACCCACACAGGCACAACCACATGCACGCACACAGACACACCCACATGCACGCACACAGACACCCACACAGACACACACACCCACACCCACATGCATGCACACAGACACCCACAAACACACACCCACATGCACGCACACACACACACACACTGATACACCCACAAACACACACCCACATGCACGCACACAGACACCTACACAGACACACACACCCACACCCACATGCACACACACAGACACCCACAAACACACACCCACATGCACGCACACAGTCACCCAGACAGACACACCCACATGCACACACACGCACACACATGCACGCACACAGACACACCCACATGCACGCACACTTGCTGCGTGAGTAATTATGCTGCTGTTTCTGCATCTGTAGAAGAGTCGTTTTATAACAAAGCTAATGGCCGACAGGCAGGCCATTAAAAGAGGAAGGTTGAGGTTAGCCCCTGGCTGTGGGAGCTTTATTGCTCTGCTCGAGACACCAGGTCTGTATGTGCCTCCAGGATGACTTACTGCCTCATGCTGAGCGGCTCCCCTTCCCCGCTGCCAGGAAGCCCATTTGGGGAGTTTCCAATAAGGAAAGGCCAGAGTCTAAATCAAGCCGGGCTTCCCCTAACCCAGCAGCCCTGAGAGCTGGGCAGGAGCCGAGGCCTCCAGTGCCATCCAGAGGAAGAGAAGGGTTTCCTGGAATCCTCTAAAAGGTACATCTAGAGCTGAATACATGGGCCAGCGGCCCTGCAGCTGCCCGGTCAGAGCTGGGCACTGGCAGGGGTACACCTGGAACTGCACACCTGAAGTGGCACCTAGGACTGCACACCTGAAGTGTCACACATGGAACTGCACACCTGAAGTGGCACCTAGAACTGCACTCCTGAAGTGGCACCTAGAACTGCACACCTGAAGTGGCACACATGGAACTGCACTCCTGAAGTGGCACCTAGAACTGCACACCTGAAGTGGCACACATGGAACTGCACTCCTGAAGTGGCACCTAGAACTGCACACCTGAAGTGGCACACATGGGTCTGCACACCTGAAGTGGCACCTAGGACTGCACACCTGAAGTGGCACCTAGAACGGCACACCTGAAGCGTCACACACCGAACTGCACACCTGAAGTGGCACCTAGAACTGCACTCCTGAAGTGGCACCTAGAACTGCACACCTGAAGTGGCACACATGGGTCTGCACACCTGAAGTGGCACCTAGGACTGCACACCTGAAGTGGCACCTAGAACGGCACACCTGAAGCGTCACACACCGAACTGCACACCTGAAGTGGCACCTGAAACTGCACACCTGAAGTGGCATCTAGAACTGGACACCTGAAGCGTCACACACCGAACTGCATACCTGAAGTGGCAACTGAAACTGCACACCTGAAGTGTCACGCATGGAACTGCACACCTGAAGTGTCACGCATGGAATTGCACACCTGCAGAGTCACACATGGAACTGCAAACGTGAAGTGGAACATAGAACTGCACACCTGAAGTGGCACATAGAACTACACATCTCAAGTGTCACCTAGAACTGTACATGTAAAGTGGCACCTAGAACTGCACTCCTGAAGTGGAACCTAGATCTGTACACCTGAAGTGGCACCTAGAACTGCACACGTAAAGTGGCACCTAGAACTGCACTCCTGAAGTGGAACCTAGATCTGTACACCTGAAGTGGCACCTAGAACGGCACACCTGAAGCGTCACACACCGAACTGCACACCTGAAGTGGAACCTGAAACTGCACACCTGAAGTGGCACATGGAACTGCACACCTGAAGTGGCGCCTAGAACTACACACCTGAAGTGGCACCTAGAACTGCACACCTGAAGTGGCACCTGAAACTGCACACCTGAAGTGGCACCTAGAACTGCACACCTGAAGTGGCACACATGGAACTGCACTCCTGAAGTGGCACCTAGAACTGCACACCTGAAGTGGCACACATGGGTCTGCACACCTGAAGTGGCACCTAGGACTGCACACCTGAAGTGGCACCTAGAACGGCACACCTGAAGCGTCACACACCGAACTGCACACCTGAAGTGGCACCTAGAACTGCACTCCTGAAGTGGCACCTAGAACTGCACACCTGAAGTGGCACACATGGGTCTGCACACCTGAAGTGGCACCTAGGACTGCACACCTGAAGTGGCACCTAGAACGGCACACCTGAAGCGTCACACACCGAACTGCACACCTGAAGTGGCACCTGAAACTGCACACCTGAAGAGGCATCTGGAACTGGACACCTGAAGCGTCACACACCGAACTGCATACCTGAAGTGGCAACTGAAACTGCACACCTGAAGTGTCACGCATGGAACTGCACACCTGAAGTGTCACGCATGGAATTGCACACCTGCAGAGTCACACATGGAACTGCAAACGTGAAGTGGAACATAGAACTGCACACCTGAAGTGGCACCTAGAACTACACATCTCAAGTGTCACCTAGAACTGTACATGTAAAGTGGCACCTAGAACTGCACTCCTGAAGTGGAACCTAGATCTGTACACCTGAAGTGGCACCTAGAACTGCACACGTAAAGTGGCACCTAGAACTGCACTCCTGAAGTGGAACCTAGATCTGTACACCTGAAGTGGCACCTAGAACGGCACACCTGAAGCGTCACACACCGAACTGCACACCTGAAGTGGAACCTGAAACTGCACACCTGAAGTGGCACATGGAACTGCACACCTGAAGTGGCGCCTAGAACTACACACCTGAAGTGGCACCTAGAACTGCACACCTGAAGTGGCACCTGAAACTGCACACCTGAAGTGGCATCTAGAACTGCACACCTGAAGTGGCACACATGGAACTGCACTCCTGAAGTGGCACCTAGAACTGCACACCTGAAGTGGCACACATGGGTCTGCACACCTGAAGTGGAACCTGAAACTGCACACCTGAAGTGGCATATGGAACTGCACACCTGAAGTGGCGCCTAGAACTACACACCTGAAGTGGCACCTAGAACTGCACACCTGAAGTGGCACCTAGAACGGCACACCTGAAGCGTCACACACCGAACTGCACACCTGAAGTGGCACCTAGAACTGCACTCCTGAAGTGGCACCTAGAACTGCACACCTGAAGTGGCACACATGGGTCTGCACACCTGAAGTGGCACCTAGGACTGCACACCTGAAGTGGCACCTAGAACGGCACACCTGAAGCGTCACACACCGAACTGCACACCTGAAGTGGCACCTGAAACTGCACACCTGAAGTGGCATCTAGAACTGGACACCTGAAGCGTCACACACCGAACTGCATACCTGAAGTGGCAACTGAAACTGCACACCTGAAGTGTCACGCATGGAACTGCACACCTGAAGTGTTACGCATGGAATTGCACACCTGCAGAGTCACACATGGAACTGCGAACGTGAAGTGGAACATAGAACTGCACACCTGAAGTGGCACCTAGAACTACACATCTCAAGTGTCACCTAGAACTGTACATGTAAAGTGGCACCTAGAACTGCACTCCTGAAGTGGAACCTAGATCTGTACACCTGAAGTGGCACCTAGAACTGCACACGTAAAGTGGCACCTAGAACTGCACTCCTGAAGTGGAACCTAGATCTGTACACCTGAAGTGGCACCTAGAACTGCACACGTAAAGTGGCACCTAGAACTGCACTCCTGAAGTGGAACCTAGATCTGTACACCTGAAGTGGCACCTAGAACGGCACACCTGAAGCGTCACACACCGAACTGCACACCTGAAGTGGAACCTGAAACTGCACACCTGAAGTGGCATATGGAACTGCACACCTGAAGTGGCGCCTAGAACTACACACCTGAAGTGGCACCTAGAACTGCACACCTGAAGTGGCACCTGAAACTGCACACCTGAAGTGGCACCTAGAACTGCACACCTGAAGTGGCACACATGGAACTGCACTCCTGAAGTGGCACCTAGAACTGCACACCTGAAGTGGCACACATGGGTCTGCACACCTGAAGTGGCACCTAGGACTGCACACCTGAAGTGGCACCTAGAACGGCACACCTGAAGCGTCACACACCGAACTGCACACCTGAAGTGGCACCTAGAACTGCACTCCTGAAGTGGCACCTAGAACTGCACACCTGAAGTGGCACACATGGGTCTGCACACCTGAAGTGGCATCTAGAACTGGACACCTGAAGTGGCACACTGTGGGCGCATGTGCTCATTCAGAGCGGCACACTTACTGACACATACTTGGAGTGGCACGCATGAAGAAGGGCATAATAGTGCACAATGGCAGTGGCACCCTTGTAGCTGCTCTCCCATGGGTGCACAGCAGTAATGACACGCCAGGTGCAGCACACCTCCACCTGCCCATCCAGAGAGGCATGCTGGCAGTCCGACACCTGAAGCTCGAATACATATAATATTTGAGCCAATTCTGGCAATCCTGCTGGCAGCCCTTCCTGGCATCCCAAAACCATGAAATATCTCTGCAGCTCAACTGTCATGCCAGCCTACTATTGAGCAAAAACAGGTGTACCACCCACCATCCTTAACACCAACACGGGCATGCCAGCTGGCATCCCATGCCAGGATAGCTCATTGCCAAGGGAGCATGTCACGCCAGCTGCATCTCTGCCCTGGCTTCCACCAGCATCAGCTCTGCCTCTTCCTGGACGGCAACATTTGCCATCCAGCAAAGCATCGAGATATCTCTGACACAGGTATCACGACAGCCGCTAACCGCTCACAGCAACCCCCCATGCCCACCTGCCATCCTACACACCAGCACAAGCATGCCAGCTGCATCCCACCCCCCAGTGAAAGACAGCAAGACGTCCACAAAACCCACTATAAGTCCATCACAACTCCACCCGCGCATCGTGAGCATCGGGTGGCACGCAGGCAGGAGCAGCATCAGGACCAGAGGCTGGCATCAGTGGATGCACGTGAGCACTCCAGGCTAGCCAGACCCCCCCCCCCCCCGGGGCCCCACCTCACAGCCCAACCATCAGGGTCCAAACACCGGACTGCATGCCCACGTCTCCTTAAATACAGGATCCTGGTATCACTGCCCTGAGGCGACCACCGGACATACATTTCACACAACAATACCGAAATGCAACAACTCAGCATGACAGCGGCTTAAAAAGTCTGACGGACCAAAAGAGGCGGTGCCATCGCAAAGCCCTTCACCCGTCTGGCAACAGCAGTTCCAAAACTCAGTGGCTTGCCCTCAAAGTATTTTTCGCAAACATCTCACACAGCAAAGGTCTGCAATAGGCCTGGGCGTTAAATTTTGTTAATTTGACATTTTCGCGTTCCGCGGAGAGCGCGAAAATATCAAAACTTTTGCAATTTGCCGCAAAACAGAAGTTTTTTCTTGCTCGCGCTTTAAAAATGCATTCTCGCGCTTGGGCGGTAGCGACTTACGGGTCCCTGCGTTCGCCGATGAGTTTTCCTATCCATTCGCGTGTGCCATGAGATGTTGGATTGTTGGTAGCCGGTCACGCTATCCTGAGTGAGTTTACGATCGCAAACACGTCATTCGAAACCCCGAGCAGGAAATGAGCATTGCGAGCGGGCGGGACAAGTGAAAACCAGATGGCGACCGCATGGGCAAGTTGGCGAGACATTTTCAACGTGATCACGCAGAAAATATCGCGAACAGACGGTGAAAAAATCTTCTGCGTCTTCGCGATATTTACGCGTGTTTGCGGAGATTTTTTACATTCTCGCGATAGTTTGCGAAAGTGAATTTCGCAATTTACTCCAACAATGTTTTGTCGATGAGTTTGTGTCACTTAAAGATGCCACCAGGGCTCTCAAGAGAATATGGACAGCAGAACTAGACCCAGCGGCCAACGACACATCTATAGAGCAACCTTCACAAAAGGAAACAAGAAACAGCTCTCACCTCTCCGGTGCACCATCCTCTGCATAGGAGGTCCGCAGAATGTACTCAGAATCTAAGCAAATAGAACAGTCTCCTCAGTAACCTCTGAGATCCATTGGCATCCTATGTGGGAACGAACAAATCCCTGAACCGGTCAGCCGGGGCATACAACCATCGCAGCCCTGGACCGGTCAGCCTCCAGATTCACCCATCGCAGCCCTGGACTGGTCAGCCTGTGCATACAACCATCGCAGCCCTGAACCGGTCAGCCTGTGCATACAACCATCGCAGCCCTGGACAGGTCAGCCTGGGCATACAACGTTCGCAGCCCTGGACAGGTCAGCCTGTCTACACATCCATGGCAGCCCGGGACCGGTCAGCATCGGCATACAACCATCGCAGTCCTGGACTTGTCAGCCTGTGCATACAACCATCACAGCCCTGGACCGGTCAGCCTGTGCATACAACGTTCGCAGCCCTGGACAGGTCAGCCTGTGCATACAACCATTGCAGCCCTGGGCAGGTCAGCCTGTGCATACAACCATTGCAGCCCTGGACTGGTCAGCCTGTGCATACAACCATCGCAGCCCTGAACCATTCAGCCTGGGCATACAACCATCGCAGCCCTGGACTGGTCAGCCTGTGCATACAACCATCGCAGCCCTGAACCGGGCGGCCTGTGCATACAACCATCGCAGCCCTGGACCGGTCAGCCTGTGCATACAACCATTGCAGCCCTGAACCGGTCAGCCTGTGCATACAACCATTGCAGCCCTGGACTGGTCAGCCTGTGCATACAACCATCGCAGCCCTGAACCATTCAGCCTGTGCAAACAACGTTCGCAGCCCTGGACAGGTCAGCCTGTCTACACATCCATGGCAGCCCTGAACCGGTCAGCCTGTGCATACAACCATCGCAGCCCTGGTCAGCCTGTGCATACAACCATCGCAGTCCTGAACCGGTCAGCCTGTGCATACAACCATCACAGCCCTGGACCGGTCAGCCTGTGCATACAACCATCACAGCCCTGAACCGGTCAGCCTGGGCATACAACGACCGCAGCCCTGAACCAGTCAGCCTGTGCATACAACCATCGCAGCCCTGGACAGGTCAGCCTGTGCATACAACCATCGCAGCCCTGAACCGGTCAGCCTGGGCATACAACGACGCAGCCCTGAACCGGTCAGCCTGTGCATACAACCATCGCAGTCCTGGACTGGTCAGCCTGTGCATACAACCATTGCAGCCCTGAACCATTCAGCCTGGGCATACAACCATCGCAGCCCTGGACTGGTCAGTCTGTGGATACAACCATCGCAGCCCTGAACCGGTCAGCCTGTGCATACAACCATCGCAGCCCTGGACCGGTCAGCCTGTGCATACAACCATCGCAGCCTTGAACCGGTCAGCCTGTGCATACAACCATTGCAGCCGTGGACTGGTCAGCCTGTGCATACAACCATCGCAGCCCTGAACCATTCAGCCTGTGCATACAATGTTCGCAGCCCTGGACAGGTCAACCTGTCTACACATCCATGGCAGCCCTGAACCGGTCAGCCTGTGCATACAACCATCGCAGCCCTGAACCGGTCAGCCTGTGCATACAACCATCGCAGCCCTGGACCGGTTAGCCTGTGCATACAACCATCGCAGCCCTGAACCGGTCAGCCTGGGCATACAACGACCGCAGCCCTGAACCGGTCAGCCTGTGCATACAACCATTGCAGCCCTGGACAGGTCAGCCTGTGCATACAACCATCGCAGCCCTGAACCGGTCAGCCTGGGCATACAACGACCGCAGCCCTGAACCGGTCAGCCTGTGCATACAACCATCGCAGCCCTGGGCAGGTCAGCCTGTGCATACAACCATCGCAGCCCTGGACAGGTCAGCCTGTGCATACAACCATCTCAGCCCTGGACAGGTCAGCCTGTGCATACAACCATCGCAGCCCTGGACTGGTCAGCCTGTGCATACAACCATCGCAGCCCTGAACCGGTCAGCCTGCGCATACAACCATCGCAGCCCTGAACCGGTCAGCCTGTGCATAGAACCATTGCAGCCCTGGACTGGTCAGCCTGTGCATACAACCATCGCAGCCCTGAACCATTCAGCCTGTGCATACAACGTTCGCAGCCCTGGACAGGTCAGCCTGTGCATACAACCATTGCAGCCCTGGACTGGTCAGCCTGTGCATACAACCATCGCAGCCCTGAACCATTCAGCCTGTGCACAAAACCATCGCAGCCCTGAACCGGTCAGCCTGGGCATACAACGACCGCAGCCCTGAACCGGTCAGCCTGTGCATACAACCATCGCAGCCCTGGACACGTCAGCCTGTGCATACAACCATCGCAGCCCTGAACCGGTCAGCCTGGGCATACAACGACCGCAGCCCTGAACCGGTCAGCCTGTGCATACAACCATCGCAGCCCTGGGCAGGTCAGCCTGTACATACAACCATCACAGCCCTGGACAGGTCAGCCTGTGCATACAACCATCGCAGCCCTGGACAGGTCAGCCTGTGCATACAACCATCGCAGCCCTGGACTGGTCAGCCTGTGCATACAACCATCGCAGCCCTGAACCGGTCAGCCTGCGCATACAACCATCGCAGCCCTGAACCGGTCAGCCTGTGCATACAACCATTGCAGCCCTGGACTGGTCAGCCTGTGCATACAACCATCGCAGCCCTGAACCATTCAGCCTGTGCATACAACGTTCGCAGCCCTGGACAGGTCAGCCTGTGCATACAACCATTGCAGCCCTGGACTGGTCAGCCTGTGCATACAACCATCGCAGCCCTGAACCATTCAGCCTGTGCACACAACCATCGCAGCCCTGAACCGGTCAGCCTGTGCATACAACCATCGCAGCCCTGGACAGGTCACCCTGGGCATACAATGACCGCAGCCCTGGACCGGTCAGCCTGTGCATACAACCATCGCAGCCCTGGACAGGTCAGCCTGTGCATACAACGTTCGCAGCCCTGGACAGGTCAGCCTGTCTACACATCCATGGCAGCCCTGGACCAGTCAGCCTGTGCATACAACCATCGCAGCCCTGGACAGGTCAGCCTGGGCATACAACGTTCGCAGCCCTGGACAGGTCAGCCTGTCTACACATCCATGGCAGCCCTGGACCGGTCCGCCTGTGCATACAACCATCGCAGTCCTGGACTGGTCAGCCTGCGCATACAACCATCGCAGCCCTGAACCGGTCAGCCTGTGCATACAACATTCGCAGCCATGGACAGGTCAGCCTGCATACACATCCATGGCAGCCCTGGACCGGTCAGCCTGCGCATACAACCATCACAGTCCTGAACCGGTCAGCCTGTGCATACAACTTTCGCAGCCCTAGACAGGTCAGGCTGCATACACATCCATGGCAGCCCTGGACCGGTCAGCCTGTGCATACAACCATCGCAGCCCTGAACCGGTCAGCCTGAGCATACAACCATCGCTGCCCTGAACCGGTCAGCCAGTACATGCATGCAGAGTGGGCATGAACCGGTCCACTGGGGCGTCCAACCATCGCAGCCCTGGACCGGTCAGCATGGGCATACAACCATCGCAGCCCTGAGCACCAGGGGGACAATTCCACTGTTGCTCAAGGCCACCCTTGTGCTGCTGTTTCAAATCTTGCCTCCCCCCCCACAATCCTTCACAGTTTTCAAGCTTTCAATGTCTCCCCTATGACAGCAAAGGCTCTGTTTGAGATGCTGCACCCCTCATAGAGCCCTGCACCCCCTTCAGCCTCCGATCTCGGTGAAAAGCTGAAAGTCTCAGTGCCGCGCAGGATTCTGGGAATAGTGACTTCTTCTTCTGAAGCCACCGACAGCCAAACACCGATGCTGCATGAACAGGCCTCCTCTGGCAGTGAAAGGAGGGGGGGAGCTCCTGCTCACACGGACGACCCACAGCCCCGAGCCACGTCACCACTAAAGGGAACTCACGACCCTTCTACGTCAGAGGCACTGCGGGGGAAGCAGTGGCGCCCTCCGTGACCTGAGCTGGCTGTGGTTCTAATGCCTGTCTGTGGTCCTGATTCCTGTCTGTGGGGCTGATGCCTGTCTGTGGTCCTGATTCCTGGCTGTGGTCCTGATGCCTGTCTCTGGTCCTGATGCCTGTCTGTGGTCCTGATTCCTGGCTGTGGTCCTGATGCCTGTCTGTGGGCCTGATGCCTGTCTCTGGTCCTGATGCCTGTCTGTGGTCCTGATTCCTGGCTGTGGTCCTGATGCCTGTCTGTGGTCCTGCTGCCTATCTGTGGGCCTGATGCCTCTCTGTGGTCCTGATGCCTGTCTCTGGTCCTGATGCCTCTCTGTGGGCCTGATGCCTGTCTGTGGTCCTGTTGCCTGTCTGTGGTCCTGCTGCCTATCTGTGGGCCTGATGCCTCTCTGTGGTCCTGATGCCTGTCTCTGGTCCTGATGCCTCTCTGTGGTCCTGATGCCTGTCTGTGGGCCTGATGCCTCTCCGTGGTCCTGATGCCTGTCTGTGGTCCTGCTGCCTATCTGTGGGCCTGATGCCTGTCTGTGGTTCTGATACCTGTCTGTGGACCTGATGCCTGGCTGTGGTCCTGATTCCTGTCTGTGGTCCTGATGCCTGTCTGTGGTTCTGATTCCTGTCTGTGGTCCTGATTCCGGTCTGTGGTCCTGTTGCCTGTCTGTGGGCCTGATTCCTGTCTGTGGTTCTGATTCCTGTCTGTGGTCCTGATGCCTGTCTGTGGTTCTGATTCCTGTCTGTGGGCCTGATGCCTGTCTGTGGTCCTGATGACTGTCTGTGGTCCTGATGCCTGTCTGTGGTCCTGATGCCTCTCTGTGGTCCTGAGGCTTGTCTGTGGGCCTGATGCCTGTCTGTGGGCCTGATGCCTGTCTGTGGTCCTGATGACTGTCTGTGGTCCTGATGCCTGTCTGTGGTCCTGATGCCTCTCTGTGGTCCTGAGGCTTGTCTGTGGGCCTGATGCCTGTCTGTGGTCCTGATTCCTGTCTGTGGTCCTGATTCCTGTCTGTGGTCCTGATGCCTGTCTGTGGTTATGATTCCTGTCTGTGGTCCTGTTGCCTGTCTGTGGTCCTGATTCCTGTCTATGGACAGGAATCAGAACCACACACAGGCTGTGGTTCTGATTCCTGTCTGTGGTCCTGATTCCTGTCTGTGGTCCTGATGCTTGTCTGTGGACCGGATGCCTGTCTGTGAACCTGATGCCTGTCTGTGGTTCTGATTCCTGTCTGTGGTCCTGATTCCTATCTGTGGTCCTGTTGCCTGTCTGTGGGCCTGACTCCTGTCTGTAGTACTGATTCCTGTCTGTGGTCCTGATGCCTGTCTGTGGTTCTTATTCCTGTCTGTGGGCCTCATGCCTGTCTGTAGTCCTGATGACTGTCTATGGTCCTGATGCCTGTCTGTGGTCTTGATGCCTCTCTGTGGTCCTGAGGCTTGTCTATGGGCCTGATGCCTGTCTGTGGTCCTGATGCCTGTCTGTGGTCCTGATGCCTGTCTGTGGTCCTGATGACTGCCTGTAGTCCTGATGCCTGTCTGTGGTCCTGATGCCTCTCTGTGGTCCTGAGGCTTGTCTGTGGGCCTGATGCCTGTCTGTGGTCCTGATTCCTGTCTGTGGTCCTGATTCCTGTCTGTGGTCCTGATGCCTGTCTGTGGTTCTGATTCCTGTCTGTGGTCCTGATTCCTGTCTGTGGTCCTGATGCTTGTCTGTGGACCTGATGCCTGTCTGTGGTCCTGATTCCTGTCTGTGGTCCTGATACCTGTCTGTGGTCCTGCTGCCTCTCTGTGGGACTGATGCCTGGCTGTGGTCCTGATGCCTGTCTGTGGGCCTGATTCCTGTGTGGTCCTGATTCCTGTCTGTGGTCCTGATGCCTGTCTGTGGTTCTGATTCCTGTCTGTGGTCCTGATTCCTGTCTGTGGTCCTGTTGCCTGTCTGTGGTCCTGATTCCGGTCTGTGGTTCTGATTCCTGTCTGTGGTCCTGATGCCTGTCTGTGGTTCTGATTCCTGTCTGTGGGCCTGATGACTGTCTGTGGTCCTGATGCCTGTCTGTGGTCCTGATGCCTCTCTGTGGTCCTGAGGCTTGTCTGTGTGCCTGATGCCTGTCTGTGGGCCTGATGCCTGTCTGTGGTCCTGATGCCTGTCTGTGGGCCTGATGACTGTCTGTGGTCCTGATGCCTGTCTGTGGTCCTGATGCCTCTCTGTGGTCCTGAGGCTTGTCTGTGGGCCTGATGTCTGTCTGTGGTCCTGATGCCTGTCTGTGGTCCTAATGCCTGTCTGTGGTCCTGATGCTTGTCTGTGGTCCTGATGCTTGTCTGTGGACCTGATGCCTGTCTGTGGTCCTGTTGCCTGTCTGTGATCCTGATGCTTGTCTGTGGTCCTGATGCTTGTCTGTGGACCTGATGCCTGTCTGTGGTCCTGATTCCTGTCTGTGGTCCTGATGCCTGTCTGTGGGCCTGATTCCTGTCTGAGGTCCTGATGCCTCTCTGTGGGCCTGATGCCTGTCTGTGGTCCTGATGCCTGTCTGTGGTCCTGATGCCTGTCTGTGGGCCTGATGCCTGTCTGTGGTCCTGATGCCTGTCTGTGGTCCTGATGCTTCTCCGTGGTCCTGATGCCTGTCTGTGGTCCTGATGCTTGTCTGTGGGCCTGATGCCTGGCTGTGCTCCTGATGCCTGTCTGTGGTCCTGATGCCTGTCTGTGGGCCTGATTCCTGTCTGTGGTTCTGATTCCTGTCTGTGGTCCTGTTGCCTGTCTGTGGCCCTGAAGCCTGTCTGTGGTCCTGATTCCTGTCTGTGGTCCTGATGCCTGTCTGTGGGCCTGATCCTGTCTGTGGTTCTGATTCCTGTCTGTGGTCCTGATGCCTGTCTGTGGTCCTGATGCCTCTCTGTGGGCCTGATGCCTGCCTGTGGGCCTGATGCCTGTCTGTGGTCCTGATGCTTGTCTGTGGACCTGATGCCTGTCTGTGGTCCTGATTCCTGTCTGTGGTCCTGATTCCTGTCTGTGCTTCTGATGTCTGTCTGTGGTTCTGATGCCTGTCTGTGTCCTGATTCCTGTCTGTGGTCCTGATGCCTGTCTGTGGGCCTGATGCCTGTCTGTGGTCCTGATGCTGCCTGTCTGTGGGCCTGCTACCTGCCTGTGTTTCTGATGCCTGTCTGTGGTCCTGATGCCTCTCTGTGGGCCTGATGCCTCTCTGTGGTTCTGATGCCTATGAAGAAATTTAATCTTCATTCTCAGGGAATACTTACTAATAGAAAGAAGAACTTGGCACAGAAGCTGCAATATGAAAAGACATCTTTATTAAGTGAAACTACGTCACACAGGAGCCATAGCAACTGCATGAGGCAGTCTGAAGAAAACAGAAAACAGAGGCCTTTTATATGCTTAGGGTTACAAACTTCAGCATACAAGTAAGGGGGCAGTCCTAGCTTTTGCAAGCATGCAAAATACCTAACATTCCTTCTTACACAAGCCGGACAAACCCATAATAAAAGGACCACAACCCATATCATAAACAGACCATAAAAGAAGGAACAGAAACAGATAGAAGTAGGATAAGGCATGTTTGTGTGCAGTAAAACTTTATGATGTCCTGTGCTCTGATCCTTAATCTTGATCACCTAAAGGGCAGGAACTGGTTTAACAAGGTCAGCTTCAGGCAACAGGGTCAGTTCACTCAGGTCAAACAGGAGTCAGCACGAACTCGAGCTAAGGTGTACATGTCCTTAAAAGACTAGTTCAGCCACAATCATCGACCTATGTGAGGGCAACCACAAAATGGCTGCCATACACAAAATGGAACCCACGGGTTCAGAATTCACAGAACCTCAGACCCTCCTTTTGCCCTTACATAGGCAATCACTCAGTCTGTATCTGAATCGATATCAATATTATCCATTATTCCCTTCACTAAGGCATTATTACTTGAGTTATCTTTCATGGAACGCAAGGGATAGATTTCGTTGGCATAAATAAACATCGTCTGATATGCCCATACAGACCCATTGTAACTAAATGGCAGAACCAAATAGGGAATACCTCTATCTGTAGTATGTTGCATAAGACCACACACCCAACAATTATTGGTGTTCATTACTAACTGGTGTTGCTGCTGAAACTGTACAAAGGAATTATTAGTAAACTTTGACCTCCTAACGAAGTTCATGTTCAGGTAAAGTATGGAAAGAATGCAAAGAAGTAGTAGTAGGAAGAGACATAGGTTGGGAGGTGGGTACAGATGTCAATTGGGTAGCAAAAACAATCCAACCCACAAAAGACAACGTCATGCTTAAAAATACTAGAAAACACGTTATTAAGAACATATAGACAACAGGAGAAAGTAATGACCACTATTACAAACAAAATTATCATTTTTCACAACTCTAAGCAGAAAGCAAATCCTAAAATTATCTAGTAACATTTTTATGGCTCCTAAGCATTTCAGTAACTTATTATATGTTCAGGTGAAACAGTGGTGATCCTCATCAATGCTCTGAGGTGAAAAGGGATACTCTTCCACAGGGAATGGACTTTATTCTGCTTTTAGTAAACAGAATACTACTTTAAAACAATGCCAGCAAAACAGCAAAAATCAGTCTCCTAACACGCATTTTATGCAATCGCAGGGGAAATACCCAGAGTCCGTCCAAGCCTCTCCGGCAGGCTTCTATTGCTCATCAAATCCTCTTCTGTTGTTTTCTTCCGCATGGGCCTCTTCATTCAGGCCTTTCATGAAAATGGTCCTTCTCAGTATCCGTTGGAGTGCCCTCCTGGCAAACACTCGCAGCTTATTTGACAGTCTCAATGTCTTAATGCAGTGCACCAATATCTCTTCTCTGCGGCAGGCACTACAGATAGTGTGCTCTCCATTGATCAAGGGCACAGATCATCTCATGCAGACCCAAGTACTATTAATCAGGAAAGAGCAACAGGCTTTCATGCTCAGCAACACTTTCAGACTCCAACACTCGCTTTTCAGTGTCAGAGGATGCTCGGGCTGCTCTTTCATTTAATCATAGGTACCACAATGTAATGCCTTTTGCCGGTCTTGGATCCTCCGGTGCACTGCCTTTCCGTTGGAGCAAAGAAAAGGGGTGTGTGGCCAAAACTCAGGCCAAGGGGCTCAATGGACTGCCTACTGTCAGAGGTTACCAGCACATGACAGGTGAAAAACTAAAACCTTAAAATAACTGGAATCCTTCTATTTTCTCTCTTTTGCACTGAAACTGGTTCTGTGATGTCCAATGCCGTCTGATGGAGCAAGTACGAATCTTTGGAGATACCATGGATGGCGCTCTGGCGATCACTGTCCCGCCTTACTGCTTTTCTGGGTGCTGAGACTGTCACTGATGGGAATTAGCTTTTCATCAAAGGTCCGCAGGTTATTATGACTTAATCCCGCAGAACCTAGTGACTAAGCATGGGCGTAAAATCCGCTCCGATCGCGGATTTTTCAGATTTTCGG